>NW_026294447.1:9827500-10252500 GCF_007827085.1 Peromyscus californicus insignis
GTTTTGATTTCATGTGAAATTAAAGCTCATCCAAAAATGCGTAGATGGGAAAAGCCTAAAAATTCTACCTCCCAAAGATGTGTCAGCAAACAAGTGGCCGGGTCCAGAGGTACTCAGTCTTAGTAAACAGCAAAAGGCTGCTGGCTGGCAGGAAATGAGTTTAAGCAAAGGAAACAGAGCTGTCTGGTTCAGAGAGTTTAGAACTTTTTTTTAACGAGAGGGCGCTTTTGTTTTGCTTTTGATGCTAAGGATGTATGCCTTGTCTTTCACGAGTACAAAAGAGAAAAAGCAGTGTAAAAAGATAACATCTGAGTGGCCCCGGGCCTGTTGCTTTCTTACAGAAAGCTGTCCGCTTGCAGTCCTGTGAGGAGGGAGGGCTGGAGCCTGGCTGAACTATTGTGCTGGAAACGGTGGTTTGATTAACAAGTTGAGCACTGAGGCTCTTCCTCTGGCTGGCAAGTTGGCACTGAAATGTTGAAAGGCCACGTTAAGTCATCCGCCAGAATTCACACAAACCAAGCCAAAAGCATAGACATGTGACTGTGTGGCAGTGGTGAGCTGAGCCCATTATCATCCTACAATAATTAATACACAGTCTAATGGAACAGTTGGCTTGCAGTGTCTGTATAGGTCTCACAACACTCTAATAACAGCCACACAGATTGTTGTCCCTAAGTCCTTACTCTGCAGAAAGTCTAAAAGGCTTTTACGAAGTATGTCTTCAGAGATCAGAGAGAATGCCAGACTCCTGTAAAGAAGCTCAGACCAGAGATGTTCTGACGTATGCTCAGTTTGCACACCAGCTCTTTGGCCAGGACTTTTTTTTGGGGGGGTGGGGGTGGGGGGGGGGGGACAAAAGCCTGTGAAAAGCACCTTCACTAAAGTTGCTTCTGAGAAAAATTCCTAAACTCTGTGGGCTCCTGTAGTAGCCAAGCTGGGCTGGAGGAGTCAAGGACAGACCCTGGGCCTGATCTGGCGAGCTCGGAGTTCTAGCGCCAGCTCTGCAAAGGAAAGTAAGAGCAATAAATCAGACACAGGCAAAGCTAATCCCACAGACTCGAGGAGAAAGACCACCGACTCAAATCATCATGGCCCAATTCATTAAAGCAAGGTTTTTCACTCCTGTGCACAGGCTGCCCCCACCCCCACCCCAAGGCAGGGTTCCAGAGGTCAGCATTGGATTCGAGGAAGGCAAGGTTTTTATAGTTCAGGGGTAGAGGGTTTCCAGAGGGAGAAATTTGACGGCCAAACTAGATGGGATTACAGGAGCAGAACATAAGAAGGTGATCATAACAAGGTAGTCATGACCTTTTGAAACCAAGAAAGGGTTGTGAGATGGTTATAGCTTTTGAAACAAAAACATGGTTGCCATTTCCTGGAACAGACAGTACAGAATCATCTGTAGTTAAGGTTACAGGTGGGGCACAGCCCGATCCTTGAGAAACAGATTTAATCATAAACAGGAATGAACCTAGTTTGTCTTTACTATAAGATGGCTTTTAAGCCTAAGATGGAGGCAGGCTGGTTCTTTAGTAAGACTTAGAATGATGTGAACTGTGCTCAGCGGGAACAGTTCCTGCCACAGGAAAACTAGTGCACAGAGCTTAAGATGTGATATCTCTTTCCAACATTCAGTGCCAAGACAAAGCTTGTCTCCAAGCCCCAGGCTCAGCCCTGTACCTGGTGTTTCATGTTCCCTGCTCTCCAGGGGCACAGAGGCTGCCATTCCCAGGCAATCCCAGTTCTCACAAAAGAAGAGCATTGGTTCTGGAGTTCCTCTCCCTGGGGTCTCGAAACCAAAACAGACTCTCATTAACGCCTTAATACCCACCTCAGGCATCCTTCCTTTTCCCTTTCATTCTTTTCTACCCCAGCACACATTAAAAAATATATTCATTCATAGCCGGGTAGTAATGGTCCATGCCTTTAGTCCCAGCATTCAGGAGGCAGAGGATCTCTTGAGGCCAGCCTGGTCTACAGAGCAAGTTCCAGGACAGCCAGGGCTACACAGAGAGGCCCTGCTCTTTTGTTTGTTTGTTGTTCCAGGGAGGTTTGTTTGGTTTGGTTTTTATTACATTCATTCAGGAAAACTAGTCTCAGCTTATTGGTACAAGGAAAGCCATTGACTAAAATGTTCGCTGTAAGCTAACGGTGGCCAGAAGTATTAATTCTTCCAAGCAAGTTAAAGTTAAATGGCATAACCTGTCTTGAAAAATCGAAGGAACACATTTTTATTCGTGGGATTTCTGAGTAGAATTTTTAAATGCTAAGGCTTTCCCTTGGTGTATATCATATTCAACACTTTTGTTCTCTCTCTCTCTCTCTCTCTCTCTCTCTCTCTCTCTCTCTCTCTCTCTCTCTTTTCCTTATTTTGAGACAGGGTTTCACTGTGTAACCTGGCTGGCATGGAACTTGCTATATAAACCAGGTTGCTATCAAACTCACAGAGATTTGCCTGCCTCTGTTCCCTAAGAGCTAGGATTAAAGGCATATAGAACCACCATACCATATCATACCACCACACCCTGCAAAACTTTTTAAAAATTCATTTTTTAAAAAATGTTTTAAGATTTTTATTTTTAAACTTGTGTGTATATGGGTGGGTGGGTGTGTATGAGAGAAGTTCCTGTAGAGGACAGAAGAGGATATTGGGTCCCCTAGAGCTAGAGTTACAAGCACTTGTAAGCAGCCCAGAGAGGGTTCTGGGCATCCAGGAGGGTTGGAGGGGAACAGAGAAAGGAGAAGAGGAGGAAGATGGATGCAACTAGATATGATTATAAAAGCAAATTAGTCTGTTTTTAGAAAAAGCTGTTTGTTACCCTGGGCAAATTATTTCCTAGTGGAAACACTACTTATTTAATAGATACAGTATCTTCAAGGAAAGCCATGTCCCTCAAAGGAAAAAGGAGAAAGTTGACTAAAGAGTATGTTGAGGCTACCTCCAGAGTGTGGAGTACCATAACAGGTATGAAAAATGATGAAAAGTCATTTCTGAAATCAGCCACTTTGGTACAGAACTGTATTGCTCCAGACATTTAAGCTAAGTAGTGGGGGTAAGACAGAGTTAATAGCCCCAACAATCACAAAGGGCTGTGCTGGACACCAGACCCCACAATTTACTATTCTGGGGAATCCATGCACATTATTTAACCACTCTCAGACACAGTTTCTTCATTTAAAGACTGCATAATTAGTAGGTTTGGGACAGCTCATAGTATACATTAGACTCTCAAGAAAGAGCAGTAGGTAAAACCACTGCTTCACAGTTACATCCCATGAGAAGAGCTGCTAGAGGAACTCACAGAGGGTGTGTGAACTGAGTTATTATAGGGCTACAGGTGTTACAGCATATGACACTGGGGAGTGACTGAACCTATGACCCTCAAGTTTTCTACTCCCTAGCAGCTTAGCAGTTCTGTTGGAACTCTGCTCCGAACCCAACCATACTTCTGATCTTATCTACACAACACCCTCTTTTGGGCAGTGTAGACAGAAGTGGTCTATTTATAACCACTAGCCTGGACCATAAGTCTTGCGTGCTGTCCCGGGCATCCAGGAGCCAAGCTACTGTAAAAGGCATAACTAATTAAGAGGAGGCTATGTGAGTTTGTGTTCCAGCAGAGTGTGGTGTGTGTGTGTGTGTGTGTGTGTGTGTGTGTGTGTGTGTGTGTGTGTGTGGTGTGTGTGTGTGTGTGTGTGTGTGTGTGTGTGTGTGTGTGTGTGGTGTGTGTGTGTGTGTGTGTGTGTGTGTGTGTGTGTGTGTGTGTGTGTGTTGAGGGGGGGAGTTGAAGAGAAAAAGTGTGACTGAAGCAATGCCAATGGTGAAGGTATACCTACAGACAACCTGTGACCTGCTGCAAGTCAGGAGGAAAACGCTGAAGATTGTCTTCACAAGTGAAAACAACTAAAAGTTTTAAAAGCCTTCAAATGCATGATCTCTGGAAACTTTTAAAGGAAATTTTTACAGATGTAGACCTTTTTTGAAAGAAATCTTAAGATTTTTAAAATAATGTTCGGTTATTTTTACCTAACACTAATGCACATCTAATAGCCACAATGAAATTCTAGATAAAATACAATTTTGGTTAAAGATCCAAGAGAGAAGAAATATACAAAAGAGAAGTGAAGAATGGCCTTTTGATTATCATATTCATTGTCTCAACAACTATCGGGCATCTTCTGTGTGCCAGGTAGCAGGAGAATGTAGCTTAAAGACCTATATTCCCAGGATAGTGAGTTCTAAGCCAGCAGTGTGAGACCCTGTCTCAAAAAACAAAAACAAGCAAAAAGAAGAAAGGTAAAATAAAAATAATAACCAAAAGATGAAATTATACTGTGATAAACAGTATAAAAAGAAAAACAAGTCTATAAAGGCAGAACCCACTGCTATTTATTTGTGGCACTGTTTACCTGGCAAGAGAGAACACAAGGTACAACAGAACCCACTATAAGAGTTTTATTAGGGATGGAAAAGTATAAGAACATGAATAGGCCTACCGGAAATGTATAGTGTGGGAGAGAGAGTGGGAAATGGGTGGAATCTGCTTTTATAGGTCACCCCATGCATATGGTTTTATCATATATTAGAGAAGAAATCAATTTTGCTTAGTTACTTTTACATAGTGAGTTAAATATTGGCTGAATATATGAAACCACAAGATATAGAATGAGCATCTTCAGTGTTTTTCAAAGTTGATTGATATCTTGATATCATTATTGCTGAGAATTTGAGGCATCCCAGGTAGTTGCCACATATCACTGGGAAATCGAGTCCCTTTTTGGAGTTCTTAGTCTCATTGATAAAAGAATTTGTGAATGGACTCAACAGGAAGCTAGAGAATAATTTTATTAAAGTTTATAAGAAAAAATTCCAGAGAAGACAAGCTATAGCTTCTGCAATTGCCCAGAGGAGGAGAAAGATAGAGAAGAGAAAGAGTGAAGTCCAAAGTCTACATCTGAAGTCACCTGCAGTGGAAGTCAGCCTGAGGGCAGGCAGCCAGCCGAGTGGGGAGGTGGGGAGCTTCAGCAAAAGACAAAGACCAAAAGTTTTAGGGGAAACATTCTTAGAAAAGAGATGTAAGAAAAGTAAAAGTTATGCTTTTCTGAGTAATTCAGAAAGGCCACCAACAGGTAGACCAAAGCTCCATGGGTTCAGCTCTGTAAACAACCACATAAAGAGTCGGGCTCTGGGAAGAGAAAGTACATCATTTCAACAGAAGGATAATTATTCCTCCCAGCTCATTAGCATGGTTTTAGGTGAATCTGCATTCCTGAGGGTGGTTCCTTAGCCAGGCAATTGACTAGCACAACTAGATTCCCTCAAGGGAAGAGACAATGGCTTATCTCCACCCAGGTGGATTCCATTCTTTTAACTGGAAGGAAATAGCTTTTCCTTGATGCCTTACAGTACTTCTGTATTATAATCATCAATGCTGACACCACCACTTTACAGAAACTCATAATAAAAAAAATGGCAGAAATGCTTAGGGCCCTTATAGAAATCGCTGCAAATTCTATTCCAAGCCAAGCCAAAATCTGATGGCTTTCATGAACCAAGCCAGCAACTCAAACAGCAATTTTTAAAATCCAACCTTTGAACACAACAGAATCTACAGGTATACTAGTTTGATATTTACATGGTAAGGAATGACAGAGAGAAAAATAATAAAGATTTTGCTTTCTGTAATTAATTCCTATGTTTTTATAAGAAAAAACACTTTAAAAATAATTATGGGGGAGGGGTGGGGGGAGCACTGCAATTTATAGCCTACGATTGTCTTGAATTTGTGTTGTATTTCAGGCAACATTAGTTTGACAACTGTGCAGTGCTGCAGTTTCACAGTGTTAAGCACACATGCTGTGTGTCCAGACCCGAGGCTGCAGTGTAGTCCATGGTGAGTGAGCTTCCAGAAACACCTTAGATTTTGAATGAGTTTTGCTCATCTGTTGCCAGACTCACAACCGCCATTCAGTTTCACAGCCCTGTGTGGGGTTGTGACCGCTGATTTCAAAAACTAAACTCTAGAGAACCCTGACTAATCTAGTAAGGCAGATGCCTGGTCAGGAAGTCGGAAGACAGATACTCACACTGGAAGAGAAGTGGGACATCGCGTTCCTGAGAAGCAGAAGCAGGCAGGGGCAGGTGGATGGTTCTCGTGTGGAGTAGAGGAAGTGAAGGGAGAAGTCTGACTCTGGGTTTCAGCATTTGAATAAGATGTGGCTTCCTTCGTGACAAGAAATACTTGGCAGGGAAACTTAAAGGTTCACTTTTGGACATGTTGCCTGAGTAGCTTCTAAAGGGAAAATGCTTAAGAAAAAAAAAAAAAAAAAGGCAGCAGCAGCAGAAGAGGAGGCTCTGGCTGCGTGAAGGACAGTCCAATGCTGAGGTCTGGAAGGAAGGTACAAACTGGGAAATATTCAGCAGTGGGAACTACCTGAGGGACAGACAGGGCAAACTTTCTACAGTCACAAGTTTCAAGTGTGGTGTTTCCAAGACTTAAATGAAGAAATTCACTAAGCACAGGCCTGTGACCCCGTGTCCCCAACAATAACTAGTCTTGCTGTGTATGCCTCTGGGAAAGTAAAAGTGACTCTTTACAGTTGGTCCATTGGAGACAGAGGTTGGGGATAAAGCTGAGTGGGAGCATTCAAGCACACGAGGCCCTCGGTTGATCCCCAATGGTAGGAAGATACACCAAGAAGAGGCCCTCAGACAGGCACGGCGGCTCTTTGAGGTACAGTAATATATGGAGAACACAGGCACAAGGTACTGAAAATGAGAGCCAGGATGATAGGAAGAACTGACGTGGATTGTGACTGTAAGATCAAGAGAGAAGAATGTTTTAAAAAGAAGAAAGAATAGCCAGGCAGTGGTGGCACACACCTTTAATCCCAGCACTCGGAGACAGAGGAAGGTGGATCTCTGTGAGTTCAGTCTATTAGAGTCAGTTCCAGGACCGCCAGGGCTACACAGAGAAATCTTGTCTTGAAAAACCAAAACCAAAAAGGAAGCAGGAGAAAGAGGAGGAAAAGGAGGAGGGGGGGAGGGAGAAGAGGAAGAGAGGGGGAGGGGGAGGAGGAGGAGAAGGAGAATGTAGCATGAATCTTAGAGAGTCTTACTAATAAAATCAAACCCGAGGCCAGTTATTGGGGTCAATGCTGGTAGATCAGAGAGACAGAACAAGCCACAGCTATCTCACCTTGCCGGATCCTCAGCTGGTCTTGTCTCCTCAGACTGGAGGCTTCTGTGTCCTCATCCCAATGACTCTCAGCTGAACTGCTGCTCGAAAGCCTGAAGCTTAACCAGCTAAAAGCTTAACCAGCCTAAATGCTTCTAGTTTCTGGTCTCCACGCCTTATATACCTTTCTGGTTTTGCCATCACTCCCTGGGATTAAAGGCTCGCTTTCTGGGATTAAAGGCGTGAGTCACCATGCTTGGCTGTATCCTTGAACACATGGATTTCTGCCTCTGGAATGCTAGGATTAAAGGCGTGTGCTACCACTGCCTAACTTCTATGTTTAATATTGTGGTTGTTCTGTCTCTGACCCCAGATAAATTTATTAGGGTACACAATATTTTGGGGAACACAATACCACCACAGGAGAAGGAGAAGGAGCAGAAGAAGAAGAAGAAGAAGAAGAAGAAGAAGAAGAAGAAGAAGAAGAAGAAGAAGAAGAAGAAGAAGAAGAAGAAGAAGAAGAAATCACATGCTGACACTTATTTTGCTCTGATTAAAATTTTTATAGACTCATGTTTACTTACGTAGAATGAGGGAGGTTTTGTGGAGCAAACTGTAATCTCAGCATGCTGAAAACCCACACAGGAAGATCCAAAGTCCAAGGCCAGCAGGGTTATACAGTGAGGTCCTGTCTCAAAAAGACAAACAGCAATTAGAAAAAAAATGTAAAGTGATAAACACTATCTCTAGTATAGATTTTTTTTAAATAGAGGCTTATTGAGATTAGTATTTCTGAACATAGGATGAATATAAATTCAGTAAATGATTAAGACATAATTCAAACCAAGTCTATGATTCCAGTGAGTCAGCTATAGAGGCCACACTCTCCTTTGCATGAAAGCCATGTATTAGACACTTCGGAAACAAAGGACGGGTGCATGCCTCAGAAAGGAGGAGGAGGCAGAAGTATTGGGAAAGGCCATATACTAGCTAAACCTTAAAGGAGACGTGCTTGATTCACGCTGCATGAAGAGGGTATTTCCAGCCAAATAGACTATGTGGGTAGTGGCAGGAAGAAGGGAGGGGAGGGGAGGGAGGGAGGGAGGGAATAGCAGGGAACTTCTGAAGCTCTGGGTTCCTGTGTGGGAGACAGGAGTCTTGGGGAGGAAGACAGGAGGTAGGACTTCATCCCAAAGGATTCAGCTATTTTAAAGGCAGCATCACCAGGGCAACTTTGGGTAGGAAAGAAATCTAGCAGCACTGTTAAAGAAGACATAGCACAAGGGGAAGAGAATGCGCTCAGGCAGGTCAAGTAAGAACATAGTCAACGCCAGGTCAGAGAGATCCGGAAGCCATAAAGTAGTAAGAGCTGGCTGGCTTGCATCAGGCTTGGGAAGGAGGCAGCAGGGACTGCTTACTGCATTGGGCAATAGAACAGCAGGGGGAAGCAGTCAGAGGAAAGTGGACAGAACTGAGCAGGAAGTCTCAGTCTTGGAGTTTGATTGCCTGTGGACCATCCAGGAAGCCAGGTTGCAAAGATAGCTGGGACTTGAGACTGGTACCATAAATAGAGGGGTGGTCTATGGCTGAAACAGAGCATAGCAGTGTCATTCTGGGAAGAGTTTACAGGTCTCTGCTCTTTCCCCATTGTTCTCAACAACAGGATAGCTCATAAAACCAGGAAGACAGCGGACCAGGGCCCTCTGTCCAAATTGCGCCCATATTCTTTATTATTCCACCAGAGGCAATCTCATTTATGATGATGAGTTTTATTTAAGGCAAATAATATTTTATGAAGCAGCTTCTAAAATAAATTCTCCAGCTTTGATGTTCTCTGGTATTTCCATACCAAGGACTCGGTTTTGATGTATGCTTCAGATTAGATAAAGAGGAAATGTAAGGAAATTGTAGCAGTACCATCTTTCAGATTATGACAGTTTGAGGGTTCAAAGCAATTTATCATGTGAAGAACTCCCTTTCCAAACAAACAAAAATGAATCCATGAAGAGTGACAGGACAAAGGTAGAGGTTGGGGACAAAACTGTTTGCCATGCAAGCACAAGGTTGTGAGTTTGGATGCCCACATAAAAGTCAGACATGGTGGCACACATCTGTATCCTCAGACCCTCCTTGCAGGGCACATGATGAGCAGAAACAGGAGGATCCCGGCAGCTCATTAGTCAGCTAGCCTAGCCAAACTGATGAGCTTCAGTTGAGTGATAGACGCTGTTTCAAAAAATAAGATGGAGAGTGATCATGGAAGCCATCTGACGTCAACCTCTGGTCTCCACATATGCGCGCGCGCACACACACACACACACACACACACACACACACACACACACACAGGCGCGTGCGCGCATGAATGGCCAGAGCAATGTTTAGTAGCAACAGGCCACCAAAACATTGCTTTACCTCAACTCCTCTCTGTTGGTGACAATACCACAGATAAAGTTTCAGATCCTGTATCGTTGATATGATGTAAGTATTTGTTAAAAGATGGGGGGAGGGGGGAGATTGCACAGTTTTCTTAGTAATGGTTCCGAAAGGGAGTTTCCATAACAAATATATAATTACTACATGGAAACAGCCACATTACTGGACAGGAAGCCCCAGCCCAAGGGGACAAAAAAGCCCCAAAACATAGTTTTCCATTTGCACATTGCTTCATTGAGAGACTAAAGTGGTAAGAAAGTAGATTGAGTAATTCCAAATGACAGAGACAGGCTCTCCTGTTTGAGCACGAATGTGCTAGCTCTTTAAGGAGAAGCTATAGTGTATGAACCAGCTCTCCTTATGCAAGTTATTTTTTCCTGAATAAGAAACAAAGTAAAGAAGTGATGGAAGAAACAGCTGTTGATCATCATGGCTGGCAAAAGCAGGATCCTTCCTAATTCTTTGCCAGTGTTCTAGTCAGGCTCAGGGATCTAAGACTTTTGAAAGCTTTCTAAAACTGTGCACTAAATGTTATTAGGACATGTGCCTTCCTTGTATGCTACCAACTGCTATGGTCAGGGCACCCCCTGGGTTTTCCAGGTTCTTGTGTCTTAGAACGAAGAATTGGACCGAGCACACATGGATAGTGAGAGAAATAAAGATGTTTATTAAAACCAAGAGCACTCAGGCCAGAGAACTGGGAAACGATGAGCTTTTGTGGGGCACTCACAGGGCATACACCTTCTCTGTGATGGGGATTCATGGAGTACACCTGGGCACTTGGTGAGCTCAAGCCAGAGAGTTAGGATGCTGGGTAACCAATCTCTGGTTATCAGGGCCACCCCAAGCCAGTGGTGTCCATGTTCTTTGTTACATAGCCCCCCCCCCCCACACACACACACAAAGAATACGGGCAGGCAGGTGAGCAGAGCAAACATAGATATTAAGGAAAAGTGAAAATGAACTCCCCAGAGTGGGTGGAACTTGGAGGGAGGAATCAAGGCCACGCTGCCCTGCAAACTGGTCTTCTCCGGGAGCTAGCTGCTGTCTCAAGCTTAGAGACTGCGGAGTTTTTCTCCCTTGCATGCTCTGCCCCGCACATGTAGGCCTGGTGGAGAGGGGTTTTCAGTTCTGCCGACCGTCCTCTTCCATCAGTTAATCCCGGTGCCTCTCCCCATGCCTGACTTCCTGCCACACAACCACCTTCCCCCAAAATCTCCCCCACACATCTCCAGACCTGGGCCTGATTACAGAAGGTGACCTTTAAGCTTTCTGGGAAGTAAACTACAGAAAAGCAGGGATGGGGGTGTGTGGTGATATTTGTAATCTAAGAAATAAAGCTTGCCTGAAGATCCGAGGAGCTTGATTTCTTAGATTACAAATGTCACCACAGGGTTGAGTGGGTGTGGTGGCGGTGGTGCAAGTCTTTAATCCCAGCACTCAGAGGCAGAGACAGGGGATCTCTGTGAGTTCAAGGCCAGCCTGGTCTACAGAGCAAGTTCCAAGATGGTTCCACAGAGAAACCCTGTCCCAAAAAACAAAAACAAAAACAAACAAAAAAGAGATGTGGAAAGGCACACACACAAGAGAAACAAGAAACCATGCAACTGTTTTCAAAATAGGGTGATACAGAGTTCATGGAGGGGTGCTGCTTACTAGCTTGCTCCCTATGGCTTGCTCAGCCTGGTTTCTGATAGAACCCAGGACCACCAGCCCAGAGATGGCTCCACCCACAATGGGCCAGGACTTCCCCTTCCCCCATCAATTGCTAATTAAGGCTTTCATACAGCGCTAGCTAAGGGAGGCATCTACTTAGTTGAGGTTCCTTCCTCTCAGATGACTTTGTCAAGTTGACATTAGACTAGCCAGCACACCCACAGCAGAGGCTTCCTTGCTTTGCTGCAGCTATCTATCTGATGCACAAACCAGTGCATTTAAAAGCATCTTGATTTATGACTTTCTTCTGTTACTTTAAAATCCTCATGAAATTGTTACCTCATTGGAACAATTACCTAATTGGGGCGACCTGAATCTGTGTTCCCGAGCCAGGGCCGCTCATATTTGGTTCCAGAATAAACTGTCTCTTAGTCCCTTTGAGGTGAAAGCTGTGTTATTTACTTCATCATTTTGTATGTCTGAGATCCTTTGGTCTCCAGAGTTTGGGGTTAAGAAATGATTTGCATTGTTTAAGGTCTTATTAAGTGAATATTTGTATTAATTTGGGGCTGGAAAAGTTTCATCTAAAATAAAAACAAAAACTTAAGTGTACATAAATTTTAAATGGTTTAAATGTTGTTTGGATTTTGTAATGAAAACAAAGGGGTCCAGAAGTGCAGTTCAATGGCAGAATGCATGCATTATAATGCCTGCATTTGGTCAGATTGACCTGGTGTGAGAACTTGATGGCTGCTAAGCCAGGTAGTCATCTTGAAGGCCAAGTTCCTCTGCTTAAAGGCCAGAGAGCTGCCGCCCTTTCCTGAGACTCAACATTATCTCCAATGTCTTTTTCTCTTCATTTCAGCTAGGATGCTTTGGGAAAACATACAAAGAAAGTGTCCATCACTTGCCTTTATTAAGATGTCATGGCAGCAGAGTAGATTAACATATGAAAGAAGCCAGTTGATAAAGATGGGAAACCATTCTCTACTGAGTTCATACAGCCAGTGGTGCATGCGCAGGAGAACCCTGAAAGGTACTGTGAGAGGCGGGCACTGTGAAGATGACCTGTGTATGATCCTGAGGGTCATGGACAATGCTTTTAGGATGCATGCTCTTCTTTCAGTTCATCGGCTCCAAGGCTGGAGAGGTGGCTCCGTGGTTACAGTGTGCCCTGCTCTTGAAGGGGACTCAGGGGTCCCAGCACCCACATGGGTGGTGGGGGTGGGGGTTCTTGACTGCCTGTGACTCCAGCTCCCGGGGATCTGGATGCCTTCTTCTGGCCTTTGTGGACACCTGTACTCACATGTGTACATAGTGATACACAGACACATATAATTTAGTTATTTTCACTGGCTTTGCACTTTTGGAGGCGAGAGATCCCATTTTATACCACTCCAGGAAAGTGCCATATTGGACATTGCTGAGGTTGTCTTTGAAGAGGATTGAGATACAGCAAATAACCATTCCAAGCATAATAAATCGGGAAGCAATCGGCACTTCTGCCTCCCATTCTTTAAACCCTCCCCATCCCTTTCCCACGTTATTCTAAATTCTAGAGAGGCACCGTTAACGGTTCCTCTCCTCAGCTGCTGTGAACCTACTGGCAGTGTCCAGAAGAGAAGAGGAAGCTAAGCTCTCGTGACTGTGACTGCCCCACCCTAGGAAGCTAAGACTCTGGGTGCCAACTACCCCCCAGTCTCCAGCTTCAGCTCTCCTGAAGACACCGATTCTTTCTTCACAGCTGCCTGTGTAGAGTGATGGCCTTCCCTAATGGCGACTGTGAGCCTTGTTAAAGGGAGAGTGTCACTAGTGTGGGAGTCCACCAGCACGCAACTGTAAAACTGCTTTATAACGGACACTCACTGGGCCCAACACTTTAGATCACAGCAGACAAGCCTCCTGCGGCAGCTTTGAAATCCCAGGGCTGTGGTCAAAGTACAGACCTCCTGGAAGGACAAAGTGTTCTGTTTCTGTAGTGCAAGGGTGTGGCGTTTGTAGCTAGTAAAGTAATCTGAAAACAAAGGCCTCCGGGTCCTGCGGGGCACGGTGCTGGACTGACTCAGCGGAAAGCGGTGGGAAAGGAAAGGGGCTCTTAGATTTCGGAACCTCCAAAGCTGCACCACCCCGTAGTTCCGTCCCAGCCGACAGGAAGGGGCTGCTAACACGAACACACTTACACACACTCACACCAAACAGAAGATAGGAGCACCAGGAGTCTACTGGAGCCTCCTGTTAACCTGTGACCAGCCTCCTGCTCTGTCTCCAAATCCGTTCTTTGAGTCAACAGTCTGTCTCATACTGGGGAACAGAAGCCGGCCTGTGATGCTCAGCCACCTATAGCCGCCGCCCTAAACAGGGCTGCAAAACTCAAGCATCCTCATTAACACAGGACAGCTTTCTGACTATTGTTAACAACCACAGATATTTTGGTTGCTAATGTCCAATGGAGGACTAGTGTTTTGAAAACAAAATAGTACTTTGTTAGATATTTCATGTGTAGAAATTAATTGGGGAATTAAAAAGCAATCAGAAGCTCACAACTATCTATAACTCCTATTCCAGCATGCCCTACACCCTCATCCAGACATGCATGCAGGCAAAACACCAATGCACATAAGTGAAAAATTAATTAATTAATTAAAAGTTGACAACCACACACACATACACATACACGCATTCTTCCACCACAATTTAGGGTTCGTCTAAATAGAAAACATTCTACAAACCGTCACGTTATTTTAAATACTGATTCTCCCAATTAAAAGACCTGGAGGTATGAATTTTTCATAAACCCTCCACAATGTTTACATTTCTCTCATAATTGCTCATTTTTAATTTCACTTAGATAATTTTGCCCAAAGGAGGTGTGGAAACATTTTAGCAAGAAAAAAAAATTATATATAGGTTTATACTCTATCACAGATCAATGAGGTATGGAATTGAAATCCCAAGGATTCTTCATATTCAGGAAAAAAACAAATCATTGACCAGGATGAATCAGAAACACTGTATTGCTTTTCCTTAGAACATCAGAAAGCCAAGCATTAGAAGCACATTTTAGAGGGTTTCATTGTACACAGTACTATGCCGCACAAGGACATTTTCACACTAGTGTGTACTTCTGTTCAGCATGTTCAAGACCACCCCCTCTGCCATCCCCCCTCCCCCACCCCTTCCTTCCTCTTTCTTTCCCCAGGCAGCTTTGCTTCCACGTCATACACACCTCCATGACTTTATGTAACCCTATAAAATCTAGGAATCACACAGAGAGCACACCATGTCTGTCACTCTGAAACTAGCTAAATTCACTTAGTATCTCTAGTTGCATCATGTTCTACAAATGTCCTAATTCCATTCCTTTGTACAGCTGCAAAAATTTCCATTGTGTTTATATAGCAAATTTTCTTTATCCTTCCCCGGGACACTTAGGTTGTTTCCATAATAACTACTGTGAACGGTGCTGTGGTTAATACTGCTATGCAAATATTTCTGTGATTTGTTATCTTGGAGTCCTTGAAGTAAATGCTCAGTAGTGCTGTATGTAGGTGGGTCATATGGTAGATCCAGTTTTAGTTTAGAAAGTTTATCTTAAATTAATGAATTTCATATAACACCATTTTAAAAAAAAACAGTTCAAAAATATGTGTGGCTAGTTGGAAAGTTTTTATTATGAGATGTTTTTGGAGACCAAAAGCTGTAAAGCCAACCACAAGATAATCTAGTAAATTGGAAGTTTCTGTGAACGAAAACTACTATGTTCTTAGATGATTTTATATAATCTTTGAAAACACTTAAAATATACTTAACAAAGCAAGACTGATAAAGTCCACAGAGTGGTTCTGCTTGTTTTGTTTCATTTTTAATAATGATAATTTCAAAGCCTTTCTTCCTAAAACTACATCACACGTCATAATTTTCATTCTAAAGGGGTCCAAAGAAGTCAGGCATGGTAGCTCAGGTGTATCATTCCAGCACTTGGGAGGCCAAGGCAGGGGGATAGCCAAGAGTTTGAAGCCAGCCTGGGCTATTTCACAAGTTTCGGGCCAGCCTGAACTGAAGTTGGGGGACTGTCTTAGTTTATTTTTCCTGTTGCTTCAATAGAATGTGCTGTAGATGATTGATTGATTGATAAATAAAACACTGATTGGCCAGTAGCCAAGCAGGAAATATAGGCGGGACTAGCAGAGAGGAGAATTGAGAGAACAGGAGGAGATGCCAGCCTGCCGTCCAAGCAGCATCAAGTAAAGGCAGCAGGTAAAGCCACAGAACACATGGCAACATATAGATTAACAGAAATGGGCTGAGTGTAAGAGTAAGAGCTGGACAATGGTAGGCCTGAGCTAATGGCCGAGCAGTTTAAATAATATAAGCGTCTGTATGTTTATTTTATAAGTGGGCTATGGGACTGTGGGGCCTGGCAGGACCTGGAGAGAAAAACTCCAGCTACAAGGATGCAATGACGAAAGAGTCATGGAAGAATGGGCTTATTCTGGCTCACAGTCCATCATTGCTGAGAAGCAGCTGCTCACAGTGGATCCACAATCGAACAGTGAATAATGCTGGCACTCAGCTCCCTTTCTCTTTTATACAGTCCAGGATCCTGCCCAGGGAATGGTCCTGGCCACAGTTAACTTAGGACTTCCCATAACAATTAACCTCCTGGAAATAATCCTCCATAGACATCTTAAGAGCTAATGGAAATTAGATAACCCCTCATGGGTATGCCCTGAGGCTTGTCTCCAGGTGACTCTACAGTCTGTCAAGCTGACAACACCAACCTTCACGGAGACCTTGTCTGAAAAACACACACAATGCTGAAAGACATAACTAGGAGCAGTAAAGCATAAGCTTTGCAGGGCTGGAGGAATGGCTCAGCCATTAAAGGTTAAGCTCACAACCAAAAACTTAAGAATAAGCTTTGCTGTCTGTGATCACATGACACTAGCACTCTGTAGAAGGTAAGACACCTGCTCAATCTGTCAGAAACTAGGACTGGGGTGGCCTGTTCCAAGATCTTCAGTGCTAAGTCTGCAAATCCTCTGGCAAGTCTAGACCAGTTGGTCTCGGAAGTTCTCTGCACTTCTTAAGTGACAGAAGTGACTTATGAGTGTAGGTGTAGATAATAATGTATTTAAACTGTGGGTAACAGTGGAGACTCTCATTTCTTGCTTGTGATTATATTAAAATACAGCTTTATTAAGATGCAATTCATATTGCTATTTTTTTCCAGAGATGGTTGTTGTGGGTATATTTGCACACTGTGTGAAGATGTATTGCTGTGATTGGTTTAATAAAGAGCTGAACAGCCAATAGCTAGGCAGGAGCTATAGGCGGGACTTCCAGGCAGAGAGAAGACTCTGGGAAAGAGAAGGGTAGAGTTGCCAGCCAGACATGGAGGAAGCAGCATGGGCAGTACAGAGGGATGAGGTAACGAGCCATGCAACAGAATGTAGATTAAAATAAATGGGTTAATTTAAGTTATAAGAGCTAGTTAGGAATAAACCTAAGCTGTAGGCTGAGCTTTCATAATTAATAAGAAGTCTCCATGTCATTATTTGGGAGCTGTTTGGCAGGACAGAAATAGACAAGGTACACAATGTAGCCTTGGCTGTCATGGAACTTGCTCTGTAGACCAGGCTGGCCTGGAACTCAAGAGATCTGCCTGTCTCTGCCTCCTGAGAGCTAGGATTAAAGGCATGTGTCACACCGCCTGGCTTTATACTGCAAATTCCAAGTGTCAAATTCAGTGGTTTTTTAGTATAGCGATGGTCCTTGAATTACCATTGTTCAACTTAGCAATACTGCGAGTCAACAGCAGGGTGAGAGTACACCTGCATTACCATTCTGTTTTCTATCTTCAGGATAATGAGTTTCTTGAGGTATCTTTTACAGTAAAATAGGTTTTTGTGTTAGATGGTATCTCAACGACTGGAGGCCACTGTCAGTGTTCTGAGCACCTTTACTGGAGGCCACGCTATGCTAGACTGTCAGTGCCCAGTAGGCTGCGTGTACTAAATATGCTATGTGCTGGGTACCAAACCCAGGGCCTAGCACATAAGTGTATATGGTGTACCTTCTGCCTTGTGCCACACCTGTATCTCCTAAATGCATTTTCTGAGCCAGCTTCATAGGTCAGGAAAGGAAAGAAAAAATAATGCTTTATGTGTGGGTGTCTTTAAAGTGATTTTAGTATGGAATTTTCCTCAATATTCACTTGTATTCATTTCTATTTTAGGCAAATCAGACCTTCAAATTAATCTTAATATCCTAGGATAGCAGTTACTAGAAGAATATTACATATTTTACATATACTTACATGTAATAAAAAATTAAAATAAAATATACCACATATATAAAATTTATAGACATTACAGTTCAATGTCAAAAGCCCTGACAAGTGTCTTCAAACTTTTACCTATAGATTTTTAGTTATGATAGAGAAATTTGTGTGTGTGTGTGTTTGTGTGTGTGTGTGGTGTATGCATGTGTGTATATATACATGTCTGTGGGTATTCATGCATGAGCTCATATGTGTAGAAGACAGAGGTCAATGTCAAGTGTCTTCCTCTATTGTATCCCACCTCATATTTTGAGACAGGGTCTCTCACTAAATCTGGAGTTCACTGATTTGGCTTGACTGGATATTCAGCAGGTCCCCAAGATCCTCCAGTCAGTGTATACCAGATCTATTTTATTCTTTTTAACTCCTGTAGCTGGAAGTTTTCCTGTGTCCCGCCCGGCCCCACAATCCCACAGCCACTTATAAAATAATCACTCAGAGGCTTAATATTATTTACAAACTTATGGCCATGGACTATGGTTCAAGCTTCTTGCTAGCTACCTCTTATAACTAAACTCAGCCCATTTCTATTAATCTACATGTCACCATGTGTTCTGTGGCTTTACCTGTGTGCTATTACATGCTGCTCCCTGGACGGTAGGATGGCATCTTTTCTCTCTTTTCTTCTTCTTGTCTCTCTGATTGAATTTCCTAATTTCCTGCCTGTCTCTAAGCTGCCTTGCCATAGGCCAAATGGCTTAATTTATCAACCAATCAGAGCAACACATATTCACAGCGTACAGAAAGACATCCCACAGCAAACTCCCTCATAGTATACCATCATACAGACATGCAGTCATTTAAACAGCTCCCAATTCATGAACATTTAAGTCAATGTCAGCATTTTGCAGTGAATATTTCTAGGATCATGGTTCCTGTGATAGTTGGTTTTGGTTGTCAAGTTGGCTGAATTGAGGGATGCCCAGAGAATTGGTAAAGCAGACATCTGGCTGTCTGTAAGGGTGATTCTACAAAAGATTAATGTGTGGGTCAGCATACTGAGTGAGGAAGACAAGGAGGCAGAGTTCCTGTCCTCACACTCACCTTCCCTTCAGACTCATGACTCTAAAACTTTCTACCCTACAACACAGAGACTCACACCACTAGGTTATCTCTGTCTCTGTCTGTCTCTCTGTCTGTCTCTCGGTCTGTCTCTCTGTCTGTCTGTCTGTCTCTCTGTCTGTCTGTCTCTCTGTCTCTCTGTCTGTCTCTATCTCTGTCTCTCTGTCTCTATCTCTGTCTCTGTCTCTATCTCTCTCTGTCTCTATCTCTGTCTCTCTGTCTCTATCTCTGTCTGTCTGTCTCTCTGTCTCTGTCTCTCTCTCTGTGTCTCTGTGTGTGTGTGTCTCTCTCTCTGTATGTCTCTCTCTCTGTCTCTCTGTGTGTCTCTCTCTGTCTCTCTCTCTGTCTCTCTCTCTCTCTGTCTCTCTCTCTCTCTTTCTCTCTGATCTACCTTCTTTGGGCATCTAGCTACACATTTCCCTGACTGTGCAGCCAGCCTACAGCCAGCCACTGTAAGACTTTTCAGCCTCTAACTGGATGAGCTGATCCATTAAATCCCCTTTACACTTCCCCTGCTGTTTCTGTTTCCCTGGAGACTCCTAATACAGTTCCAAACCATGCTAATGTGAACTCACAGTCAGCATCACAGAACATTTCTGAACTTTGAAATGTAGCAATATCTGGTAGATGGTATAAAAACTGACAATATTAAATTTAGGGCCAACTGCTTAATTAAGAGACCAGTAAGGTATTTCTGTTGTATGAGAGCCAACATCACATAAGAATCACTGAGACATTGAGAGTACCATGAATTAGAAATATTCAAGAATTAAAAAGAAATGCTTTCAATTTCTTTCTTTAGGTCTGGGAATCCAACTCAAAAGTTCTTTGTGTACCACACAAGCACTCCATCACTGAGCCACGTTCTCAGCAACTGTATGTTTTCTTTCTTGCAAACAAATTTTATGCATTTAGTCCCAGAAAGTCGTCAGCTAAACTTGCAGCCACTTTAGCATTCATATCTACTGTCACTATGACAACACATCTCCCAGAACTCCTGCTCCTCTAGCTTCTATGCCTTAAAGGGCTTGCTATTTATTCTGATCACGGCTATAACATACATTGCTTTGTTTTTGTTCTGAGACAAGGTTTTGCTATGTAGCTCCAGTTGGCCTGGAATTCACTATGTTGTCCCAGCTGGCCTGAGCATTGCAGTACTTTTATCTCAGCTTTCTGGCTACTGGGTTGATAGACGTGTGCTACTACCATACCCAACTCGGATATTTTCACTTAAAAATACATTTACATCAGATATATCCTGGCATAAAGAAATACCAAACACCTCTGATGCTTCTTGATTTTTGTGTTTCAAAAATTCAAGTGAATGGACTGACTTACCAACAACCCATAACCTTATTTCTATTCTGCAGCATTTACGACAGCAAAGTTTAGCAATTATTAACATAATTTCAGTAGGTAGATTTGTGCAATTGCTGGGTTTCAAAATAAAAGTCTGTTCCTGGCGTTCAATGTCATCTGCTAAGAGACAGACACACAAGGTGTCCTACTGGCAATAAAAATATAAGGAGATTTTAGAAGAAAGATACCAACTCTGTCCTCTTTGGGACTTCATAGCTTTACCGTATAGTCCCAAACATTTAAAAAAACAATGATTCAGTTGTCTGCCCAGTCATTAGAGAATCCATTAGTGAACAGACCTGAGGACAAAGGTCTCCTAAACCATGTTACAAATGTTCCTCTGTGGTTTCGGTGGTGTGTTAATTACCTCTTACACAAGAGTCATAGCATTAGAGGCGTGGCCATCACTGTCTTATAATTGCTGTCACTGCTGTCTCAGATACTTTCAGTGCATGTTTATTAAGTGGATAGTTTAGGCAGAGTGCAGACATGATTTAAAGCACTGCTCACACCAGCCCTAATATGAGGTACCACTTACCGCCTATTTTCTGAGACCCTTAAAACAGATATTGTGCTTGGTGAAATGATTGCAAAAATATCACCACAAACATCTTGTTAGAATAACCCAGAAGACAAGCCTCAGAGGACTGTCCTCTTTAGCATCTTTGAAAATAGTTTTTCAAAAATTCTCATCTACTCATGTGTCAGTTATCTTTTGAATTGGAATTATGAGTGAAACCACAAGGAGGTGGAGAAAAGCTCTAACGACTTCGAATAACGGTGCTTTCTAGTCTTAAAGTGTTAGTGGAGATACATCTAGTCCAAAGTTCTGAGCGGTAATTGTACCTACTTAAGAACCCAAGGGGCTGGCAGGGGCAGGCTTTCTACTTAGCAAAATGTTTAGCAGACCTGAGACCTGAAAGTCCTCAAGGTACAAATAGCTTTTTATGTGGCTACTGGAACATTTGAGTTTCTGTGAATTGCCTCTGAACCCTATGAACTCATAAGTCATCAGGAAAGTGTCAGTGTGCCATGTCCAAGATAGAATCACAACAGGCCTTTTGTGCAGACTCTGCCCTAAGCTTCAGCTACCCTGCAATAGGCCTGAGAGTCTTGTCAAGAGGAGACCCAGTATCCACATCTCTTATTCAAAAATCAAAGTTTCAGTGGGAATTAACAGTTTCTGTGGGATAATCCTTTGGTACACTGTGAATATGTATTATTCTCATTGGCTAATAAAAAAGCTGTTGGGCCTATAGCAAGGCAGGATAAGGTTAGGCAGGACAATCAAACTGAGAACTGGGATGAAGAAGGGCAGAGTTGGAGAGATGCCAGCGAGCCACCCAAGAAGCAAGATGCTAGAGGACAGGTAAAGCCATGAGCCACATGGCAATACATAGACTAATAGAAATGGGTTAATTTAAATGTAAGAGCTAGTTAGTAATAAGCCTGAGCTATTGGCCAAGCATTTTGTAATTAATATAAGCTTTTGTGTGTTTATTTGGGACCAGGCAGTCAGGACAGAAAAACTCTGCCTCCATTTACAAACAGTGGTGCCTGGTTTGAGGGGTATCTTTAAAAATGTAAAATATACAATTAGGGGAGAGTGGTAGGTACTTTAATATTTGAAGACTCACTTCCATGATGAAGGAAGGTAGCTTACATAGATTTTGTGTTATATCACTATTGCCTTCCTTGCAATCTCAAATAATATGTGTATTAAATTTGTTTTCTTTGAAAATTGAATGCTTAAAGTTTTGAGAGTCAAGGTTAAGAAAATATAATGGCTTACAGAACTAGAATCTCAAATCTCAGGTGATTTAGAGCAGCAGTCAGGGTGAGATTCATCAATGTGGATTATTTTCCTTGTACCATGCAATATGGGATCAGTTTCTCCACGTGCCCTAACTTCCTTCCTGAGAACTATGGAGCAATAACTATTAATTGTAGAGTGATAAACCCAGCCCATATTTCCACATCATTGAGACACTTAATAAAGCATGTTTTTAAAGATACTTTACAAAATGGAGAGACCTTAAAAATGGGGAGGGGATGAAATGAAATCATCTTCCTATTAAGTCCTTGAAGTACACATTTTTTACACAATTTACAAAAATTTGAGAATATTAGCATGACTTAGCAATATAAACAGTTTATAAAAGTCATTGAAAACATGTAACAAAACTTCACACTAGCTGCATTTCCTGTGCCCAGTAACTATTGTATCCAAGAAAGGCTGTCCCTGCTGACCTTCCCCAACCTTCTACAGGTTGAGTCCAACAAAAGAAAGGTCCAGAAAAGGCAGGATTTGGAAGCTCAGACAGAAATGAAGCCTTTAATAATCATACTCTTCAGTTGCCCATGCCAAAGCATGTTCTCTTTGCTCCTGAAATTCTTTGTGGTTTTCTATGATCCTGTGTGGTTATAAGAGGTAATATATCTGCCTGTGTTATTATATTCAGGGCTTTTTGCAGACATGTCTCATGCCTCTTCATATGTCTACTTTCTGTTACTGTTAAGTATTATAAATGAGTAAAGACAAAAATGTTAGAATATAAATTCAAAATCTGAAAAAAATTGAAAGCAAACTTGGTTGGACATGGAGGGAAACAAGATGGAGGCACTGGTGTCAGAAGGAGGTGGCCGAGGTAGCTGTGGGACAGGCAGCAGCAGCCCCAGTGGTCTGTTGGATAAGTGGAAGATTGATGATAAGCCTGTAAAAACTGATAAGTGGGATGGATCAACTGTGAAAAACTCTCTGGATGATTCTGCCAAAATGGTGCTCTTGGAAAAATACAAGTATGTGGAGAACTTTGTCTAATTGATGATCACCTCACTAAACCAGACATTGCCAATAAGAGGAAACCATTGACACCACATGCCATGTGATGGGATGTAAGAAAAACAGCATAATTGTGAAAATTTTGTTAAAAGGGGGATTGCCTGGATCAAATTATTAAGAAATATTAGTTCTCTTACAATATGTTAATAACTCTTGTCCACCAAAAAAAATAATAATAAGAAAAGACAAATCAAGAAAAAAACAGAAAAATATTAAATAAACCCAAGTTCAGCTCAGGGTCTATTTCTGCAACAACTGACCTGTAATCTTCATAAGTGACAGGGCATGAGAGTCAAGGAAGGAAGGAGGAATTGTTCCAGGGTAAACAACACCAGCTACCTCACTGAGCCTGGACTACATCCCTGTGTCATAAAGGACATCGTTGCATTGACTGGCCAGGAGGATGGCTCTGGGTGAAAGGTTGCAGATATTTTTGTGTTATGTTTGTAACTCTTATCCACATTTGAAACTGTTCCAAACTCAAAAGTGAAGAACACAATGTCAACCTGTTACTCTGTGACTGACTCTGGTGAGTGATGTCCATATTAAGAACACCATCTTCTTCGGGCTGGAGGGATAGCTCAGCCATTAAAGGCTAGGCTCACAACCAAAAATATAAGAACACCATCTTCATGTGTTCCTTTGTGACTATGACGCCCCATAATCTAATGTACACAAGAAAAGTGGCACATCTGGAGAACCAAGTTAGTCACAGTGAAAACACAGTAAGTGCTGACTCACCAAATGCCTCACCAGAGAATTACCAGTCGTTATTAATGTTAAACAGTCATGCAGCACCCATATAGTTACTCATAATTCACCAAAAGTAATGGCTTCTTCGAGTTATCCTTCAAAAAAAACCAAAGCTAACATACATATCAGACACATCCTAACACTATGCTTACACAGATAAGGAAATAAAGCTAGACTGACATTATTCTTCTCCCTTTTATTTCAGGTTAGAGGAGGCACAAGTCCAGGCGTCCACAAATGACTGCTCCGTAGTTTGAAAGGAATGAAAATGACGTCCTGTTTGTGCATGGCCAATTAAGTGTCATCTACACCTTTGGAACCCCAGGCCATTCACACTTCATCAAGGCTGTGCAATCAAGTGATAATACTTATGACTGAGGATACTGGTGTCTCCATGGATGACGCACTAGCTCTCTGTCCTGACTCTCTATTATAACAGGGGTCAGAGGAGTCCAATGAAGACAAAACTGGAGAAAAACTGTCATCAGCTTGCTGCTTTTCCCTTCACATCAGAGACCCCTGAATGTTCTTCTTTGCTACAAAGAAAACAAATTTAACGTACTTCTTCAAAATCTCTTTAATTCCCCCATGTGTCTTTATGCCAACATCTGTGCTCCCCTCTGCCAAGCCTGGGTTTGAAACAAGCATTTGCTTCTTTCTATCCATCATCATTCCAACCACAGATGCTACATAAAGAAATGACAACACAATTTCTTTTATGGAATAACAATACCAGCAATATCACATTGAGAGAGATCCATAGCTCATGCACACTGTGAACAAACTCTAAAAATGGTGTTACTTGAAAGAATGCCAGGGGCTTCAGATAATCTATGCCAACCCACAGTGTCTATAGTACTTCAGATAAAATTTCTTTTGTAAGCTAACAGTGACGCACTGAATGTATACTAGAATACTTGAATACTAAACAGCATCTATTGATCCTTGTAATTTTGAGTTTAAGCCAGTATATTAGTATCCCATTCTGCAAACAGGTTTAGTATCCTATTCAAAGTAGCTGGGAGGTGGCATTCATAACTAAATAGTATTTTTAGCAGGCAGTCTGGCTTGAGAAACTGAGTCTTATTAATTAGCAATTTCCCTCTCCTGAGAGGTCTTCTAAGTCATTGCCAACACTTGCATTGTCAACTTTTTCCAATTCAATTTAGCAGCTCTCGAGTTACAGTATTTCAAATCTAGAATTTCTAGATAATCACTCCAGTAGACATAAAGAATTCACTGCTGAACATGTATTAGGTAGCTCAGTGAAAGAGCACTTACTTACCATGGACAAACCTCTAAACTCAATCACCAACACCTGACAAAAAAAAACCCTACTAAGTATGTTCAAATCATATTAAAAAATTTAAGGTATATTTGAAATGGAACTCATAATTTAAGAAGACAAGGGTTAACAGCAGATATTATGGCCTAGACTAATGGGTAAAATCAAGAGTAATTTTTAAATTTTATTTATTATTTATTGTGTTGGACATTGGTACATACAATTCAGTAGATATTGTCAAAAGAATACAAAGAAAAGCACCTTAGACACACAATCAACTGCCAAAAAATAAAAACCAGCATCCCAGGTGACCAGAGGACAAAAGACCGGCTACTTTCACAAGAGAAAAATCACTCTAATAGCTCACTTGCCAGCAAAACCAATGGAGGCAAAAAGACAATGGAACCACATGACTTAAAGCGCTAATACGGGGCTGGAGAGATTGCTCGGTGGTTGAGAATGCTTGCTGTTGGAGTCCACTACCAGCCCGGGTCAGACGACTCACATCTGCAACTCTAGCTCCAGAGGATCTAACTTCCTCTTGTGCCCTCCATGGGTGCCTATCGCACAGAAACTAATACATACACATGAATAAAAATTTAACAAAATGAATCTGTAAAGGGCTAGTTAAAAATTAGTGCCAGGCATAGTGGTTCACACCTACACAACCCTGTAATCTCAGCCACTAGAAGGCAAAGGTAAAAGGTTCACTGCAAATTGAAGGCCAGCTTAGTCTACACAGGAAGTCTGAGTTCAGGAAGTGTACTACAGAAATACTCAACTAGTACAAAAAGCCTGATAATAACTTTTGCAAACTCTTACTGAATGGATAGGTTTGCTGGCCCTGTCTAATATAGTGGGAACAACCCCATGTGTTCGTTCTATTGCTTGAATTTCTGCAAAAATTTAAAACACAAGTCCTCATATATACAAACCATATTTTAAGTGTCCGATAGCTACACAAGGCTACCATATTTGACAATACAGAGACTGTTTACAGTATCATAGGCAGTGTAGTTAGTTGGTTTGTTTTTTTTTTTTACTCTGGCTCTTTTGGGTCTTTGTGGGGGCCGGCCACCCAGCTCCCAAATAATCACACAGAGACTTATTCTTACTTAAAAATACTTGGTCTTAGCTTGGCTTGTTTTTTGCCAGCTTTTCTTAAATTATCCCACTTACCTTTTGCCTCTGGGCTTTTTCCTTTTCTTACTTCTGTAATCTTACTTTCACTCTTACTCTGTGGCTGGCTGGGGGGCTGGGGGGCTGGAAGGCTGGGAGGCTCTGGGGCTGGGGGGCTGGGGGGCTGGGGGGCTGGGGGCTGGGGGGCTGTCCCCTTCTTCTCTCTCTCCTTGATGTCTCTTGCTTCCCTATCTCCCTTTTCTCCTGTTTATTCTCTCTGCCTGCCAACCCCCCCTCCTTTCTCCTGCCCAGCTATTGGCCATTCAGCTCCTTATTAGGCCAATCAAGCGTTTTAGACAGGCACAGTAACACAGCTTCACAGAGTTAAACAAATGCAACATAAAAGAATCCAACACATCTTTGCGTCATTAAACAAATGTTCCACAGCATAAACAAATGTAACACATCCCAAACTAATATTCCACAACAAGACATTATGTCACTAAAATGTCACTAAAATGGTAACAATCAATAACTAACATTACAAAAAGAGAAACAACAGAAAAATCAAAGTACAAAGAAACATGTTATTAATACACAAAACTACTGAGATGCATTCAACAAGGTATAGAGTAGTGGTTCTCAACCTTCCTAATGCTGCGGCCCTTTAATAGAGTTCCTTATGATGTGGTGACCCTCAGCCATAAAATTATTTCATTGCTAATTCTTAACTGTAACTTTGCTACCATTATGAGTAGTAATGTAATAACTGATATGTGACCCCCCCCAAAGGGTTGTGGCCCACAGGTTGAGAACCATGTATATGTGTGTGTATATGTATGTGTGTGTGTATGAGTGTGTGTATATGAGTGTGTGTGTCCACATGAGACACAAAGCTTGTGGAGATCAAAGGATAACTTGCTGGAGTTGGGTCTTTCATTCCATTATGTGGCTTCAGGCAGCTTTACAGGCTGAGCCATCTCACTGGCTCATGATTTCCAAGTTTCAGAAATGAATTTTGTCATCAGGGAAATCTAAACACCAAGTAGATAACCAGTGGAGAAAACCAGATTGGTCCTGAGTTACTCAAACAAAATGAGAGCTATTTTGAGTGTTGATAATTGCATTGGTTTAGACAAGAAATGAAGACTTGGAGGCAGGGCAGTGGGGAGGTGGGGGCCACCGGAAGAATTTAAGTCATTTGGGCATGCTCCTAACAGAAATACTAGGACTCCAGTTCCTTTTGTACTTCCCAACAACAAAGGGGAACAGACCTCCTCCACATGTCCCTAGCATGATCTACTGCGCAATCACAGGCCCAGTGCAAGAGAGGGATCATGAACCAAAAGCTCTGAAATTGTGAGCCTCTCCTCTCTTTTAAAGTCACCCCAAGCATCTTGTCACGGCAGTGGAAAGCCAACCAACACAATCATGCTGGTGTAACTTCTGAGTAAGTTTGAAATTTGATGTATGATTTTACTTATAAAATCTTAAAACAGCTTTTTTTTTTTTTTTTAATGAATCTGCTTGAACATCTCCATCTACCCATTTTGGAGTGCTATGCCCATCTTAAGATACTCAGCTCAAAAGCAAAGCTCCTTTTGTGTGTATGAATTAATGTATAGGATTTGACACTTAACAAAATAGTGTCTCTGTTGGTACTGATTCAAATTCACTCAAGTTTTGCTGAATGTTGATTATAAAGCAACCACTGTATAGCCATGATGGCACCTCCCATCTGTTATCCTAGTACTCAGGAGGGTGAGGCAGGAGATCATCCTAGGTTCAAAGCCATCACACAGTAAGTTCCAGCTCACTCTAAGCTGCAGTGAAACCCTGTCTCAGGCAAGCACTGTGCTTCTGTAAAAACACTTTCTAGAAGGTCTGAACTATAGAGGCTCATGCCTAGAATCCTACTACTACTCAGTAAATGAGGCAGGATTGACAGTTCAAGACCAGCCTGGACTACAAAGTGAATTCCAGCCCAGCCGAGGCAGCTGAGACAGTCTTCAAAACCAAACCCAAAAACAAAGGTCTGAATTATATAGTATTAATTACAAAGTTTCTTTCCATTTTCTTTCTAGTACTGGAGATAGAATGAAGGGCCTCCAACACAGACTCTGCCACTGAGCTATCTCCCCGGCTTTCTTGTTTTCTGTAACAAATGACTGGATTTTATGTTAATGCAATGGTTAACTTTAATGAGTACCAGAATCACCTGGATGTTGTAAGCGCAAAGACTGCTTGGCCCAACCCTAGAGTTTCACATTCCTAGGTCTGGAGCGGAGGCTGGGGTTTTGTGCCTCCCTGGGTTCCTAGCTAATAATGCTTCTAGTCCATCACTGTCTTACCTCAATCCAGCTGCAGTCATTTAGAAGCAGTAATGCAGTAGTATATTCACATCTGCATTGGGTATGGGACAATCCTCTAGACAATTGTTTCAGCAATGCTTTAAAGATTACTTTTTACTAATTTTAATTATGTGTATGTGTGAGGGCAGATGCACATGAGTTCAGGTACCCAAGGAGGCCACACAGGCATCAGCCCCTGGGAGCAGGATTACAGGCAGCAGTGAGCACCAAAGTGGCTGTTGGGAATTGAACTCTGGTCCTTTGCAAGAGCAATGTGTGTGTGTGTGTGTGTGTGTGTGTGTGTGTGTGTGTCACCGATAAACAATTTCTCCAGCATTTCAGCAATGCCTTAATTCTCCCTCATTATACAACCAGAGTAAAGACCCACTCCCCTATTGAGCTTACTTAAGCTAATATTTGGTTTTTGGGTTTTTTTTTACCCAATTTACCTATAAAACCATCTTACCCATTATCAATTGTAATATCAACTGCAGTAAAAGAAACAAAAATTTAAAAACATGACCAAAAGAGCTAGCTCAGTGGTAGAGCTTGTCTAGCACTCAGGGCTCTGGGCTCAATCTCCAGTATGGGGTGAGGGGGTGGAAAAGACGCCCAAATTGAAAGTAATTTAAAAGTAACAAGCATTTTGAAGATCTAGTTTTGAATTTTTAATTTCTGTGGAGTAGTATTTTACCACTACCTAGAAAATAACCAAACTTTTTTAACTTTTCCTAGGGGAATGTTAAGACTTTTATTGTACCAAAATGCTATAGAAATCAAAGAAAATTACCTAGATTTCAAAGAACTGAGGATGTTTAGACCTTCCTAAGTTCTACCAAGCTGCCATTTTATGCTGTGTGGCACACAGCTCCTAAGAAAAACATACTGTGAGCTTTCGTCATTCCTGCTCCAAAATGTCTTTTTTTAAAAATACATATGCAAGAAAATATTTCAGTGACTAATTTATTCAATGCTTACTATGAGCCAAGTCCTCTAACAACTAGTGCATTTAATCCTTTTATTCAATGAAACAAACCCTACCAGTAGATATGACCTTGGCTCACAAATGAAGAAACTAAGAGAGCGTTATTAAACTGACCAAGACAAGTCTAGTAAGCAGGTTCCATTATCAAGCATGGGCTTGTGGGGCCATTATCATACTATGCTGCATCTCAACAAATTCCTACTCCATTAAGAATAGTTTATACACATCATTTCCCTCAACCATCTCAAGCTAGGTTGGTCTGCATGTTACCAGAACATTCACAAGTTTCAAAGGATTTGCTCAAAGGGCTACATGTGTATCTTAAAAATGCCAGGATTGGGACAAACTTTGAATCTCATGTTTTTAGCTAGTACAATCATTCTTCCCTAAATCTAACCATTCATTTGATACTCCTATATTTTGAATTTGCATAGAATTGGAACATTCTCTGGCTGTGGTCTATTGGGAATATCTTTAGTCTTCAATACTTTAATATTAACTTATGATATTTTTGATATCCTTTATTTGTTCATATGAAAGTTTAAAAGAAAAAGCATCTGAATATTTTACATCCATACTATCTTCCCATTTCCAGAATGTTCTGCAAAAATTACAACTTTAATGTAGAATCTCAATGTAAGCATGGTGGTATAAGCTTATAATCCCAGCACCCAGGAGGCTGAGGAGATTGGTTACATACTGAGACCTTATTTCAGAAAACCGGCAATGAAAAAATTGAACTTCAAATGATAGTCTAACCCAAGATTCCAAGTTGCATTAATTTATTATTAAAAATTATTAATTTATTAAGAGACATTTTTGTATCTGTTACTGCTAAAATCATTGTTTATATGATGAAACTGTTACATTAAATAGAACACTGAAACGTTGTAGCAGGTTTCTCTCCGGGTCATTATGAACAATCCAACTCTTCTCAGCAAACCACTGCTGTGATGGCTTTTCATTGGCAGTGCTAGGAATCGAACCCAGAGCCTTGCACCTGATAGGCAGCACCTACTATACCCCATAATCCTGACTCCTACAGAAACACTCTGTGTGCCGTTTACTCTTGTTCTTAAGCCACCATCCACCCACCCAGTCTGGTGATCAATTTCCATCTACATATCCTAACTCTGCACATTTTAGTTTTCAGTAGCATCTACCTCATCTTATGGTTATTAATGATCTATCCAGGCTAAAACATAACATTATAATCTGTTTTAGCATAACTTTGGATATCTGAGTCCTTAAATATCAAGGGATATTTTAACTTTTTGTTCTACAGTAGTTAATTTAATTTAGAATGTTTAACCCAATTAATAGTTTATATTAACCCAACTCATTTCAAATACAGTTAACTATTTTAGAAATCTACTTTAGGTGCTAAAGATGTAGTTCATTGACAGGATGCTTGCTTCATAGACATGGGGCTCAGGGTTTGATCCCTGACACTTCAAAAAAGACAAATATACTTTGGAAAAGGGTACCTTAACTAAAAATAAAAAACTTAGATACAAAAGCAATGCCTAAACTCTTGAGATTTAGAGACTCATTAGCTTATTTGATTAATAACTCTAACAGGTGATAGAGAATTTGAATTTATCAAACTGCAAATTTTTTATTGAAATCGCTTATATAAATACAATTTTATGCAATGCCCAGTTTGCTGTTCTCTAAATATGAACTTGCTGGTCCATTTCTTAGCTACAAAAGAAGGGTCCAGCGCTAGTTAACACAAACTATTTTTTTTTTTTTTTTTTTTTTTTTTTTGGTATCTCTATATAGCCTTGACAGCCCTGGCTGTCCTGGAACTCACTCTGCAAACCAGGCTGGCCTTGAACACAGAGATCCGCCTGCCTCTGCCTCCCATGCCTGGCCCACACTATTTTATACAGCAAGAACAGAGAAGAGAAGGCAGGGAAAATCTAAACTGATTTAGAATTGAGGAAAGCAAGCTTTATCATCCCATCCTGGACCTAAGGATTTGGGAGAGGATCCTGAATAATGCAGTATAAGTAAAGGGGAAAAAAAAAATCTCCCAGAAAATAGCCTGTGAAAACCTCACCAGAGAAAATCCAAACTATTATAAAACTAAATAGCCCAGCTGATAAAAGTCCTTTTTACATATATAATTAAAAGCTGCAGCAGAAGTGGAAATCCAAAGCCAGACTGTTCTCCTAATGCCTCGTCATTTATTGGTAATTATTATCCACAGCTCTATAAACATTCTAGGTGACCATCACTCGTGCAGGTACATTTGCCATGACAGCTCCACTTGGAGCTAATTCATTTTGTAACAAGAATTCAGGTTCCAAAAATTCAGTTGTGTCACTGAGAAAAAAAATTAAAAGCTCAAAACCAAAATGAGAACTGCTATTAAAGTGCACTTCCTTCGGTGAATTCAGAACAAACAGCTGTTGGCTTCAAACATAGGAAATATGCTGATTTGCTAATATGTGATTACTGGAAAGAAGTCTCTTCCTGGAGATAAGAATTGAAGTTCTCTCCTCCCTGTAATTTCATTTTGTTTTTATTACAGTAGAAACAGCACCAGTTAATTGTCTTGAAATGGCTTTGCCACTTTCTCCATCATTTTCTAGGATCTTAATTCCTATCTGGAGCACTGTACCACTGTTTCCTACAATCAGAGCTAGAAAGCTATGGAAATAGTGTTCAGCTGATAAGCAAAAAAATTAAAGCTCAGAGCACATATCAAAAGGTATCTTACATATTCATTCCACAGAGCATCAGGTGATATTAAAGCTTTCATCCCTCCCAATATGCTACAAAAATATATGAAAAAAAAATCTGTTTCCAGCCAGCAAATAGTAATAAAACAAGTATCTTTTAACTTGTATCATGTTAACTTTTAACAAGTATCTCTTATTTTAGAGACTATGTATTACAATAACTCCCTCTGACCAAATTTTCACCACCACTTTCTCCATTAATCCATTCATGTATCCAAGCATATGCATTTAGTCAACATGCTCATATTTACTATATTAGGGAGTCATTTTTAGGTTCAAGTGACAGTTTTCACAATGAACTATTTCTACAATAGCTCTAAGGCCCAAAAAAGTTGTTTAGACCTGTGTAAACAGATGCATAGCTATTTCTAAAGATCACACACCCAAACATGCTTGTCGGGAAAACAAATCCATGCACTTGAATATACCACAAACATTTTTACTGATGCTGGACCAAATAAATTAAACATTGTCTAGAATTAAAGAGATAGCATTAGAATTGGTTCCAGAAAAACATTAAAAATCATCTGGCCAAAACCTCAGAAAAGAAAATACTTCCTTCTTATCCCAGTGTGTTCAATTTAATTGTGTGTGCGCGCGCGCGCGCGCGCGCGCGCGTGTGCGTGCATGTGTGTGTGTGTGTGTGTGTGTGTGTGTGTGTGTGTGTGTACAATAATCTACCTTAACATTTCCATTCATTAGCATTTTTTTGTTTACAACTGCTTTGCAATTTCTTGGCAAAGGCTCCCCCAAAAGAGATACAAGCACAATACATTAGGCATATACACTCTTCAAAGTTTTATTTCACTAACTTCAGGTCAAATATTTCCACAAAATTGTTTTCTGGTCAATTACTAGCCTTTTTTTTTTGGCTTCCCAAAACGGCAGTACCAAAAGATTTGTGGGTCAGGGAGAAGAGACCCCTGCATTTACTCATCTTCCACAAGGCAACAGAGTTGGGTATCTGACTGTTCAACAAAACAAAGCTTTAACAGCATCCAGGAGGGCAGACAGGCAAACCAGGCCGTAGACACTCAACTTGTCAAAGTCAGCCCAAGGAACACTGATTCCACACCCACATAAAAGATGCCATTCATCTCTTCTTTTTCTGTTGCCGCAACATTTTTCTTCTTTTAATTATCATATCATGTAGTTTCTCAAGTCCTTCCTTTAGTCCATCTCCTATGATTGCACAGGTGGGCTGCAAATGCCAAGGAGTCGATGAGCTCAGTTCACCCATTGCTAACAATTTCTCAATTTCTGAGAGTGACAGTGAGTTCCTCAGATCTTGTTTGTTAGCCACTATAAGCACAGGAACCCCTTGGTTTTCTGATATCCTAGTTATTTTATGAAGTTCCGTCTTGGCCTCTTCCATTCTCTCCACATCGACCGAGTCCACCACAAACACAATGCCATCTGTGCACCGGGTATACGACTTCCACAGTGGCCTTAACTTCTCTTGACCACCTACATCCCAGAAGTGAAAAGTGACTGTTTTGGAATTGCCCAAGGTTACCTTAATTTTCTCCGTGTTAAATCCTTTGGTAGGCACGGTATTTACAAACTCGTTGAACTGCAGCCTGTATAAAACGGTCGTCTTCCCAGCGCAGTCCAAACCCAGAATGACAATATGGAAGGACTGGAAGGACGGCAGGCTGGACAGGATGGAAGTCTGGTCTGACAGTCCATTCCCCATTTCCAGCTGCGAATGGTGTCCCAAACCCACGCCTTCTTCTTATCTGCTTACAGTGTCTCTTCCTGGGTGATCGCGCTGGGAGATTGCTGGGGGAGGAAACGAGTATGTTATTACTGTGAGCACACTAAAATGGGTTTTTCTCTACTTTCTCTAAAAACAGGCACCGCGAGGAACTTCATAAAACTTGCTGTAACACAACACACCAGATGAGCCTGGGAATGCACGAAATCCAAAACAAACGATGAATAATGATCACCAAAAGGCTCCCATTCACCCTTACTGGCAGTTACGTGTACTCGTCTCTACTCTCCCCGAACCTCAAAAGCGTATTCTGAAGACAACCCAAGCCCCCAGTATCTGGTGCACGTCACCGTATCCACCGGAGTGCCTTTTCTTGGCAGAAAACAAGAAAACAAAAACAAAAAAACAAAAAAAAGGCAACCCTATCGGGGAGATCTAAGCCGGCATGTCTCACCGCGTAGCCGGGATCACTTTCCGGGCCCCCCTCCCCGGTACCACCGCTCTCACCTCCCGGGCTGGAGTCCGGATCCCAACGGGGAAACATGGGCCGGTGCTGCTCTCGGCGCGGGGAACGGGCCGCGGCTCGGTCCGCCCAGACCTCGGCGCAGCTCTGGCGGCGGCGGCGGCGGCGGCCCCGGGAAGCCCAGACGCGGGCTCTGGCCCCGCCCACCCCCACGGCCCACCCCGGCCCCGCGATCCCATTGGCCAGCGCGTCGGGGCGGCCGCGCCACTCCCGCCCCGGCGCCCTAATTGGCGGGGGTGCCTGCCGCTCCCAGGGCGGCCGCGCCGGGCTCGCACTCGGCCCTCCGGCACCACCTGTTGCCCGAAGTGGGGAACGCGGCGTCTCGGAGGGAGCCGAGCCGGGCCGCCCGCCCGCCCGCCCGCCCCGCGCACCTGCAGCGACGCTGTCACAGCCGGGGGAGCCGCCGCCGCCGCCGCCGCCAACCGCGCCTGGGCTCGCCCACGGCGCAGGGGCTCGCCCGGCCGCGCCCTCCCGCCTCGGTACGCCGAGCGGCTCGGGCAGTGGCGCATCCCTCCCCTCCCCCAGGCCGTGACCCCGCGCCACTCACCTGGCTGACGGTCCTCCGTCGTCCCGCCCTCCGCGGCGGTCAGCCGCCGGGGAGTCCGTCCCCGGGCAGCGGCGAGGCCTGACGGCGGCCCGGCCGACGCCGCGCGCCGGCCCCGCTAACGGTGCTCGCCAGCCTCGCCACCGGCCGCGGCTCCGCCCCTCGCGCCGCGCCTGCCTGCCTGCTCGCCCGCTCGCCCGCCCGCCCGTGGGGGGGGGGGGGGGAATCGCGCGCGCGCGCCGGCTAGCCGCGTCTCCTAGCAACGCCCAAACAAGGTCACGTTCCAACCCTCCCCGGCGCCCGCGGCCCGGCGGAGACGGGCGGGGCTCCGGCCGCCGCTTCTCGATCTTTCTGCCGCCGCAGGCTGGGTGCGAGCGGGCGGGCGGGCGGGCGGGCGGGCGTCGCCGGTATTGCCCTGGCACCCTCTGGACGGCGGCGGCGGCGGTGACTCAGGGTCCGGAGGGCTGGGGGACACTGGCCCCGCCGGCCCCTGACGTCACGGGGCGGCCTCCCCAGCCTGGGCCGGCTGGGATGGCAACCCCCGGCCTTTTGTAAGCCAGGCGTCCCCCCCCCCCCTGCGGGAGGCTAGCTGCGCCCCAGAACCGCTGGGAGCGGAACCGGTGCCCCTGCTACGGGGGGAGGAAATGCACTCTGAACCGCTGTTTCCAGCGGCCCAAGAAAAACGTGGTGGAGCTGCAGGCGATAAGCTGTCACTAGTGAAGAAGCGCGCTCTCCGTGAGACGTAGGATGTAATTGTGTCCCCCTCGGTGTCTGACAGTGGAAGGCAAACTGACCCTTTGCGAATATTCCGTTCTCTATGAGACAGAAGGAACCAAGTTGATCCGTGAGCCAGTTACAGAATGCGACCAGCAATCCTTTCAGAGTACTTACGACAACAAAGAAAAGGGGTATTAACGCCTGGTAGAGCCCATGGGAAATTTTTATTTGGAAACTATACTAATGGTGCATTTTTAAAATGTACTTTAAAATACGGTTTCTGGCCGGACCTGGTGACACGCCCTTAATCTCAGCACTTGGGAGGCAGAGGCAGGTGGATCTGGGTGCTTCAAGTCCAGCCTGGTCTACATAGAGTTCTAGGCCAGCCAAGGCTACATAGTGAGACCTCCTACTCAAAACAAACAAACAAAATAAAATTAATAAAAATATAGATTGTAACTTCCCTAAGAAATTTTCTAGTCTTCTCAAGACTACTGTTGCCGGCGGTATTTATTTTATGAATAACACAGAAAGACATGTTTCTGTTGAGTTGTTTGGTTTGGTTTTGGTTTTTCAAGGCAGGGTTTCTTTGTGTAGCCTTGGATCTGGCTGGCCTCAAATGCAGAAATTTACCTGCCTCTTCTCCTGAGTGCTGGGGTTAAAGGAGTGTGCCACCACTGCCTTATTTCTGGTTTTTTGTTTGTTTGTTTTGTTTTGGGGGGGTTGTTTTGTTTTGTTTCGTTTTTAGTAGCTTATATAAAATCTAAGGAATAAGCTCAGTGCTTAGTTTTAATATAGCATCACTAATTTTGGAAGAAAAAGCTAGAAATCTCACATGACATTCCATCAAGTTACTGAATGTAATCTGAGCTAAAGATCATTATAAGTATGGGATCTCGTTAGCCATTTACAGTCATTACCCTAAAAGTGAGAAAAGCTTTAGTGCAATAATTGCTCTCCTTGGGAATTTTAACAGGCATTCTTTAGTTCTTGCCAGATTTGCTCACAAATCTTCTTAATGTAAAGTAAAATCCCACCATTTACAATAGTTTTGAGATCAAGTGGGCCCTTCAAGTATTCCTTGCCCAGTGCCGTTTTTGCAGTCTTCGCAGCTAAACAGGTGAGGTCTGCAAACACTGACACTCCAGCCATGCAGAAATCACTCACTGAGCCACCTGCGCTTCACGGTTTGGCTCTGGACTGCAACAGCCATCAGCAGACTACAGCCTGTTAGTTGGATTTGAGAGATTAGGAGTTTTCATGTTTTTAGAGAGCCCCAACAGAAAGAAAGACTGCAATATAGACCATCTGTGCCCCTACAAAGCTTAAAATGTTTGCCCTGTACCTCTGTATAGAAAAATGTTTGCTATGCTTAATCTATAAGCAGTAATAATAGCCATATAAATGATTAAAAGCCACGATGCTTTTGAAACCCACTCTTCACTTTGCTGCACAGAGCCTGTTTAGGTATTTTATTTATCTGCTATCCCAGGAAGATGTTACCTTTGGGCTGTAGTTCAAAAACTGCCCTGCTATGCCCTGGGGTGCCTCGGGGAACACTTGGGGGTTCTGTGGGTGATTGTAGTTTTGAGGGCAATACTGACATCTGTTGGACTGTGTTTGTAACTACAGCTCTTAAGTTGTTGGATGCCTCTATCTAAATAAATGCCAGTTTGAAACTGTCCTGAGACACTGACAAGTTTAGGCAGACACTAGGGCCTGAGAACTATTATTAGTTACAGTTTTCCAGGTCCAGCTCAGTACCTCTCAAGTCAGAACCACTAGAAGAAGGACCAGGGACTGATGAACGTATTGCAAGTAAGTATTCTGGTCAGTTCATGACAAGCCATTTTGAGCAACTCTGGTTTTTAGCCACATCCCAGACCTCAGAGCAGTTCTGATATTTGTGGTACCCGGCTTCTCTTCCGTAACCCACCACATAATATTAAAAGTACATACCGAAAGTAGCATGTCTTTCCTAACCTTTGCCGTGTTTCTGCTCTTTTTGTTTAATGCATTTTTATTGGAATCTCCAAGTGGAAAGAACAGGTCAATGGATCTCTTAGAGGCACAAATGCATAATTACTGTGATTTTCAATAGGGTTTCTGACTTGTGAACTGGAAATAGCATCAAGCCCTATGCTTGTACAAATGAATAGAAAGAGAAATGTCATTTTTAGCTGGATATTAATAGAGCTCTTCACCACATGGGTTGTGTTGTATTTTAAAATTGACTGGAAGGGGTCACACCATACACCAGGGCTCACGTGGGAGGTTTAGTCCCTGGGGAGGAGAGCGAAGAAAGAGAAAGAGATGGGAGGTGGGCAAGGCCCGCCTTTTATAGAGAAACATAGCGACCGCGCACAGGGGTGCTCTTAGTGGCTGCAGCTGAGGATATATCCTGTCAGGACCCTAAGGGCAGGCCAGCACAGGTGCCTAAATGCTAACATTCCCACCTTTTGTTTATTATAAAAAGGTGAGGAGGCCAGGCGGTCATGGCGCACACCTTTAATCCTTGCAGGTTGGATCTCTGAGTTTGAGGCCAGCCTGGTCTACAGAGCGAGTTCCAGGGCAGGCTCCAAAGCTACACAGAGAAACCCTGTCTCAAACAACAAAACAAAACAAAGGCTAGGAGTTAGAAAGAGGGTAGCCGGTGAGGCGGGGATGGGGGTGCCATGTTCTCAAGAGTGCTTCCTGCTGACCTGGGTGGGCGTCAGTCATCCTTGCAGGACCTGAGAATGCTGGGGTGCTGTCTAGGCTCTGTGGAACTGTCTAGCGCTGCTTGGACCTGGCAAGATGCTGTTCGAGGTGGATCCAAGTCAACTCCCTGGAGCTCACAAGAACTTAAGTTTACAAAAAGAGTTAAGTTGTAGACACATTAGAAAGCAAAGGGAATTTAAAATCCTGAACTTGTAGCTATAATGCTATAGTGGTGGAGTGGAGTGTTTAGTACTCTGCCAGAGCTAGACTAGCTTATCAGAATTCATCAATTAATGTCAAGGTTGTGAACAGTAACACAGCGAGAGAGAGAACTCTGGAACATGTTTCATTCTTTCGTACATCTCAGATGACTTGCTCCTTATCAGCACTTAAGCTTCCCTATCTTCACATAAGCAAACCTTAAAGCACCTGGTCCTTTCCATCACCACAGCATCATCCTGACACCCTCTTTCTATCCCATTCACCAGGAGACGCAGGTGATTGATTACTGAGGGCAGTCAGTAGTAAAAAGTTACATTGAAATCTGTTCTGTGAGTTTATCTCTTTTCTTATCTCATAAAGAACAAAAAAATAGCCATTCCATGGGTGAAAACAGAACAGGTTTGTACCAAACTGGTAAGGCTGTCTTCTGAGAAGGCAAGGAAAAGTGATGGGAAAGATCACCAGGCCAAATAGGAACAGGAGGAAAGGGCTGTGAGCAGGACTGAGGGAGCAGAGAAGCCAGCACTGCCCTGGACAAGCCATGGGGGCCTCTGCCCAACTCTGGGAAAAGGACCCTCTTGGGGGACCAGAAACTCTATTATATATATAGTTTATCAAATATCTTATTTATCAATAATGTCGCCACTTATTTAAATTCTCTAGAAGCTTGGTGTAGAACACTTAGCAAAGACATGAGTGCTTAGGTGTAAATCTAAGTCAGCTTTTGTTAATCTGAATAGACCTTTATAACCTTACATTTTTATCACCATAAAGAGTACATTCTAAACCAGAGTTGAATCACATATAACTTTACATTTCTACCAACATACTAAAGTCCACTGCTTCCATCATGATGAGGTCACCATCCGAGATGGAGACGAGCCACGTGGTTGCTGCTTAAAATGTTTTTCTAAACAATAGTTACATGCACACACACACAGAGTTGAATCCAAGTTACTTACACATACACACAGAATTGAACCCGGCTTACATTTACACATATAGTGTAATCCAAGTCACACACACACACACACACACACACACACACACACACACACACATATGAAACAGGAGTTGAATAAAAGAGGGAAAACTGGTGTGTGCTGAGCAAGACGAAGCTGGCTTCTCCATCTCTAACCGCCATGTGGCAGCAGACCTAAACAGGACATTTAGAGAGAGCAGACAGACACAAGCAGGTCTTGGAGCAAAGAGAAAGTGGAAAATTCTTTCTCAGTTCCCCAACTGCCTGGTCCAAGAAATACTGAGGAATGGTGAGAGGCAGATAGCCCCACCGGGCACCCAATTGCTGGCACTGAATGGAAGACAAAGCTGTGGGTGAATCAGAAAGCAGATTTGTTGCAGGTGAAAAAGAGCAGGTCATTGCGGGTGGAGCAGGCAGGTGGGATCCCAGCATGAAGTGGGTACCTTTGGAGGGCTCTGCCAAGGTATGCCACTAAGCAAACATGTCACTCAAAACAGAATTAGTGCAAGAGGTTTATTGGGAGGGGGAGAGCCAAAGAGTGAAAGGCTGCATCAGAGTGGGGACTTGAAAGAGGCAGGAAGACAAGAGGAAGAGAAGCAGGAGAGAAAAGAAGAGGCAAGAGAGGGAATTAGAGGCAAGGAGAGGAAGAAGAGGCAAGAGACGAGGCAAAGAGAATGAGCTCTGTCTGGCGGGCACTTTTAAAGGGTCCCCATGCCATGGAAAAGGACCTGGAGACAGGTGATGATGAAACTGCTTTGGCAGAGGCTGAGCAGGGGAAATGCAGCGTAACAGGGATGCACAGCAGCAGGCTTCCCAGCTAGCAGGAGCTGAGTAGAGCAGGAAGAAAGAACAAAGAGAAAGCTTGGAACAAGCTTGAAAACAGGGTACCCCCTTCCAACTATTGGGTTGCTGGCAGAAGTTGAAAAGGTCCCGTGAAATACTGGGATATGGGGAACTGGTAAGTGGCCATTTGAATTGATATCTAAGGGGTATTGGGGAAGTTTAGCCCTTAAGTTGAGTGGTAGGTGCATTTTCCATGAGTGAGGTAGAGAAGATCCAAGGGCTGGAATCTCTAGTATCCCAGAAATTCAGCAAGGACCGACGAGGAGGTACAGGCTGCTCAGTGCATCATCATCCAAAAAAGCAGGGCCCAATAGGTGAGACACAGTTGCATGGTACCAGAACTTCAAGAAAAGCCAAAAGGCAAGGACTCTGCTCAAGAAACGAAGCCTCACTTGTGGGAAATGACAAGAGGTGGAGAAGTGGGTGAAGGGGGCTTACCAATTATGCCAGTGTTGGATGAAGAGTCCCAGCAATCCGTTAGGTGGGAAAGTAGGGCTGTCGCAGGTGGACCAGGTTCCAGGGTCCTGGCATTCACAGGTGTCACGTTCACTAAGTATAAAATATATACATGCAGATCCTTGATATTTTAACTTAGAGTCTCTAGCCATTAGTGGAGACTAACACTCAACGTATAGAAGTATGATGGCAAAAATGGGGAAATTATAAATGGGGAAATTATTTGATCAAGTAGTTGAGCCAGGAAATGGGATCACTAAGGCTTGTGGTTGATTCAATGCAGTGAGTCTCTAAATGGCTCTTCAAGACACAGTTAACTGCAGGATTTCCATCCGACTGAGCGAAGCATTGTCCTAAGATGAGGCTGACTCCTATTGACAGTGAACTTCTGGGTCTTTCTGCCCTTCCTAAATATTAAATATTCCACAAATATTGTACAAATATTGCACAAATATGATATATTTATCACTTGGAAAGAACACCAGTGTGCCAGCTTGTCACTCTAATACCTTTGGTTTTAGATTACTACTTAAGTTATATTTGACAATTTGATGCTTTATGTGTGTGTTTTAAATAGAGACACCACTGTGTATGGATCAAAGCAACCTGACTATTCTGTGCACCCCTTAATAGTGTGCTGATAAACCTGAATCCACCCTTTAATGACTTCTAATGTTTTCACATTTTAGTGTTTGCCTATTTCACAAACAAAAAGATTCTTCTGTTATGTTATAAATTTAATTATGAATACCTTAGAAAACAAAATTTTTATTGTTTGGTCCCTTTATTCTTTTCTGTGAACTATGTGCAAATTGCTAGTCAGAAAAGAACAATGAGAAATACTCATTTGTCTATCAAACTGCTGAAAACTTTCGGGGCAAAAATGTCAGTTCCTTCTCTGATAATTTTTGAGTTCATTGATGAATTTGACTCTGTTCCACATGAAAATCCCCTGCCCATTGTCTTTCTCTCCCCTGACTTTGCCCTTTGGGAAGTTCTTCCTTCCTATAATGCCCTGGATCACATCTCCAGCATGTGTTGGAAGGCATACGTCTCTTCTGCCGTAGACGTCAGGGGTGGCCAAGGAATCCTGTGTTTTCATGTTTCAGCATGACATTCTCAGTTGATAGAGAACTGGGGTCTCAAAAAGAGTTTAGTGGTCAAATAATCATAGGCATTTGTAGACCAAGCATTCAAATTTTTAGCAAAATAAATTTGTTCAAAACCAGAAGACTTCTGGTCTGTGTGGTTCCAGAGAGTTGCATGTGGCAGAAGCTACAGGCTTTGTCTGGATAGTGCCCTGACAGGGTTAATAGCTCTTTCTCTGTTGCTCTAATAGCAGCTACATTCAGTATGAAAACACACTCATCTGATTCTATATCTGGTTTGGCTCACTTTTCTGGAAAGCCCTTGAGCCAGGTCTGAGTGACATCTTTATCTACTGTTATTTTGTTTACGATACCGCTGGCTTTTCCAAGTTACTAATCCTCAGTCAATTCAGATTGCATTCCCCACGTTGAGAATATAGAGCTCTTTTCATTTCTGTTTAACTTCTTAATCCTACCCCACCCCCACCCCCCTACCTGGTTCCTGGTTTGGAGAATGCCACTGAAAGCTGAAAAGAGCAGTCCATTCTGATTAGTATCTTGAATTTTTCTCATCTTTTCCCGGGAGGAACATAACCTGCCTTCTTAGTTACTGCTGGTAGAAGTTTTTCTTGATGTTTTTAAGCTAAAAAGGGATCGCTTTACTCCCAGCTTATGATACTTGTTTAAAACTTCTCAGCATGTCTACCATTAAAACAGGGCCAAACACCATTATAGCAAACCCCTCTTTGGGCACCAGTTTTCCTATTACAGTGTAAGGAGATCTGCTTTAGAGAGGGGATTCTTCTTTCTGTTTGCCTGTCTTAAAATGGGCAGATCCTGTTGCACAGGGAACAAACTCTGCCATTTGCTACTGGCTTCTGTCCCTGGGCTCAACAAGGGTATCCAAGTACTCATCATTTCCCAGCTGTTGAAGAAGGAAATAGAAGAGTGGATCGCTAGAAGCTTCCTTTTGAAGAGAGTGTCAAGAAACATGCCCTCTTAGCTCAAAACAGAAACAAAAACTGCTTGTATGACATTTTCCAAAACTGTCAAGTGACCATACTTTTGACTGATACTCAGAGGATGGGATCTATAAATATGTGCCAGTGGGGTTTCTGATATTAAATGGCAAGACAGAATATAAGATGAAGATATCAAACTCATCCCAATATGCTTTCTTCTCTTGATTTCATATCACTTTGGGGGAAACAACATGCATATTTAGTGTCTTAGTTTGCCTTCTATTGTTGCAGTAAAGACCACGACCAAAGCAGTTTGAGGAAGAAAGGGTTTATTGGTTTAAATGCCCTGAGTCAAGGTCCACTGAGGGGAGCAAGGAAGGAACCTGGAGGCAGAAACTGAAGCAGAGACCTTGAAGGAGTAATGGCATTCTTCTGATGGGTTAATCAGCCTGTTTTCTTAGACCACCTGGACTTCCTACCCAGGGAAGACACCACCCACAATGGGCTAGGCCCTCCTACATCAATTAATAATCAAAAAATGCCCCATAGAGTTGCCTGTGGGCCAATCTGGTGGAGGCATTTTCTCAGCTGAGATTTCCTCTTCTCAGATGAACCTAGCTGTGTTAAGTTGACAAAAGTAACCAGCACATTTAGAAACAATGTTTTTAGCTCCCAAGTAACTCACAAAGTTATATTTTCAGTGGAGATACATTTAAAAAAAAATCAGACTGCTTATCAGCACTAATTTAGCAGTCAGTAGGAATTTTACAGTACATTCTGTTCCTCCACTGTCCTTATCACTGAAATTTCTTGTGGGTGTATTTTCAGTTCTGCAGAGAATACCCTAAATTTCTACCTTATACTTCCTGAAGTGTTCCATAAAATCTGAATTCCTTACTAATGTGTCTGGTAGTAGGAGTTATTTGTGGTAAGTATAAAACGTGGGAATGGGGGCTGAAGGTGTGGCTAAGGTCATAGAGCCCTTGACTTGTATTCAGGAGAGTTTATCGAGTAAAGGTGTGAAGGTGAAGCCTGGATTGCCTTGGAGACCCCAAAACGTTGGAGATGCCAGAGTTGTGGGATACCTGCCAAGGAAAGCTGCAGCCCTGGTGTGGAACCAACCCGAGAGAAAGAAGTGTGTTAACAGTCAACAAAGCTGAAAGAACTTGGAGATCTGAAGAGCGCTTTGACATCAGACATGGAGATGCAGAGTGGAGTTTGCCCAGTTAGCTTGTAGTCTTGCTTTGGTCCAGTGTTTCCTCACTGTGCTCCCTTTCCTCCCTTTTGGAATGGTAATGTATATCCTGTGCCATTGCATGTTGTGATCTGCTTTTTGCTTTTGATTTTACAGGGAGTTACAGTTAAGACTTTGAAGTGGTGTTGAGACTGTGATTGACTCTGGGGAATTTTGAATAGGAATGGCCCCTATAGGCTTATATAGTTGAATGCTTAGTCATCAGGGAGTGACATTACTTTAGATTAAGAGGTGTGGCCTTGTTGGAGTGGGTGTGGTCTTGTAGGAAATGTGTCACTGTGGGTAGACTTTGAGGGTTCAGAAGCCCAAGCCAGGCCTAGTAGCTCTCTCATCCCAAGGCCTTCTGATCTAGATATGGAACTCAAGTCTGCCTGCACCCTGCCCTGCTCCTCGCCATGAAGATAATGGACTAAACCTCTGAAACTGTAAGCAAACTCCAACTAAATGCTTTCTTTTATATGAATTGCCATGGTAACAATGTCTCTTTACAGCAACAGAACACTGAACCTATACATACAATTAGAGGACATTGTATATGGGAGGACCTGCTGATAGCATCATTCCGGTAATGTCCTTACTGGATGTCCAAATACAGAAATCCACGGATAGCTTGTGATCAAGAACAGAAGAATGCTACTCCAAAGCAAAGAGGAAATGGGGGCAAGGGGGGTCACTGTTTCCTTATTAAATCAGATAATTAGTTTAAAATATCTGTGGTTCGGTTAAACACAGCTGAAATGCCCTACCAGTTCTCTGGTGTCCACAGATGCTTCCCTATGCTCCAGATTTTCCAGTAGTGTCCTCATAATTGTCCAGACAACAGTAGCTGTTGTCTGTGAACCCAGCATGAGACATTTTTTTTAAACCAGAGTTTGTGAATTTCCACTTTGGAACAAGAACAGCATTTTCCAAGGATTGGGACAGAGAAGAAACATTATCTCAGCATGTTTTCTATTTTAGAAATAAAGCTTTAAGCAGAAGGTGCAGTTAACAGAATATAGGCAAATCTACCAACTTTTCACTGTATCAGCTTTTACCCAATCTACCAACAACTTAGAATACTAGCTGTATCACAGACCTTTCTATCAAGGCTGACTAATAAATAGCCTTGAGTCCTAAAGCTATCCACATGTCATAACCAAGATAGACATGCGGATTCTGTATGTTACATCATACAACAAGAAGGACTTTGCAGTGTAATTAATAACACTGAAATAAGAATACTATCTTGGATCACTCCAGGACCCAATAAATCCAGTGGACCTAATATAAATAAGAGGGTCCCTATCAGTGAAGGAGGAAAACAGGAGAATCAAATTTTTAAAAGATATAACCAATAATAAATAAAAGGAGACTGGAAATGAGAGAGGGCACCGGACGAGCTGGATAAAGAAAACAATTTATGGAAATTATGTAATTATATTTTAATAACAGTAATAAAGATATAACCAACAGAGACAGAGGCTAGATGAGGGCACAGATTTTTGAAAATATAATTTTAGTAGTTGCTAAGGTAGAGAAAGTATCCACAAACCAATGAATGTAGATAGCCACTAGAATCAGGAAAACAAAGGAAATGGATTGATTCTTCCCTAGAACTCCAGAATGCATCTCTATCCACCTATTTTAGAACTATATGACAATCTATGTGTATTGTTTTAGGTCACTGAGATTATGGTAGTTTTTATAGTAGCATTAGAAAAGAGATTTAATATGAGCAGCAATAATTGGGCTTATGGAGTTTTTAATAATAACAAAAATGAGCTATTAATAACAAAGATGAAGTTGGGGGAAATTGGAAGGAGGTAGTAGATGGATATGATCAATACGCATTGCTTAAATCTATGAAATGTTCAAAGAATAAACATTTTAATGAAAAAATTAAGAGATCCAATTAGAAATTTAAATAAATATTTAATAAATAATATCTCACATGTAGAAACATCCAATTTATAGTGTTTGAAAGTATTTAAAAGGTAACCTAATGTATATACCTCAATCCACATGTATTGCATCTGTTAAACATATTGGGTCTTGGGTAGAATGTCTTTCATGAGGATGGAATATGATAGATGTAGCCAACTCTGTTTCTATTTGGTTCTTTTTGTGAAACACTATATTTTTATGCATGAAGACTGCTAGCACTTTATTTTAGCTTGTTTTCTTTAAAAGTCTACTATAGTAACAGAATGCTGTGTTTCTCTTTTAAAGTCTACAGCAGTGGTTCTCAATCTTCCTAATGCTGTAACCTTTTAATACAGTTCCTCATGTTGTGGTGACCCCCAATCATAGAGTTACTTTTGTTGCTACTTTATAACTGTAATTTTGCTACTGTTATGAATCATAATGTAATATCTGATATGCAACCCCTAAGGGGGTCATGACCCACACACTGAGAACCATGGTCTCATTTACAGATTCCCAGCTTTGGCACTGTTGACATTTGGGGCCAGATAATTCTTTGTTGTGGGTGGGTGACAGTGATCCTGCACATCAATGGGTGTTTAGAGCATCCTCAGGTTCTACTTGTTATATGCCAGCAGCATTAGATGTTCAAAGTTGTGAAAAACAAAATGGCACTAGGTCCTCACAGTTGTGCCCTGGGAAACAAACTTGGCTCTGTGTGAAAGCTACTGCTCTGTTGCCCACAATTTGGTGGTAACCCCTTTAGCATCCACAGGGATATTTAGCTGTTTTGCTGGGCAAATTATCAAAACACCCAAAATACGGGTTTTTCTATAAAATCCACATTTATGAGTAAAGAAGGTCAATAGTCTCCAGAATGCATTCTCTAGGGCACCCTTGTTCTTCCTGCTGCCTCACTGAGATCTCCTCTAGTTGATGGAACATTCTGGACTCAGCCTTGATTTGCCATCTCTGACTATTTTCATCCCCAAGCCACCCATGGTTTGTTGTTGTTTGAGAAGGTTTCTCGGTCAGTATGCTTCCTCTTCAAGAGCCTTGTACTGGCATTCAGCCTAGGCCTAACCACTTGGTTTTGATTGTCCCTCTAGCCTCTACGGATAAAATATCATCTGCCCAGCCGGGCCTTCTTAAACTATAGGGCTACACCCAGCACTTCTCTGCCAAGGACTGTCTGCTGTCTGTTATTGGAATTCTAGATTTTTCCCCAACTCCTAACCTCTGGAGCCTGTGATTTTTATATAGTCTGTGATATGTAAAATGTGTTATAATAATCTAACCATAGAAAAGTAATTTGACTACTAAATAAAAATTTAAGGAATATTAAATTCATAACTACTTATACATAAAAGTATATTAAGCTATAAAATTAATAATCATTAACTCATCAAATTTGACTAAAATGTCACAACATGAAACATTTTCCAAAAAGATGTATTTTAATGATGAAAAACAGCATTCAGTACATATTTTTATGACATTAAGCACATCCTATCAAATATATAAAGTTAAACTGATAGGAATATCATTGGCTTTATCATGAAGGGCTTATGATTTCAGTTTCCTAAAAAGGCTGAAGAAGTTTGTCTTGGAAAAGGACACTTGGAAGTGAATGGCATCCAACTAGTGACTAAACCTACTGCAAACAGAATACCCAGGAGGGTGAACACTCAGGAGCACTGTGACGTTCCTCTCGGTGTATTAAGACAAGTTGGAATAGTGGTCATTGAATTATAAAATTCCTTCCTCAGAAATTCCCCTAGATTTTATAGTCTTTTACTTTCATGTCGTATAAAAAGCAAAGTTGATCCAAAACAAATGTTTACTTTAAGCTATTTCAATATAGTAACATACAACAATTCCTTTAAAAAAAAAATGAAAGAAAAGAGGAAAAGGAAGAGGAGGAAAAAGAAGAAGGAAGAAGAACAAGGAGAAGGAGGAGGAGGAGGTGGAGGAGGAGGCGGTGGCAGAGGAGGAGCCCATACTAGTCATTTAAAAAGTAGCCGTTTGGCAGAGGTTTATATTCTGAAGCCAGACGAGGAAAAGTAAATGAATCCCCAGGAACAAAGTGGGGCAGCTGCCGCAATGCAACTAGAGTGTTAGCTGGTTTTCTGGAGCTCAGTTTACCACCTGCTGGAGTCCCAGCCCAAGAACCAGCCCGTGAATGTGGGTGGCTCATGGCCTTGTTTTATGATGACAATCGGTGTCCTCTTATCTCTTCCAGAAGGATCTGTCTCAAGATACGTTTTGGCTAAAAAGAATTGGAAAGACAAAAGTTCAGTTAGTTTCAGTTAAACTGAAACAAACATACAATGAAAATTCTTTCATACAAGTAAAGAAATTCTTCTTGCCCCCAAGTAGCCTAATATGAACAGTCTCCAGTCATTTCTCTCATCTGCCATGGAAAGTACCATTATAAAGTCTCATTGTTGCCTGAAAAACTTCTGAGATTTATGAGATTATCCTTATCCTTCAGCAGATAAAAAACTGTGTTAAAGAAGGATGCAAAAAATTTTCAGAAATAATCATTCTAAATTTCAAAAAGAATTATATTCTGAATTAGGCAACAAAATCTTTTCTTGTATCATGAAATTTTTTCATTTTAAAAGATACTGTTACTCAAGTTCTGATGGACAGCTGGAATTCTCAGATTTGGTATGTAATTTTGGAAGACAAGATAGGAGGGTGGGCAGGCCAGCTGTGATAACCATGCTGGGTTACTGCCACAGTTGTCCCAGGAGAGCTTACCAGACTTCACTGATTCCTTCTTCTCTACTTCATTGGCATCTTTGCCAATCCAAATAAAGATCTGAAAAACAGAATAAAAGCATGTGCTGATAGGGGTGCTGACCTGGTGCTTTGCCCACACCCCCCCTTCACCTTTAGAACCCCACACAGGAGGGAGGTGAAGGTGGGGCCTGGAAGCCCTATGCTTTCTCAAGGCTTCCTATCCCCAGGAGACCCTTGCATTTACATCCATCGTCTCTGACTACAGTTCACATTTGAATGTGTTTGCATGAGCTCTTTTAGTTATAAAGTGGGCTTGCTTTCTTTTACAAGACTGACAGCTTCTTGCCTGGTTTTGCATCCATCTGCTGGGCATGCATGGCAGTCATCTCCATCCCAAGCTCTAGGTCTAAGCAGCAAAGGATTGGGTGTAAGGGCGGGGCTTGTTTCTGAATGTCCTCAGGAATCTCTGGCTTCCATCTATTGCTTTCTTATAGTATAGTGCAATATAGAACTTCAATAAAGTGTTACAATGTTCAGTAGTTAAATATCAAGAGTTTAAATTTTTATTTAAAGTATTACACATATAATTGTGTACAATAAATATGTGAACATGTAATCTGTATATATCCATTCCTTTGTCAAGTTATTTTAATTCTGAAGCAGTCTCCTAAATTACTTTACATTTAAGTCACCTTACAGTCACTTGGTAGAGCAACTTTGGTCAAATTAAGGTTCTGTTGTGTTCTAATTCACACACAGTGTGTCCAAGCACACAAGACACTGTGACAGTACAGTATCTTGGATAAAAGGGATAATTTATAAAGAAATGAAATGTAGTACTTTGAGGATATAGGGTTGAATCCCTGTTGTGGAATATTATTTTAATTAGGTAAAATGTGCTGCATTTGTTTAATTATGTAAAGATGTGTTGCTGTTTGACCTTGCCTGCGTAAGGAATCTGATTGGTCTAATAAAAAGCTGAATGGCCGATAACTAGGTAAGAGAGGGATAGGCAAGGCTGGTGGGCAGAGAGAATAAGTAGGAGAAGAAATCTAGGCCTGAGAGAGAAGGAGAAGAGAATGAGGGAGAAAGGTAGGGACATGCCTGGGGCCAGAAGCCAGGCAGCCGCCAGCCAGCCAGACACTGAAGGAAGCAGGAAAGTCAGACATACAGAAGGGAAGAAAGGTAAAAAGCCCCAAGGTAAAAGGAAGATAAAGAGAAACAGGTTAAGTTAAATAGAGCTAGCCAGAAACAAGCCTAAGCGAGGCCAAGCATTCATAACTAGTAAGAAGTCTTCATGTCATGATTTGGGAGCTGGTTGGTGGCCTAAAAGAAAAAGCCTGCTGCAAATCCCCAATTCAGATATGGTCCTTGAAGATCCAAGGTTGACGTGTGATTTACTGAGTAGCTTAGCTGCTAGAAACCAATCTGAAGGCTCAGTGGTTAAGAGCACTTGTTCTTGCAAAGGATCTGAATTTGATTCCCAGCACCCACCTGGTGGCTCACAACCATCCATTACTTAAGTTCCTGGGGATCTGATGTCCTCTTATGACCTCTGCAGGCAAAACACTCATACACATGAATTCTTTTTTAATATTTTTTGTTTTTAGATTTGTGTGTGTGTGTGTGTGTGTGTGTGTGTGTGTGTGTGTGTGTATGAGTGTTTTGTCTACATGTGTGTTTGTACTACATGTGTGCTTGGTGCCCAAGAAGGTGGTGAGCTTTCATGTGGGTGCTGGGAATCAAATCTGTCTTTCACAACAAGTGCCCTTAACCACTGAGCCAACGCTCCAGCCCAAAATAAATAATTCTGGAAAAGAAAAGAAAGAAAAAGAAGAAAAGAAAAATATCTGAAAACAAGTAGGTACCTTACTCTAAAACTCCTGATTCAGTGTTTGACATTTTGTTCTATATAATTTGATTCATTTTGTTTGTTTGTTTGTTTGTTTGTTTGTTTTTCAAAACAGGGTTTCTCAATGTAACAGTCCTAGCTGTCCTGGAACTCACTTTGTAGATCAGGCTGGCCTCAAACTCACTGAAATCCACCTGCCTCTGTCTCCCAAGTGCTGGGATTAATGGTGTGTGCCACCACCACCTTGCTATAATTTGATTTTTAGCATATATGTTTGTCCTTTTTACAGTTGTTAATTTACATAGAGATTTTGGAAGACCACCAGATGTATATAGCTGTCCAGTCGCCACTAATTTTCTCCTAAAGTAAGATCTTTGAGATAGTAACATATTTTGCTGCTTCAATTCAAGCCTATTCTGTGCCTGATTTTTCCCCCTAAGGGATGGGTTCCTTAGGAAATCTTGTCAAAATTCAGGAGAAATTCTCAGTATTTTGGTTTCTCCCACAGCATTGTACATATTTATGTAGTTAATAATATAATGACTACACAAATAACAGTGAGTATAGTTTACCAATAAATGAAAAGTTGAATTTTTTTTTTGTTGTTTTGGTTTTTTGTTTGTTTGTTTTGGTTTTGGTTTTTTCCTAAAGCTGTAAAAAGTGAAAGCTGTAGAATTCTTTTCAGAGTAAGAAATCAATAAACTCTGTGACATTTCTATTGAGTACAGCCTAGGTCCCCAGACCTATTTATTATTTGTTTATTTTTATTTTATGTGCACTGGTGTTTTGCTTACATGTATGTCTATGTGAGGGCATAGGGTTCCACGAACTGAAATAACAGACAGCTGTGAGCTGCCAGGTGGGTGCTGGGAATTGAACCCGGGTACTCTGGAAGAGCAGCCAGTGCTCTTAACCACTGAGCCATCTCTCCACCCTCCCCCCATTTATTATTTGAATTGCCATTTCTCAAAGCAAGTTCTATCAGTTGCCAACCATAAATACAGCCTCTTGTTGTGAGCAAACTATAACCTTACCTGTTCCCATGCATCGAGTAGCATGACATCATCTTCTGCTAAGTCATCCTGGGTGAACTCTCCAGGAACTTCTTCAATCTGAAATGTTTGAAGAACTTTATGACCAAATCATACACAGGAGACAAATGCTGTTTTGTACTTTGGATGACAATGAAACACTTGATTAGTCATATTTTTCTTAGTTTAGGGTAACAGATTTATCTATGTAATCAAGTATCATAAACTAGTGCTACAATCCAGTCCAGATAGTGCTTAATATAAACACAGCATCTGAATGGACATGTACAGTCAATGTGAACACAGCTCCTCTGTATTTGCAATTCCCCATGACAAAGTCTTCACAGATTTTATTGCCTGCCTAGCCTTAAATTTGATATGATGGTTGAGTATGAAGTTATCTTTCTTTTATAAGTCAAAATTATTTTAGTTAAGAGTCAGTAGTTATTCTAATAAATCAGCAAATTTAATAAGGCAGCATAATATATGTGCAAATTTTCATTGTTTTTAGTTCTAATGGATTAAATTTTGTTTTCTACCATTAAATGGTAATAAGTTATTGCAGTACCAATATGAGTAGACACATGTTAATCTGATGTTCAAAGTTCTGGAGAGTTCTGCAATTCTCCCTGATTCTTAGGAAGGTTTGACAGTTTAGATTTGGGTCCCCAATTCCTTCCACCTTTCCTCTGAGCAGTCACATGGATGGAGTTGCCTTTGGCTTCTGCCAGTCCATATTAGCAAATGTGACTTAGCAGTGCTCTCCTGTGCTTCTATCACAGGAAACTAGGCAGAAGCTCTGGCTGAACTCAACTAGAACAAGCTAACCAGTCAGCCTTACCTTCTAATATGTTTACTGTGCCCTGAGGAGATTCTCAACTCCTTAAAATAACAAAAAAGCAAAAGCAAAACAAACCTGAAAGCAACCTAGCATGTTCAGAGAGGAATAAATTGCTTTATACTGTCTTTTTGTTTTAAAGATTATTATTAAATGCGTGTGTGCGTGTGTGTGTGTGTGTGTGTGTGTGTGTGTGTGTGTGTGTGTGTGTGTGTGTCTGCATGTGTGAGGTGTGGTGTGTAAATGCTTCCTATGGCCAAAAGAGGGTGTGTTGGGTTCTCTGGCACTGGAGTTGTAAGTGGATATGAGCTGACTGATGAGAGTGCTGAGAACTGAACTTGGGTCCTCTACAAAAGCAGTATGTGCTTTTAACCTCTGAGCTGTCTCTCCAACCCTGTACTGTCTTCTTACAGAATGGTTTTCAATCATCTAATCATTTAAAAAAAAAAAAACTTGAGTCAGAAAAACAAGTGAGTGACCCGTCTGCCAGCTGAACTGCCCCACTCGACCCATTGCATGGTTCACATCCTCCCACCTCATGACCTGTCCTACAACTGTGCCCTGCCCCCAACTCCATCTGACTTCCCCTGCTCAGATGCAGGCCATACAAGTCAAAAGAACAGGTTCAGGCCACACCAGTCAGAAGAACAGAGACACCCCCGCCCCTTGCTGTGGGATGTCTTTCTGTATGCTGTGAATATGTGTGGCTCCCATTGGATAATAAATAAAGCTGTTTTTGAAGCTTACAGCTAGGTAAGAAATGCAAGCAGAGATACAGAGAGAAGAAGGGCAGAGTTGGGAGAGACACGAGCCAAAGGAGCAACAGGATGTCAGCAGACCAATGCCACAGCCATGTGGCAACATATAGATTTACAGAAATCAGCTAATTTAAAATGAGAGAGCTAGCTAACAAGAAGCTGAAGCCATAGGCCATACAGTTTGTAATTAATATAAGTCTCTGAGTGATTATTTTATAAGCAGCTGTGGGACCATGGGTGGGAGAGATTTGTTCAGACCTTGGGGCCAGGCAGGACTGGAGAAAATTCTGTTTACACCCTCCCCTGCTGCACCAAAGCTAGCTACTGGAAGGTCAGTCCCTAACTTAGAGATTCCCTACTGGATCAGAGGCCATGCAGGTCACCAGAAATCCAGGTCACAAAGACCAGAAGACCAAAGAAGAAACAGAAACCAAGGAACAAAAAACCCATCCAACAAAGACAAACTCAGAAATCAGCACTTAGACCTATAATCTTCCCAAACCCAGACACCTAAATGTCAATGTAAGAATACAATCAACAACAGGCAATATAGCACCACTGGAGCCCACCCATCCTATGATGGCAAGACCTGAATATTCTAAGACACCTGTAGCACAACAAAATAATACTAAAAATAACTTCATTAAGATGATAGAAGTCCTTAAAGAGAAAATGGGAAACAATTCCTTAAAGAAATCAAGGAAAGGACAAAAAATAGGAGGAAATCAATAAATCCATTAAAGAATGCCAAGAAAAAACAAACAGGTGAAGAAAACTGTTCAAGACCTAAAAGTTGAAATAGAAGCAATAAAGAAAATATAAACTGAGGGAGTTCTGGAAATGGAAAATCTGAGTAAGCAAATGGGAGCTACAGACACAAGCATCACCAACAGAATACAAGAGATAGAAGAGAGAATCTCAGGTGTTGAAGATTTAATAGAAGAAATAGATTGATTGGTCAAAGAAAATGTTAAATCTGAAAAATTCCTAACACAAATCATCCAAGAAACCTGGAATGCTGTACAAAGGCCAAACCTAGAAATAATAGAAATAGGAGAGGAATCCCAGCTCAAAAACCCAGAAAATGTATTTGACAAAAATCATACAAGAAAAATTTTCTAACCCAAACAAGGACATGCCTATAAAGGTACAAGAAGCTTACAGAATATCGAATAGATTGTATCAGAGAAGAAGGTCCTCATGTCCCATAATAATCAACACTAAACATACAGAACAAAGAAAAAATATTAAAAGCTGCAAGGTGAAAAGGTCAAGTAACATATAAAGGCAGACTTACTAGAATTACACTCAACTACTCAATGGAAGCTCTAACAGTCACAAGGGCATGGACAGATGTCTTGCAGACTCTAAGAGACCACAGATGCAAGCCTAGACTATGATACGCAGCAAAACTTTCAATTGCCATAGATGGGAGTAAACAAGATATTTCATGACAAAGTCACATTTAAACTGTCCACAAATCTATCCCTATAGAAGGTTCTAGAAGAAAAACTCAAACCCAAGGAAGTTAACTACACCCACAAAAACATAGGCAATAATAATCTCACATCAGCAAAACCCAAAGGGAAACACACATACTCAACAACAACAACAACACAATAGGAATTAACAATCATTGGTCTAATATCTCTCAATATTAATGGATTAAATTCCCAAATAAAAAGACACATGCTAACAGAATGGATACAAAAGTGCATCCATTCTTCTGCTGCATACAAGAAACACACCTCAATATCAAAGATAGACTACCTCCGAGCAAAGGGTTAGAAAGGGATTTTCCAAGCAAATGGAACCTAAGAAGCAAGCTGGTGTAGTTATTCTAATACCTAACAAAATAAACTCCAAACCAAAATTAATCAAAAGAGATGGAGAAGGACATTTCATACTCATCAAAGGAAAAATCCACCAAGATAACATGTCAATTCTCAACATCTATACCCCAAATGCAAGACCACCTACTTTTGCAAAAGAAACATTATAAAAGCTTAAATCATACATTGACCCTCATACACTTATAGTGGGAGAATTCAACACCCCACTCTCATCAATGGACAGGTCATCCAGACAGAACTTAAACAGAGAAATGATGGAAATAGCCATTATGATTCAAATGGACCTAACAGACATCTGCAGAACATTTCACCTAACCACAAAACAATATGCCTTCTCAGCACCTCATGGAACATTCTCCAAGACCGACCACATACTCAGTCACAAAGCAAGTCTCAACAGATACAAGAAAATTGAAATAACTCCCTGTGTCCTATCAGATCACCATAGGTTAAGGCTGGATATCAACAACAGAAAACCTACAAGCTCATGAAATCTGAACAACTCCTTACTGAACAACTACTGGATTAAGGCAGAAATAAGAAAGATTTCCTAGAATTAAATGAAAATGAATTCACAACATACCCAGACTTATGGGACACAATGAAAGCAGTGCTAAGAGGAAGTTCATAGCACTTTATGAAGTGCCTTCATAAAGAAATTAGAGAGATCTCATACTAGCAACTTAATAGCACACCTACAAACTCTATAACAAGAAGAAGCAAACATACCCAAGAGGGGTAGATGGTAGAAAATAATCAAACTGAGGGCCTAAATCAATAACATAGAAACAAAGACAACAGTACCAGGAACCAATGAAACAAAGAGTTGGTTCTTCAAGAAAATAAGCAAGATAGACAAACCCTTATCTAAACTAACTAAAAACCATAGAGAATATCCAAATTAACAAAATCAGAAACAAAAAGGGAGACATAACAGACACTGAGGAAATCCAAAGAATCATTAGGTCATACTCCACAAAATTGGAAATCTAAAAGAAATGGACAAATTTCTTGATAGATGCTACTTACCAAAGTTAAGTCAAGATTAGATAAACAACTTAAATAGACCTATAAACCCTAAGGAAATAGAAGCAATCATTAAAAGTCTCCCAACCGAAAAAGGCCCAGGGGTAGACATTTTTAGCACAGAATTCTACAAGGCTTTCAATGAAGTGCTAATATCAATACTACTCAAATTATTCCACAAAATAAAAACAGAACATTCCCAAATTCATTTTATGAGGTCACAGTTACCCTGACACCCAAACTAAGCAAACACTCAAAAAAGAGAATTACAGAGCAATTTCCCTCAATAACATTGGTGCAGAAATACTCAATAGAATGCTTGCAAACTAAATCCAAGAACACATCAAAAAGATTTTCCACCATGATCAAGTAGGCTTCATCCCAGAGATGCAGGGATGGTTCAACAAATGAAAATCAGTCAATGTAATCTACCATATAAACTGAAAGAAAAAAGCCACATGATCATCTATTTAGATGCTGAAAAGATCCTTGACAAAATCCAACACCCCTTCATGATAAAAGTCTTGGAGAAATCAGGAATATAAGGGACATACTGAAACATAATAAAGGCAATATACAGCAAACCAGTAGCCAACATCAGGTTAAATGGAGAGAAACTTAAGGCAATTCCACTAAAATCAGGGATAAGATAAGGCTGTCCATTCTCTCCATATCTATTCAATATAGTACTTGAACACTTATCTAGAGCAATAAGACAACTGAAGGAGATCAAGGGGATAAAAATTGGAAAGGAAGAAGTCAAAGTATATTTGCAGATGGTATGATAGTATACATAAGTGACCCCAAAACTTTGACCAGAAAACTCCTACATCTGATGAACACCTTGAGTAATGTGGCTGGATACAAGATAAACTAAAAAAAAAAAAAAATCAGTAGCCCTCCTACAAATGACAAACAGGCTGAGAAAGAAATTAGGGGAACAACACCCTTCACAATAACCACAAATAATATAAAACATCTTGGAGGTAACTCTAGTCAAGCAAGTAAAAGACCTGTATAACAAGAACTTCAAGTCTTTGAAGAAAGAAGTTACAGAGGATGGAAAGATCTCCCATGCTCATGGATTGGCAAGTTTAACACAGTAAAAATGGCCATCTTACCAAAAGCAATCTACAGATTCAGTGCAATGCCCATCAAAATTCCAACACAATTCTTTACACACCTTGAAAAATACTCAACCTCATATGGAAAACCAGCTTAGCTAAAAGCAATCCTGTACAATAAAAGAACTTCCAAAGGTCTCACTATTCCTGACTTCCAGCTGTACTACAGAGCTATAGTAGTAAAAACAGCATATTGGCATAAAAACAGACATGTTGATCAGTGGAATGGAATCTAAGACCTAGAAATTAATCTACACACCTATGGACACTTGATTTTTTATATAGGAGCCAGAAATATACAATGGAGAAAAAAAAAGCATCTTCAACAGATGGTGCTGGCGTAACTGGATGTCAGCATGTAGAAGAATCCAAATAGATCCATATCTATCACCTTGTATAAAACTCAAGTCCAAGTGGATAAAAGACCTCAACACAAAACTAGACACACTGAACCTGATAAAAGAGAAAGTGGGGAATACTTGAACACACTGTCACAGGAGACAGCTTCCTGAACAGAACACCAATAGTGCAGGTACTATGACAATTAAAATATAGGACCTCATGAAATTGAAAACCTTCTGTAAGGCAAAGGACACAGTCAATTGGACAAAAAGGCAGCCCACAGAATTCAAAAAGATCTTCACCTAATGGAATTTTCCCAAGGGCCTGCCCTGAGAAAATTCCTCCCAGGGTCCTGGGAAGACACTATGTCTGGTGGGGGATTATCTGAGGGAAAAGAATCTATGAACACCATGCTCTTTCATCCATTACTTTATTTCTCTAGGACAAAATTCTATCTACACAGCTTCAGCTCCATCCTCACATTCAGCTCCTCTCTGTACCTACTTTTTCTGTCCTCATAGTTTTAGTAAGCTCCTATGCTTTTGACCTCATTTTCATCCTCTGTTCCTTTGTCCTCCATCTTTTGTTCCTTCCTCTTTACTCCTGCCTTCCTCTCTTCTCCCTGGCCTCATGGCTCTGTCTACCATCTACAGAAACTGCCTTGTTCTTTCTTTCCTGACCATGCAACTCTACTCTGACCAGGAATCTTGCCCCATCCTTCACTCCACCTGGATATGCAAAAATCTCCTTTGTTCTGAGTCAATTGCTCTGGAATACCATTTTCCCTGCCTGGAGAAGGGAGGTCTGAGCTTCATTTGCATAAGAAACAAAGCTATGCATCTACAGCCCCGCTTGTCTACTAGGCCCTGCAGGGATGTTACCTAGTGGATCAGCAGCAGGTCTGAGAAGCTTATCTGTTTGCCATATGACCTAGTAGTATAAGGGCACACAAGAATTTCATAGCAGAAGACAGCTGATATATTATAAACTGAATAACACTAAATATTCCTTGATAAATGGCTTCCTCTAGAAAAATGTCTTGACTTTTCTAGGTATAGCTTTAATATACAGCTGAATCTCTAATATATTCTTGCGGCCCACTGCATTCACCAACGCCACATCTGACAGAGGGTAAATATCCAAAATATATAAAGAATTCAAGAAAGTGGACATCACCAAACTAAATAATCCAATTAAAACATGGGGTTCAGATCTAAACACAGAATTCTCAACAAAGGAATCTCAAAGGGCTGAGAAACACTTAAAGAAATGTTCAACATCTTTAGCCATCAGAATGGCTAAAATCAAAAACACAAGTGACAGCTCATCTGGCAAGGATGTGGAGCAAGGGGAACACTCCTCCACTGCTGGTGGGAGTGCAAACTGATACTGCCACTGTGGAAATCAATATGGAGATTTCTCAGAAAATTGGGAATCAATCTTCCTCAAGACCCAGCTATATCACTCCTGGCTGTATACCCAAAGAATGTCCCATTCTGCCACAAGGACACTTGCTCAGCTCTGTTCATAGCAGCCTTATTCATAATAGTCAGAGGCTGGAAACTGCCTAGAAGTCCCTCAACTGAAGAATGGGTAAAAGAAAATATGGCCCATTTACACAATGGAGTATTACTCAGCTGTTAAAAAAAATCATGAAATTTGCAAGCAAATGGATGGAACCTGAGTGAGGTAACCCAGACCCAGAAAGACAAACATGGTATGTACTCACTTATACGTGGATATTAGCTGTTATATAAATTATAATCATGCTATAATCCACAGACCTAGAAAGTCAAAATAACAAGGAGGGCTTAAGGTGGGATTCAAGAATCTCCCTGGGAAGGGGAAATAGAATAAATTTTGCAGGTGGAGAGTGGGATTGGGAAGAGGAAGGATCAAGTGTTGGGGGGGGATACTGGGAAAAATGACTGGGGGGAATGGAGGGAGAAAATACTGGGAGAAATGACTGGAATTGGGGGACATTTCTGGGTTGCGGTGGAAACCTAGAGCAATGGAAACTTCATGGAATCTATCACAGTAACCCTAGCAAAGACTCCTAGTAATGGACATGGAGCCTGATCCAGCCATCTTCTATAACCAGGCAAGGCCTCAAGTGGAAGGATTGAGAAACCAACCCAGCCACAAAACCTTCAACCTACTGTTTGTCCTACCTGCAGAGTGTTCTGAGACCAGAACCTCACAGCATGTTTATCAAACAGACCAGAGAGATTTCATCCAGCAACTGAAGGGAGCAGATGCAGAGTTCCACAGCCAAACATTAGGCAGAACTTGAGTTCTGTGGAGTAGATGAGGAAGGAGCAAAGGAACCAGAGAGGACAGAGACACCACAAGAACACAGCCCACAGAATCAACTGACCAGGACTCAGTGGGGCTCACAGAGATCAGGGAGCCTTAGGGGTCTGACCTTAGTCCTCTGCATAGTTTGGTGTTCTTGTGGGACCCTTTTCCTCCTACTGGGTTGCTTTGTCCAACCTTGATGTGATGGTATGTGCTGGTCTTGTGTTATGCTGTGTTTGGTTGATGTCTCTGGGAGGTTTGCTCTTTTCTAGGGGGAGGTGGAGAGACTGAAGGGGGGATGGGAAACTGTGGTCTGGATGTAACATACGAGAGAAAAATAAAAAATAGGCAAACAGGGGGCTGGAGAGATAGCTCAGAGGTTAAGAGCACTGGCTGTTCTTCCAAAGGTCCTGAGTTCAATTCCCAGCAACCACATAGTAGCTCACAACCATCTATAATGAGATCTGGTGCCCTCTTCTGGCCTGCAGGGATACATGCAGACAGAACACTGTATACATAATAAATAAATAAATAATTTTTTTTAAGCAAACAAAAAAATTTAGAAAAAACAAAAATTTAAATATCCCTTTTTGACTGTATATTAATTTTTTACACAAACATTAACACAACAACCATATCAGTTAAATACTGTGGTTTTCGACATTTAATGAATGAGAGCATGAGCACAGAGAGAGTAAAGAAACTGCCTAAGATCACCCATCAGGTAGGTGATATCACATATATAGATTGGTTCTAAATGCTATGATTTGAACAGTGGGCTCTACTGCCATGTACTAGTCTATGTGCTTAAATCTGTTTCCCAATGATTATTGTAAGATCAAACACATATCGGTAATAATCCTTTTCCTTAAACTGTGAAAGGAAAAAGAAAGTTTCCAAATATCACATAAGAAAATGAATAGATACAGAAGAAATGAATATTTCTGATAATGGTTAATATAAGCATGAGCAGGAAGAAGGAGGAGGAGGAGATCAAAGACTAGTTGAAACTAATAGATGGTTATAAAATCTTAGAGTGAATGAAGCCAGAGTACTACTTTTGTAAATTACATCTTCCTGAGATTGTGGGGTGCTCAACTACAATTGGCAGACTACAATATAACCCCTACTCTTAAGGCTCAGAGAACAGCACAGAAGAGGGGCAGAAAGATTATAAAAAGCCAGATGACCAGGACCCCGTAGGGTAGCAGCCTAGTGGAAAATCGCCCTGTCCTTGGCTTGTCCCTGAACCTGGGACTTGGATCCTGGGTTCCCCGCCTCATGACTCAGAGTTAACGGCCAAACAATAATTCTGGCCGTGCTGTGCTTTTCCACTCGCTCACTGCAGGTGCTCCACTATACAGCAGGTGGCCAACTGCGGTCCCAACAAGGAACATTTATCACTAGCCGTTACTATATCTTAAATTTCCAGGTTAAACTGTTTGTAAGCACCAAGTATGTTTTATAAATGGACAGTTCCTTTAGCACAGAATTCCTAATAATGTATCTGGTGAGCTCTTGGGAAATTTTGTGTGGTGAAAATTAAGTTTGTATTCACTAGGGTGAAAAGAATCCCTCCTTTAAGTTCCCACAAAAGTCTAGCAGGTCAGAGATGATCCACGTCTCCAGTTAAATGGAGGTAAGTGGATACAGCACAGAACGAAATTTCAAAACCCAATATGAAACCAGGTAAGGTTATGGACTGCATGTTTGTGTTCAGTATCAGGAGGTGGAGGCTGATGTGAGGTAATTAGGTTTAGCTGAGGTCATGAGGACAAGCCCAGTGACAGGAACAGTGTACTAAGAAGAGACAGAGTCAGCTCACTGGCCATGTGATGATGCCAGGAGGGCTCTCCCAGACAACAGATATGCTGGTGCCTTGGTCTTGGACCTCCCAAGCTCCAGGACGTGAGAAAGCCATGCTTGCTGTTTAAACATGCCAGTCTACCACATTTGTGTTAAAACAACAAGACACTGTTGTGCACAATTTCCTCCCAGATGAAACACTCCATCTAGGAGGGAAGCTCATTATGACTCAAGGTGTTCTAAGGGAGGTGAAAGAGTCCACCCTGCATTAATAAGCTCAGGAAGTAAACAACTGAAAAATTTCAGGAAGTCCCTGAAACTGATTAGATACATTAGGCCCCTCCCTCCCAAAGCACATATAAGTAGCAAGGACTGCTGAGAGACTCTCAGGCCAGCTGAGATGCTTGGAAGAGAAGTTCTCCAACCCACTCAGCTGCCTACAAGTCATGCAGTGTGCTCCAGGTTTCCAGCTTTCGTGAGCCGTCATTCATGCAGGAGTTGACTTTCGATGATGTAGCTAACTTTAAATAATTTCTGCTCCTGTAAGTAACACCTAATAAAACTCAGTGGTTTACCAACTTGGACTTTGGTAGTATCCTTACTTTGGACTGTCATTGGTTCCCTATCTGTGGTGAATAGACGTTTATTCTCATCTCCCTAAGAATAGTGCCACACAATAGACGTTCACAGTCTTCTAAGTCTACTTTTAATTGCCTGAATTATAAAGGAGTATAAAACAAAACATCCCTGTTGATGTCAGTTAATTTTCAGGAGACCATAAAGCTCTCTGTGACTTTTTTTCATTTAATCAACCTGGAGAAAATTTCTATTCCTCTGTGAAACCACTTGGAAATTTTACACTTAGTTGAAAAATGATGGCCCTCCCCAAAAAATATCTAATTACTAAATGAACAGAACTAGCCACCCACAAGAGAAACTAAATGCTGATACAGGTATGAAGTAGTTATTTTTAAGGGCATTTTGCTTTATATATTACTTTAGAATTTTCTAGATGTTTCTGCATCTCTCACATCATTGGGCCTTAAACTAACCTGTATGGAGTGAAGATTATCACCCGAAGTTTACAGAGAAGCTAACCTGGGACTCACAGCACTCACACATCTGGAAGTCCTTAGAGCCAGCACAGAATGCCTAACATTAGGCTCAATCTATTTAAGACACTTACAATGAATCTTCCGGTTTTGTTGGAGCAGCCATAAAGTCGAGGTGGGTGGTCTTCAGCCCGTGTTTCTAGCAATGGTGAGGTCTGGTAGTCTCCTCTCCCTCCAAGAGAGTTCCAGAACTCCTCTACGGAACACACAATGAGTTAGCCAATGCATATTCAGGAGAACATGCTTTGTAGGATTTTACATTAATGGCAATATTATCTCATTCTAACTTAATTATACCAGATGCCATCTACACTTTTGCAATTAAAGGAGGCATCCTTACACAACTCTAATGATGCAAAAAAAAAAAAAAAAAAAAAAAAAGATTATTGAAAGAAGTCAATTAAGCACACTGAATATAAAAGCGGTGACCTTGGTCCCACAGCACACACCTGGTTCTTGGCCTTCCTGAATCCTTGCTGTTTTGCACTTCAGAATATCAGCCACATACTCTGCTCCTTTCTCCTCCTCCTGAGTAGCACCTTTTCCTATCCAGATGAAGCCATTGTTTTGTGGCAGTTTTAGAACAAAGGCGTCATTAGAATTCAATGAATTTGCATCAACATCAACCTAGAGCGTGAGGGAAAAATAACACAATGATTCAAATTCACTGTTGAGGCTATGCAGAGCCATCTAGAACCTTCTTCCTAATGCCAGGAAATTAATTCAAGACAGAGATGCAATAGATACCTGAAACACTGGAGTACAGACACCTTGGTCCATGCCCCCATGACGTTCAGCTGCCTTCAAGCAGCAGAGCAGGGTTTAAACATTGGCAGAGTCTCTACTGGATGTGCCTCCCCATGGGAGGCTGTGCCTTCTTGTGGGTGGGAGAGGGGAGTGGGTTGGGAGAGGGAGGCTGGGGGGGGTGGAAGGAGGGAAGAGGGGGATCTTTGATTGGTGTGTAAAAATGAATGAAAAATTTTTCTTAATTAAAAAAAGGGAAAAAAAATGGCAGAATGTGGTATCCCAAGCCTTTAATCTTAGCACTCAAGAGGTATAAGCAGTCTGATCTCTGTGAATTCAGGGCTAGCCTGAACTACATAGACCTTTCAGGGCTGCAAAGACTACACGGAGAGACCCTGTCTCAAAATTAATTAATTAATTAATTAATTAAAAATAAATAAATAAGCAAGCCATCAGTCAAGAATTGAGGGTTTTGGCCAGACATGGTAGTTCACACCTGTAATTCTAGCACTCTAGGGGCTGAAGCAGAAGAATCCTGAAAAGTCTAGCCTAAGCTACACAGAAGACTCCTGCTCAGTAGCAAGGCACGAGGGTCGCGAGTCGGTTCAGTGGTTAAGAGCCCACACTGCTCTCCTGGAGGACTTGAGCTGGGTCATCAGCACTCACAACAGGCAGCTCCCAATTGCCTATACCTCCAGCTCCAGGAGGTCCAACACTCCCTTCTGGTTACCAAACATGGCAGACAAACAGCAGATTCTCACACAGACAAACACAAAAATTAAAGAGCAAAAACAACCCAACTGAGGACTTGACAAAGTAATACAAACAATATTCAGAGATATTTCAGGGAACAAGACACGTGACACATGAACAGAGGGTGCAGTGTCAAATGTTAAACAAAGCAAAGCTGGTCCCTCTTCCTCCCCACTAAAGAGAGGGATCCCCCAAACCCATAAAACAGACAGGACAAAGAGGTGACTTGAGTCGTTTTCTGTCTCAGATAAATGCTAGCTCAAATTATAGATCTGTGTAGGGACAGAAAGCAGCGCGGGCACACACCTTTCTAGTCACCAGAAGCTGCAGACACTACCTCCGGTCTGCCAAGTGCAATTTGGATTCCTGTGTCCCCAGATGAGGGCGCTCAGGGTTAGACACTGACCTGTGGGTGTGGCCTATGGAAACACCAGGCAGGGACAAGACCCATGCCATCTCTGGCCTGGCCATGATCATGAGCATTCTAGGATGGGCTTGGACCTAAGACTCTGTGGTTTGTGACATCGTAACCACATCTGTGAGAAGTGGTCTGGACACACAGTCATCATATAGCTGTGCGTGATTTTCTAAGCAATTGTGATGCTGACTATGATATGACTCCCAGGGAGACCAGGAACAACCAGTATACAAGACTGAGACAGAGCAACCAGGAGGGATGAGGAAAACAGGAGTCTGGCCAACTGAGACCACAGTTGAGAACACATCAAGAAGGCTGGGGTGACACACTGTGCCGAGTGATGCTGCCTGGCCCACCTCACTGGACTGTCCAGATCAAGGCACCTTTAGCAGGAGAGATGGATCTGGCCAGTTTGTAAGGGTCTGACTTTGGAAGAAAAGCTAGAGGGAAGAAGAACGGCTGTTGGAGCGGGATTGGTAGCACTCCGAGAAGTACAGTTGTTCACTTTCAGCAGGAATGAGGCCTCCTGGACCAAGCAAGGAAATCATCAGGTGAGATGATGGAGAACGCTAGCAGCCAGGTCTGGATTTCAGGACTTCTGGTATATCTGTATGTTTCCTTTCTAACGCAGAAGAAGCAGCCAGGAATATGAAGATAGATGACAAGAGGCTGGTGCCCAGATTGGTGTGAGACCGGGGAGGAGAACCCTCTAGTGTTTAGGAAGTATCAGCTTCCCAGGAGACAAGACAGAAGGTCACATAAGATCATCATGACTGACATGTCAGAGAAACTGGAGAGGATGCGGCAAGGAAGTGGGGTGATGCACTGAATTCAGCTGAGGATACCTCCTAAAGAAAGGCCGACTATGGAGGAGACCAGGAGTTGAACAGTGGAAGATTACACTAATCTCTGGATCATTCCAACTTTATAGTATATGTGCTGCCAAAGCCAACACAGTGGAACATTATGTTCGGCTCTTCCGTGTAAAATCAAGTGAGTGTCCACAGAGAACTCCACTGTCAATATAATGGGTTTTTAAAAAATAGTTATGATTGAATACATGATAATCTGTGCCAAGAGTCCTGCAGGTAAGATTAATATGGAGGCCAAATTTAAATGACGTGACCACATAAGATCATCCTGGCCTGGAACACTTAGGTGCTTAGAGGCCAGACAGAGTAAATCCCAACAAAACCACCCTGGAGGGGTGGCTGGATTTTTGGAAGAACATTCAGGAAATGTGGTGAAACAGTTGCCGCATCAGAAAAATATGCCCAATAAATAGTTCAAGTTGACTGTGGTGAATTCCTGTGGCAGGTGTTCTCATTCACCTGGCTTACCGTGTTCAGGCTATCAAGAATGTGGGCTCTTGGGTTTTTTGTTTTTCCATATGAAGTTGAGTATTATTTTTTCCAGGTCTGTGAAGAATTGTGTTGGTATTTTGATGGGGATTGCATTGAATCTGTAGATTGCTTTTGGTAAGATTGCCATTTTTACTATGTTAGTCCTGCCTATCCATGAGCATGGGAGATCTTTCCATTTTCTGACATCTTCTTCAATTTCTTTTTTCAGGGACTTAAAGTTCTTGTCATATAGGTCCTTCACTTGCTTGGTTAGTGTTACCCCAAGGTATTTTATGTCATTTGTGGCTATAGTAAAGGGTGATGTATCTCTGATTTCCTTCTCCGCTTCTTTGTCCATTGTATATAGGAGGGCTACTGATTTTTTTTGAGTTGATCTTGTATCCTGCTATGTTGCTGAAGGTGTTTATAAGCTGTATCAGTTCCTTGGTGGAATCTTTGGGGTCGCTCAAGTATACTATCATGTCATCTGCAAATAGGGAAAGCTTGACTTCTTCCTTTCCAATTTGTATCCCCTTAATCTCCTTATGTTGTCTTATTGCTCTGGCTAGAACTTCAAGTACTATATTGAATAAGTATGGGGAGAGTGGACAGCCTTGCCTCGTTCCTGATTTTAGTGGAATTGCTTTGAGTTTCTCTCCATTTAATTTGATGTTGGCTGTTGGCTTGCTGTAAATTGCCTTTATTATGTTTAGGTATGTTCCCTGTATTCCTGATCGCTCCAATACCTTTATCATGAAGGGGTGTTGGATTTTGTCAAATGCCTTTTCTGCATCCAGTGAGATGATCATATGGTTTTTTTTCTTTGATTTTGTTGTGCTCATTGCATGAGTTGGCTGTTTGAAACCTGGGGCCTATGCAGGATTGTTTGGCTCGGCCTGGGAGGAGGGGACTAGACCTACCTGGACTGAGTCTACCAGGTTGACCTCAGTCTGTGGGGAAGGCTTTGCCCTGGAGGAGATGGGAATGGGGGGGGGGGGGTTGGGGGGAAGGTGAGGGGGACGGGAGGGGGGAGAACAAGCAAATCCGTGGCTGATATGTAGAACTGAATTGTATTGCAAAATAAATTAAAAAAAAAAAAAAAAAAAAAGAATGTGGGCTCTTAGAAGGACAACAATGATGGATCCCAGAGAAACTCTGGAGAAAGCAAAACACAGTTTCTAAAGAATTTGCTTTCAAACACATCTGGTTTCAAAGTAAATGATTCAGGATACAAGAATAACTAGTCATAGATACGAGGAAGGAGATTGTACCTGCGGTCAGGATGGACTGCAAGAAGAAGAACTGCATGGGGATCTGCTGCCTGCAGTCAGGATGGAGTATAGTATGTGCATGGGGATCTGCTGCCTGCAGTCAGGATGGAGTATAGTATGTACTTGGGCATTCGAAATCAAAGGAAGAGTCTAAGCAAATCAGAGAGGGGATCGAAGGCAGAGTAGTAGAACAGGGGCTGGAGCAATTTGGCTTTGGATAGGAGCCATACTTTTTTATTCCATGTAATAAGTATCAATTTAGCAAATCATTGTAAGATATATACTTCATGAGTAACATTGATATTAATTGATAAAACAGCTCATCACTTTTATGTTACTAATATATGAATTACTTTAAAAATACAAATAGAAAAAATTTAATTATTTCATAAATCAGAAGAGAAGACAATATCTACGTACAGATGTAGATAGTGAAATTGTGGGAGAGCAGATATGGTGATCTCTGTGTGATTACATTTATGTTCTCTTTGAGAGAGAGGAACTGAGGTGCAGGAGATTGTTGGAAGAAAAAAGACAGGATGAAAGTGACAGAGGCCATGGCTGAGGCCGCCACAATGACACGGAAGGACCAGCTTCTCAGCAGAAGAGGGTTGTGGGGGAGGGACCACAGGGGAAAGGCTGCTTTGGTGGGGAAAGTGGGGGGCACCATAATAATAAGAGAAATGGGGGGGGCTGAGTGAACAAGGGCATTACCTTGCCCAGCCCCATCGGGGTGGGGATGTGGGGTTCTAGTGAGTGGAAACTGAGAGGAATTACAGCTTCCATTGAAGAGGGTTGCTGGAGTCAGTCCTCAGAGGACAGCCAGAGATGAAGCAGGAGGAGTCTCAGAGAGGTTGCTAGTAGATTGAGGAAAGATAGCTGAATTTTCAGAGCTTGCCAGAGTGGCTCCTAAAAACTGAAAGGGTTTAAAAAACAGCTCTAGATCTGGGGAGACCCAGAGCAATGGAGTGCTGAGAGAGACCTGGATTTCAATGGCGACTAGAATTCAAGGTGTGACAGATTACTCCAGTGTGGCCAGATTTTCTTGTTCAGAGGGCTTTCTTAGATGTCCCCAGGTCTCATGGTCCTCTGACCATGCCTCACAATCCTACCAGAGACCTTTCAAGATGGAGCTGTAGCTGCTCCGAGCCCCTTGCCAGCTTCACTGGCTATGATACTCCAAAACTCAGTTTGGGTTCGGTGCAGTTGAAAAGCTGAGCTGCCCTCTCATTCAGTGTCTCTTCTTCTAGTGTTTCATGTTGTTGAAGTAAAAGGCATCCTTGCCAGGGTATACAGGCCAATACTCCTAACAACCAGGCGTGCTGGAAAGTCCACACCCAGAGCATATTTACAGAATGCATAGCCTTACCTCCACAATTCTGGTAATAGATGCCAGGTTCCTCCGGACTTGAAAGAGGCGAGTAGGGGGAGCGGGTGTCTGTCCCCCTTTCCGGGATGTTCCGTTCTTATAGATAATGAGTGGTTTGTCTTTGAACAAACTCAGGAGGTGAGCGGGCTCTTTGCCTTGAGAGACACGGACCTGGGTGCACAGGGCAGGGGAACAGAGTATGAATAAGAGTTTCCAGAGGCCAGGCAAATGGAAATTCGGAGGCATGCCCAACCATAGGGGCCTGGGGAATACTGAAAATAACTGACTTCGTGAATGTGGTTCAACAAGTGCACACCCAAATGGGTGAGCAGCTACTTATGAAGCGTCTTCCAGTTGGTCGCACAGTGTGGAAAGTGTCGGAGGGGTCCTGAAAACCACTAATATGTCACATAGCCTTCAAAAAACAGCAATTGCCCATGGCAGGAAGGGGCACTGATTAAGGTCCACACTTTCCTCTGAAGGAGATTGGAGAGGGAAAAAAGTGGATTAAATTGTGTAATAAGTTGCTTAAATACTGCCAAGATGCTCCACCAAAAATACAAGAGCAATGCAGAACTTCAGCTATTCAAAAATAATTACTGTGAACCACTGCCATCTAGTAATTCAATAAGAAATTAGTATTTCATCCACTGTAGGATTCAGCTGGCTAATTCCTGGAAACTCGTTAATTGTGTATCATGTACTGTTCTGTGAACTCTCGAAGCACAGTGTGCAGCTGCAAACATTTGAATCGTTTGTGAGAAACAGCTTTAAGCTCAACTACACAACATAGGTGATATCTCTTCTAGCTATAAATATTACATTCCAATGAATGAAATACTTGATTAGGAATGGAGCAGCATGCACCTAAAGAATCCAAAAATTTTGTTAATTGGGTTTTTTTTTATAAACTTGGCTCATGTGTCCTTTATACACAGAGCCAGCTTGCTTTATATATCTGTTTGTTCTTACCAAGATGGAAAGAAACCAGCTAAAGACCAAGTTCAGCCTCCACATCCCCATCTTACGTTCTAAATCCGAATCATCTCTCTGCTTAATTACTACACTTGAAAACCAAAGCATTTATAAGGGTTTGAAAAACAAGCAAGCAAACAAACACAAAACCTTTTTTTTTTTTTTTAATTTTTGAGACAGGGTTTCTCTGTGTACCCCTGTATCTGTTCTGGAGAAAACAAAAGAAAACAAAACAAAAAACCAAAAAACATTTTTTTATGCCACATAGAACGTGAGCTCATCTGACATGAGACATGAGGTAGCTAAGCTGATACATCCTTCTGAAGAGAACACTTCACGATGCTGAATCAGAACCATCATAAACAGGCCAATGGAACCATCTAGATGTTTTTCCCAGCACATGGGAACAAATAGCATCAAAACCTACCCAAGAATGGTGGTAGGGTAAGCAACCAGATTATAAAGAGAGAGGAAACAGGAGAGAGAGACAGAGATCTCCGGAGATCTCCAGCTAGGAACAAGCAGGTGCCACTCTGCAGATAACAAGAGTAGACAGAAACACAGCAGGCAGAGAGGAAGGGGCTGAACAGGCAGACCACACATTTCCTGTGGTCACTAACACCGGTCCTGAGTCGTGGCAGACGACACTCCAACATTAGAGGAAAAGCAGAACTGAAGAAAGAACGTTGATACCGAAACCCGCTGGAAACGGCCTCTTAGACACAGCAGAGAAATCCACCTAGGTGCTGATACTGTCTGCTTACTGTCAAACGTTAGCTGTTGCTCCTCTCGTAGACACAGCGTGTGTGTGTGTGTGTGTGTGTGTGTGTGTGTGTGTGTGCGTGTCAGTCATTTTGGCTCAGGGTTCAGTCATTCTCAACAATTTGTTTTTCATTTTCAGAAATACCGAATGCAGGGTCCATCTCTTCCCTCCCTGGAACCACGTCTCTTCCTCTGTGTCTGTCCCCTTCCCCCATTCCTCTCCCTTCCCTGCTTTCCTCTGTTCTCTCCCCTCCCTACCCACTTCTGTCCTTTTCCCTTTTCTGACACTGTTTTTGGCCAGAAGATTCTGGTCCCTAAAAGAGAAAATATGGATCTATGTATCTGCCAAGGTTGATTTCAGCTTGCCTGTGTGAACCATGATTTACGGATCCCTTTGACTGAGAATGTATAAAATATTGTTCTATGTTTTTTATGAAAATGTATAAAATATTGTGTATGGTTTTTTATGAAAATTATTCAGTTGTGCTTACTCTGGACTGTTGTGTCATTTCTGTTGCTTCTGCAGCAATTTATCACATATAAATTCATCATCTTACACTAGCCTAGAAATTTGAAGCGAGTTATTGCCCTAATTTAGTCACTGGGTTAAAATCTACAAGAGTTTAGTCACTAAGCTAGTACCTGGCTAGTGCAGTATGGTAATTCGAATGAGAATAGCCTCCATGGGCTATATCTTTGAATGCTTGGTCTGCTGTTAGTGGAACTGTTTGGGAAGAATTAGGAAGTGTGGCCTTGTTGGAGGAGGTGTGTCACTGGGGATGGGCGTTGAGGTCCAGTCTCGCTCTCTCTGACTACTGCCTGTGTGCTAGGATGCAAACTCTCAGCTCCTGCTCCAGCGCCGTGACTGCCTGTCTGCTGCCATGCTCCCCTATGATGATCGCGGACTAACCCTCTGAACCTGTAAACCAGCCCCCTGTCAAATGCTTCCTTTTATAAATTACCTTGGTCATGGTGTCTCCTCATGCAATAGAACTAAGACCCGAAGGGACTCTAGGATGTTTTTTCCTTGCCCTTTTCAGCTCCCAGTGGTTGCGTTATTCCTTTCTGGGTCTCTTTCTCCACTAAAGCCAGCAGTTGGCCATGGAATCTTCACCACACTACATCCTTCTCACTCTGCCTGTCTCACTAGTTGATTCCTGAGGACCCTGATCAATGCTTTGCATCATGCAGGAATCCTGGATCATCTCCCTAACTTGAGGCCAGATGATGAGCAATTATGATTTTTGTCTCCGATTTTAATTCTCCTCTGCTTTATAACATAACATTTTCACAGGGCCTCAGGGTTAGGATGTGCACATAACACGTAGTTCTGTCTATTATCACTCTTTGTTCATAGCTGTAAATGTCTACTGACTGTGACATATGGTGGATTCTAAAGAGAAGAGTCCCTCTGCTTTCTTCTCAGACTCTGAAATTATTAGTTTTCTGTTTTTATTTTGCCTTTGGTGACTTACTCTTCTCTAGAATCTGAGATAACCAGTGTGTTATGAAATATTTGAATTTCAAAATAAAAATAAATCGGCATAAAAATTTCAAAATCCCTTTGACTGTGGGAAGTGAACTTTCACTAGGAAGTGGGCCAGACGAATCTGGAGTTGTGTGAGTTGGGAAGGCAAAGCCTACCGACCTGCACAGCCTGCCCTCCAAGGGACCGATCCAACTGAACAGTCAGGAACGCAGACATGGTCAGCTCATCTCTTGTCGCTTTTGCTCCTTGCCTAGAGGAATGTAAGCAAATCACACCGGTTTGAGTTAACATTCAACACCATCTCATGAAACCACTTCAAAAGGAGACTTAAGATACCATGAAATACCAAAAAGAAGTGACAGCACAAGCAGAGCAATCAAAGCTATAGGTGTTTTGTTGGGTACTAATTCTGGATTGCCCTGTGGATTTCTAGAAATACATAGAGTGGACATCTCCATCTCCATTCTAAAGAAACCGGGCTTTGGCCCTTTATATGACTTTGCTAAGTAATCGTGTCTGTCTATTGCCTGTTATTTTGGGAAATCGTCCCCAAAGTACACAAGATCTGAGTACAGTTGCCTTCTGTAATCAAGGGATGATTCTACCTCATGCTCTGTGGAGGTCAGTCATGTGGAGCATGACCTGTGTGTGGCACTTGGGCTCTGCCAGGACTCACCACGTGTAGATGATCTGCCCCCTGGGGTAAGTGTAGAGGATAATGTAGCAGTCACCACCATAGAACTCGCCATGGGAGTTTGGGTCGATCTGGACCCTGCCACTGTTCTCCACACGCCAGATCTGAAAGAGACAGAATAGACATAAACTGTTACACGTTCACTGACCTCAACTACTACTCATAAACCATAAATAGTTTCCACTTGTGACTCATTATCAAGCAATGTTTAAATTATTTTTCTAACCAGTTTATAATCAAGCAAAAGCAAGAAGATTAACAAATCTGACAATTTCTTGACTTTTAAAAGCTTCTGTTTCTTTTGCTTCCTCCTCAATATTTAGTCAGTTCTGAGGATTTTGTTGCTGATGGTTCTGTTTTTAAATTTTATTGTCATTTTGTTTTGAGACAGGATTTCACTATGTATCCCAGGTTGATCTTGAATTTAAGATTCTTCTGTGTTAACCTGGTAAGAACTAAGATTACGAGCATGTGCTACCAAGTCCAGTAGTTCTGAGACCATTGGTGTGTGTGTGTGTGTGTGTGTGTGTGTGTGTGTGTGTGTGTGTGTGTATGTGTGTGTGTACATCTGGGTGTCTCTTTAAATTCATGAAAATAATACGGTACTACTACAATAAAAACTACAATTCAGCTCAGAAATATGCTTCAACTTTAGAGTAAAATATTTTTTCGTCATTTGTGAAAAGGCCAGTGATGAAGAAGCCATCAGGCATTTCACTGTGCACCTGCGGCACAATTCCTCCAACGTGAGTGCGGGGGAGGTGGCGAGGGGCAGACAGGACTGGCTTTGGAATGTGGGGTGAGCAATCATGAGGAACAGTGCAGGGCTTCTGTTCCTGTGCCATCCCTCTAGAGACCAGAGGGCTCAGCAACACAGCCTCACCAACCCCAAGAGCCTAAACAGAGCCACTGTGACTGTGGGATGTTCTGTATGGCAAATGTGTTGCTGATTAGTCAATAAATAAAACACTGATTGGCCATTGGCTAGGCAGGAAGTGTAGGCGGGACAAGGAGGAGAATAAAGCTGGGAAGTGGAAGGCTGAGTCAGAGAGACACTGCCAGCCGCCACGATGACAAACAGCATGTGAAGATGCCGGTAAGCCATGAGTCATGTGGCAAGGTATAGATTAATGGAAATGGATTAATTTAAGCTGTAAGAACAGTTAGCAAGAAGCCTGCCATGGTCATACAGTTTGTAACCAATATAAGTCTCTGTGTTTACTTGGTTGGGTCTGAGCAGCTGTGGGACTGGCAGGTGAGAGAGATTTGTCCTGAGTGTGGGCCAGGCAGGAAAACTCAAGCTACACACTGTGGGTTAGCATCCCTAGTGTGGCATAGGAGCCCTTCTCTGAGAAGCTGTGGCCAGAGCTAAAGATGGCACTGTAGTCATAGTGGGTGCCGAGGAGCTCCGTCTGCTCAAGTGCATTCTAGGCAAGCTGCCTGTGTTGAACTTCAGAGAGGATACCCAAGCAGGACGAGCTGCAAACAGGAAGTTGACCCCCTTTGATGGTGGCATCAGAACATTTATGATCTTGTCATTTCCCACCCCCCAACACCTACGCAGTTCTTTGAAAAGAGGAAAACTTAATTTCTAAATTTATCAACTAAGACCTAGGAATGTAAATATGAAGTACTTAACTCTTGTACTTAAAAAAACTGATGAGAGGTCTAGGAGAAATCTGTTAGTAAACAGCAATGCTATGATACATCTGGGATAAAATCTGTGAAAAGTATCACTTCCAAGCACGGAGAAAAGCCTTTTCAGTGCCCACGGCTGGCTCCTCAGGAGAGGTGTAGCTGATACTGGATGGAGCTGCTAGGAAAGGGATGGCTTGACAACAGTTCATGAGGAGTGGGGATGCCTCAAACGGCAAGAGGAGGCCAAGGCTCCGATCCTGGAGGTTCCAGCAAGGAGGAAAGCCTCCAGAAAGGCTGCAGGGCCATGAAGATACTTCAGAGGAGGGATTATATTATCCAGGCCCCACTAAGTTAGATCAATGGAGAGTGGACTGAGTTTGAAGAGATTTGAATTTAAAACAATTAGGAGAGTTGTAGCAATTTTGATCTAAACTGTCACAATCAATACATTCAAGTTGACTGCTCAGAAAAGATCTGCTTTGAGCTCATTTTGTTTCATGAATGCTTCCAATAGGTAGGGGGAAGAAGAAATGGATGGTACGTTCTGAGTACAACCTTGTACAACCCCAGATACAGACTTTCTGATAGAAAACGCTGCTGCATCCACCACCTTAATGTCAGCACGCACATGTGCACATGGGCCTGAAGCCGAGCAACAGCTCTCCAGCTGTAACTCCACGACTCAGTGTGTAGTTGCGACTCAGTGTGTAGTTTGGGGTCACCTTCCTTACCAAGTAAAATTCACCTCTTAAAAGGGTTTAAAGATGGCCACAGCTGTATCCCTCCACTCCCAGACAGTGCTACAACGAGGCCGATAAAAACACCAATGGAAAGAGACAGATGTAAAAATACCTCCACTGTGCCAGAGCCATCATCCACCATGTTGTGCTGGGCTGCCATCTGGGGAGAAGTGTGCAGTTTGGATGCATCAAATGGGACCTGCTGTATGCGAGCCACTTTCTCTGTGATGTAGACCTTCCCAAAGCCATCGCTCTGGTCTTTATCCTTCCAGTCCTTAAAGAACTGTTTGAAAATCGGTGTTTCACCACCTTCAGGGAGAACCTGAATCTGCAATTCAAAATAATAATCAATGGGAAAATAAGAGACAGAAGAATATCTCCAGTAGGAGAAAGAATACTGTTCTTGTTTCTATCACTGCACTTGCAACTTCGTAAGTCTGTGCAACTACAGGCATCCAACCTAGGTTTTTCTCACTGCCAACATCATTGCTCCTGAATGTGAAAGACGAAGATGAGAAGAGGCTTCCTATGTTACCACTGAATCAATGTTTGTTCACATTAGGTTCACAAGAGATGGGAGCGGGAAGAAATTATCCCACTCTATTATTGGTTCCGGGATATATATGGAGAAAAAGAGTGGCTAGTCAATGTCTGAGCCAATCTGGAAGCAACCAAATATGATGAGGGTGTTACCCAAGTCTCCACAATAGACTGAGGAGTGGTTGATAGTCTTTGTGCAAGTTTTTGTTTTGTGAGATAGGTTTTTATGTAACCCAGGCTGGCCTCAAACTCTCTACGCTGCTGAGAGTGGCCTTGAACCCATCTCCCTGCGTGCACCTGCCGAGTGCTCCGATTACAGCTGTGCACCACCACACATCCAGTTTCATATGGTACTGGAAATGGAGTCCAGAGCTTCATGTGTGCTGGGCAAACACTCTACCAGTCACATCCCCAGCTCTGTGTAGCCTACTCTCTGAGAATGTTCCTCAAAAAAAGACTACTAGGGATGGCCCATGCTCAACTGGAGAATGGCTACACACACACACACACACACACACACACACACACACACACACACACACGGACACGGACACACACACACAGACACACACTATTTTGGAACAAACTTTTCATGAGCTTTGTGAAGATGTCATGACTCTCAAGTTTTAACGGTTTTTCTAGGGATTTCTTTTCACACATACTTGAGTATTGGTAGAATAATTCATTTTCTGTAGAAACTCCTCCGCTGTCTTCATTGCAGTCTTCCTCTCCTGTGGGTTAGCATTTTTACCTAAAATGAAAAATAAAGAGATAAAATTACAGATGAAATTACAAAATTACTATACTGCACTGTACATGGCCACATCACCCTGAACACGCCCAATCTCATCTGACCTCAGAATTCAAGCAGGGCCCAGCTGGCTCCTCCTTGGATGGGAACACACTATATGATTAAGAAATACTTACATACCAAAAATAAATGTGGTTGTGATTTAACTTAAATATAGCAATGGGAGAATAACAAATTCCTTGGTACATTAAATACATTTAATATCATAATAATTGACAGTATATTTAACAATGTATGTTGCTGTTACTCAAATGCTTTCCTTAGCTCCCTAATCTTTGCTGAGTAGTTCCAAACGTCGGACCACTAGCTGCATCTTAGGTGAGATATTTACACACTGTATCTCAAGAGGGGTGCTTTGCTTTAAAATCAGGATGTTTTCTTTGCCCTCCTGGGGAAGAAAGCATCTGTATGAGCATGAAATACAGCAACCATATCAATGGCATCTCTTATACCTTTCCATACGAAAATTTGTTTTGCAGCACCGTGGTCCAAGATGAAGCATTCTTCAGAAAGCAACGTTGCCATGGAGAAGGGGTTTTCTTCAGCCACCAAAGTCACTTTCATGGATCCACTTGCATCTGAAACCTAACAGAAAAGCCATGAACTCCATGATTTCATTTTGGGAAGAAGCAGACATTCTAAAATGGTGCCGTGGTGAGAGCGAGAGTGGACTACACACGTTGACAACACAAGCCTTACGAGCAAAACTGCCTCAAGACCAAGAGACAGAGCATCCCTGAGCCCAACCAACGGTATCCCAAACACTTCTGTAAAATTATTCTTAGAGGCAGAAGAACTACTAACAGAAAGTTACATTTTGACACTCTCTCTAAAACATCAGAAAACCATGATGATAATCGCAATGCGTAAGGGCTCTCACAATGCTAGTGCATGCTAAGTTCCCTGGGCCCCTTTGTTCCATGATCATTTATTTTAAATTTTAGAGCAAACTTTTCAGAAGCTGATGTATAATAAACACACAGAGCAGAGTATAAATTCATTTAGGCTTCAGTCTCTGGGTCCCTATTAGACGGCAGTCACTGTACAGAGGAGAACATTGATAGAGTGTAGTTTATGGCTGCAGATCTTTCTATCCCAGTCCTGAAATGTAGCCATGCTTTCAGAAAACCATCACGGTAAATTGTTTTCTGTCACGGGTGGAGATAAAGCCTTTAAGGAGGTTTTGTAGGTGGTTGTACAAAGGTGATATTTATTCACGAACCATCGCAATGCGTTGGTTTTCATGGTCAACTTGGGGGGCGCAGGGTGATCAGCTGCATGTTTGTTAAATATGAAGGCTCCAGACCCAGATTCAATCAGCAACCAAGTTTTGCAACCACAAGGAGAGTGTGCACAGGGATTTGGCTTGCCAGTCTTGTTGGCCCCAAATGATTTCCAGGATGACACAGCTTAAGTTGTACAGTATACAATAGCCCACTAGAGGGAGCCATGGTTCAAGATTAATACTTTCTTACGTTGAACTATTTCACTCATACATAATGCTATCCAAGAGGGAAGTTTTGATCAATGGTGGGGAACAAATGACATTTGCTAGACTATAAAAAGAGTAATAAAGTCACAAACTATTTAGTTAACAATGTCTGTATGGATCATGTTAAAAATATCAGTATTTAGCAGATATGATTATGAAATCATATTTTCCTTTATTGTCGAGGAAGAAAAGAAGCCACATCCCCATTAGAAAAAGGAAGTTATGTTACATAAATTAGTAATTCATCTTCATTCAGAACTATGAAGTTGGTAAGCTAGAAAGTTCCTGAGAAGGGCCGGGTGTGGTGGCACACACCTTTAAATCCCAGCACTCAGGAGGCTGAAACAGGTGACTGACTCTCCATGTGTTCAAGGCCATCCTGGTCTACATAGTGAATTCCAGGACACCCAGGACTACACAGAGAGACCCAGTCTCAAAAAATTAAATAAAGAAAATGAAAGAAAGTTCCTTAGAGACTACCACATGAGTTTTTCTCTTCTTGTTGAAAAGGACAATATCACTAAATTGTGCAGGGAGATTACCACCTGCTCCAAATGACCTGCTTAGGAAGTTGTAGGAGGGGGAGGGACACAGGAGGAGTCCCGTCCTCACAGTCTCCTTCACTGCCCTGTTTTATGGCTTTTGTCAATTTCACCAAGAGTAGATTCAAAATTCTATTGCTGCAAGACACCTGAATAATCACCAAATAGAACCACTTTCTTCCTCCTCTTCCTCCGCTCCTCTCTCCTTCCCCCTCCTCCTTCCTCCCCCCTCCCCTCTTCTCCTCCCCTTCCCTTTCACATTGGAAAACTCAGAAGACTGTATCCGGCCCAGTCACTAGGTCAGCCAGCACCCGGTTCAGGGCGGGTTCCACCCTGTGTCCCTCTAGCTGACTGTAGAGTTCACCCTCCTGGAACAAAGGAAACACTCTTTGTAGTGAAAGGATATTCTAAAGATGAAGGTTTTACAATCTTACCAAGAATTTAGAAGAAAAGGCTTACCAAATGTTTCATTCCACAAAGGAAATATTTTATCAGCTATACCAAATCAAAATATAACCATAACAAAATATAACCATCGTGTAAGTTACAGCAGTAACTTCGTTATCATTAATGAATAGAACAGGAAGCTACAGGAGTGAACATTGTAGTACATACATAAGTCTCTGTGAGGGCGAAGTGAGTTCCCTCCTCCAGTGGAGACAGCCTCCCCAGTGCTGAACTCAGAGTCCCACCCCAGCAGACTCACCATGTACAGCTTCGCCATCTTCCTGTTGCTTATGTCTGCCAGGGCATCATCATCGTTATCCCCATCTGGGAGTGCAGGCTTTTGCCCTAAAACCTGGGAAAAGGGGAAGACGGGAAAAAGTAGTACAGAATCGTAAAAGCAATGAACCATCTTCTGTTTGTAAAAACGTCAATTACAAAACACAAGCAATTGAACTACCCGAGTCATGCATTTCTTGTCAATTTCTACAAACAGGCCTCTTCCCGTGGGTCAAAGCTGCAGGTGGCATGAAGTAAACAAACGCTGCACCTGCTGCTGACATGAGCTTCTAAGAAAGCCCACGTGACACTTAGGTGCATCCCTCCTTCTTTAGACTAACAGGGATTAAGTTAAATGAGTTCTTAAACTCAATTCCACAGCAGACAGAATTTCTTCCATGGCCTCTGATTATAGAAGTAATCTGTAGTTTCTAATTCATTACTTGAATTATTGTTTGGGGGTAAAATATTGTGATGGTTAGTTAATCTCAATCATCAACTTGATCTAAAATAGCCTAGGTAATAAGCTCTGGGCATGTCTGTGAGGCACTTTATTGGTTTGGTTGAGGTGGGAAGATCGACCCTAGATGTGGGCGGCTCCACTCCCTAGGCTGGAGTCCCAAAGCTGTATAGAAAGAAGGCTTGTTGAGTATCAGCATTCATCACTCTACACCTCCTAACCATGACAACCATGACTTCTGCCACTGTGACTTCCCTGTCGTGACTGAGTGTAGCTCACAGTGTGAGTTAAAATCAATCCTTCCTTGCATAAGAGGGTCTTGGCAGGTTATTTAGTCAAGGCACTGGGATTGTAGGTACGCACACCACACCCAAAGCACAAGTACAGTTGTATCAAGCTTTGTTTTACATTGTGCTTCCGACTTTTGTGACAAAATCAGAGACATGGTTGATGCTCCACAAGTATTTATCAGCTGAATAGATAAATACATTTATCAATGCTTTGTATGTGTGACACAATCCAAAAGTTCAAGTACATCATTTGGGAGACTATTCATTTGAATCTGCTTTGCATTTGTTTATACTAAAGCTGCAAAATACAAGAAGTTTAATTCATTAGCTTAAGTGACATAAATAACACAAAACAGACATAAAATGTAAACTTACTCTAAATAATGTAATTGTCATAATATCAAGTTAAATTTAAACCCAGAAAAGGGACAAAAGGTATTCACATAGATTCTGCAAATGGTCAACGACAAGAGGTGAGCTCTTAGCTGTTCCTCTCACGAGCATGGACTCTAACCTTCTGAATCCATAAACTCAGTTAAACACTTGCGTTGCCTTGATTGTGGTGTTTGTCAGACATCGATACCACATGAAAATATCCATTACTGAATGTCAAACAATACAAGTGTACATAAACCCTGCATGAGCATGTGTACAGTCTCAAGTTGAGAAATTCACCTGGAGACTTGTGTTCCGGGAACTTGACATCTTTTGTTTATGTGGTGAATAACAAAACATTTTAATTGTTATATAATCTGAAAGGCTGCAATAGAGTTTCTTTTTTGCTGAGAGTTGGAACATATCCCAAATTAAACACTTGAAACCAAAATCTCCTTTAAAAGGCATTTGCGGATTGATAAAAGCAAGTGTGGCACGAAAGAATCACTCAGTCTCCCCAGGAAGCCCCTGTAAATCTATCCCAACCAAGGTAGCAGTTGGGAATAAATAATTTTGGTTAAGGGTGTAACTAATCCTGGCAAGTCTCCCATTGGGCCAACTGAGTCTGGGAACTGGGGTATATTTAACTTTTAATTTCCAGACAATTCCCACATTAGCCAGGTATCTTAATTAGCCCTTTGAAGGATGCTAGCGCAGTCGGGAATTGAACCAATGCAACTTGCTGAAAACAGGCCAACTCCAGGGTAGAGATAGCATATGCTACTGTGTCCCTAGGGATCATCTTCAGCCTCAGTTCAAGAACTAAGCATTTACCAAGTACCTCACTGGGGAATGAAAGTGAGTTTCCAAACACCTTGCCTGTCCCTTAAGGATTTTACACTCTGCCTAGAAAGAACAAAATAATTAAGTTACATCACTCTATCAGCTATCCTGTGCGTTTTGATCTTTGAAACAGACTGCTCATGCTGCTCTTCCATTTGGTTCCAGGCAAGATTGAACATAAGCATAAAATGTCTTCATTTTCAATTCCATACTGTTGGCATCTGGCCCGTGAGTCCTTTGTGTGTGGAATGGTGTGTTCTGACAGCGTAAAGGAGTAAGGAAAGAGAAGAGCTCTATTTGAATCTGTTCCATAAAAGCTCACATTGTTGCTGTGAGTGCCTCACATTCAGACCTGTCACTCAAGCTTAGAGCTTGACTGTCTTCCCACTCCTGCTAGTAAGCATCCCTTTAAAATATCACCGTCACCTAGCAAATTCCCAACTAGCCATTTTCCTGCCCCTGTTTGCATCAGGGTATCTCCAATCCCCTCTTCTCAGAGTTTAAAGCCCATTCTCCACTGAGTCACTGAATGCTCCCTTTTATAGTCATGGTAAGGGGTCCTTCATATGGACTCTGGTGAAGGTCCCACTTTCCTGCCGTGGGCTACACTTACGCTGCCACCTCCCTCCTGCCTCCAGCCTTCCAGCCTCACCTCAATTGCTCATCATAAGCTGCCTAGCACACTAGCTGCTGACACTCACTTCATACTTTCCCTATGCTTTAAGAGTATCACTTGATCAGGGAAATCCTGCCATTTGAAGCATGCATGCACCTACATGCATGTACATATGTAGGACAGTCTGCTGAGTGAAATAAGACAGACACAGGAGGAAAGATGCGACATGCTGTCACACTCATATGTGGAATCTGAAGTGTTTGAACTCATAGGAGCAGGGGTAGATTGTGGATTCCAAAGATCAGTGCATGGAAGAAACAAGGCTTTGGTCACGGGGTCCAAATTTCAGTTATAAGATGAAAAAGTTCTAGAGACCTGATGAACAGCACAGTAACTAAAGGACTGCATACATGAAATTTTCCAAGAGAGTGGGTCCTAATTTTACACACACACACACACACACACACACACACACACACACACACACACACACACAACACACTCACGCATGCACGTGTGCACGCACTCTAATTATTTGATTGTGATAGTTTCTTCACAAATATACATGAACACCAAAACAAAACATCATTTTGTCTACCTTCAATATATGTAATTATTATCAATTTTACCCCAAACCGATTAGAAATTAAAAACAAAAGGCTTTTTACTTATTCTGCAGTAATTATTCTTAAACTTTAGTGTACTCAACCAGCATCCGGGTGATCTGACAAACACATGCTGTCAACAGCCAGCAGCTGAGTCCACAGGGTCAGTACTAAGATCTAGTACTCAGCCAGTTCAGAGCTGAGTACTATCCTGTCAAGCCAGACCAGGAGGTGGGGATCCCAGAACTCTCAGATGTGGACATTACCCACCCCGTGCTCTCTCCCCAGCACCTTCTTTCTCTAATCAGGGTGACAACCTCCATGTCCCCTGTGGGAGTAGTGCCCCACGCTTCCCCTGGGCTTATCCTCTTGCTGGATGTAGCTTCTCCCTGGGGTGATGGGCGTGGCAAAAGTAAACCCGCGATTATTGCTGGGCTGGTTCAGTCAGCTATAATTAAGTTCACAATAGCCCTGCTCGCTGACTGGCTCTGAGTCACATCGGGACCTTTAGTCATGTAATCGCATCCTCACTATTGCTCCGTGAGCCTAACCCCACAGAAAAGGGTTATACTCAAAGAGCTGACACGACTTCATAAAACTAGCTGATAAGTATTGAGGCTAAGTTTCCCACTTGTGTTCTTGTCATGTCTTAGTTAACTCAAAATAATTGGTTACATACTTCCCTGAATTTCAAGTTTTTGAAATAGACAAAATAGTTCATTTCCCGGATAATGTTCATGGGACCCCTCCAGCAATCTGGTGCTACAGGGGTCTGCATCTTTCCTTTGATCAGTTCTGTAGTAAATAGATGACATCAAGTGGTTTTTATTCACAGAGAAACCCAGGATTTTGTCTGGCAGAGATAAAAATCACCTCTACACTGCTCAAGAGGCCAGCATTGCATCTATTTTCAAATTCACTTCCACACTACTGCTCCATGCACATGCCCATCATTTGGAAACTTCTTTTGTTATGATACATTTTTGCTTCTTTGTTTAAGGAGTGAGTTAAACACGACCTTTGACATCAGTTTGTGCTAGTCTGAATGAGAATGACACACATATCTGGATACTTGGTCAGCAGTCAGTGGAACAGTTTGGGAAAGATTAGGAGGCGTGGCTTAGTTGGAGGAGGTGTGTCATAGCAGGTAGGCTTTGAGGTTTCAAAAGTCATGCCATTACAGTTGGCATTCTCTCTTTCTCATGGTTGTTGTCTCAAGGTTTCAGCTACTGCTCCTGCACCATGCCTGCCTGCCTGTTGCGATGCTCCGTGCCGTAATGGTCATAGACTCTAACCTTCTAGAACAGCAGTTCTCAACCTGTGGGTCACAACCCCTTTGGGGGTCACATACCAGCTATTCTGCACATCAGATATTTATATTATGATTCATAACAGTAGCAAAATTACAGTTATGAAGTAACAATGAAATAATTTCATGGTGGGAGTCACCACAACTTGAGGAACTGTATTAAAGGGCTGCAGCATTAGGAAGGTTGGGAACCACTGTTCTGGAACCAAGAGCCCCTAAATTAAAAGCTTTCTTTTATAAGTTGCCTTTACTATATGGCATTTTGTAACAGCAATAGGAAAGTAACAAAGATAATCATTGTATTTTGGTATAAGACTTCATTTGTTTGATTTTACTTCTTTGAAAATGACTCTTAAACATCTGCACTCATCTCGTCTAAAGCACATGTATTGGACAGGGTCTGCTTGTGTATTTTTTGCTCTCATTAGGCGTTGTGTGTATTCAGCCACATACTTTTAAAGTCTGGTTTAACAGATGCACTGGACACCTCTCTAAGAACTCTGCGTTTGCTGTCATTTCATTGTCGCAGCAGCCCTAGGAGCCAGCCCCGTTCTTTATGCCATTCTACAAGTGAATATTAAAAGAAGAAGAAGAAGAAGAAGAAGAAGAAGAAGAAGAAGAAGAAGAAGAAGAAGAAGAAGAAGAAGAAGAAGAAGAAGAAGAAGAAAGAAGAAGAAGAAGAAGAAGACTGGGTAAGGTCCAGGTTACACGGCTTTAAGTAACAAATCAGTTGAACTCTGGTTTCAGACTACATATTCTTCACTATTCTTCACATAGTCTTCACTAGTACATTCTGCTTGCCTTGCGGGTGCTTTTAAAGGCTCCAAAGGTTTATCTCTGACAGACTGCACAGGAAGTAGTTCTAGTCTCCCCCTGGGACTAGCCCAGGGTGGTGATGAGATGGAGAAGCACATGCTCTAGTCATGGGGATTGGGATGTGCCACTTCCCACTCCACAGAACTCATTTTTGTCTTTCTCCAACCCCTGTCTCCTCCTTTTCTTCCTTCTTCTTGGATCTGCCTATGCTGTGGCCATTAAATTCTGAGACAGAGAAATTCTTTCATCACATCAGAGTGTTGTATGGGCTAACAGACATTAAACGAAGAAATAGTAGGCTGAGATGTAGGTCAGTTGGTAGAGTGCTTGCCAAGGATGTAGGAAGCCCTGAGTTTGATCCTTGGTGCTACATAAAACTGGGCATGGAGGCACGCACCTTTGATCCCAGCACTTGGGAGGCAGAGACAGCTGGATCTCTGTGAATTCAAGGCCAGCCTGGTTTCCAAAGCAAGTTCCAGGACAGCCAGGGCTACACAGAGAAACTCTATCTGGAAAAACAATTAGAAGAAGAAGAGGAAGAGGAGGAAGAGGAAGTGGACGAAGAAGAAGAAGAAGAAGAAGAAGAAGAAGAAGAAGAAGAAGAAGAAGAAGAAGAAGAAGAAGAAGAAAGAGAGAGAGAGAGAGAGAGAGAAAGAAAGAAAGAAAGAAAGAAAGAAAGAAAGAAAGAAAGAAAGAAAGAAAGAAAGAAAAAGAAAGAACAGAAAGAAAATTGTTCAAGATCATCCTTGAGTTTGAGGGCAGCCTGGGATACAGCAGGCCCTGTCCCAAAATAAAATAAATAAAAACACTAAATTGGGAGGATCAACAACCTACAATATGAAGGAAATGTGATCAACAATCATTCTCTGATATGAAAGAAAATTCTAGAACTCTAGAAATTATCTTATGGGAAGGAAAATATTCATATTTCAAGTAAAAATTTAGTCTACTAATCATTATCAACAATATGAACTCATAAAACAGTAATATGTATAGAAAAACATTAAAAAGTAAATAAAATGTTTTTTCCCTCAAATATAGTACTTGGTGTAAATTTTTTTCTCTACAAATTTTTATATCTATTTTACAGAATTTTAGTAATAAGTGTATTTATTTCTTTAACAAACAAAACAGTAAAAAAAATACATCTTTTTTGTCTTACAGGTTTTTTTTTCCTTCCAAACAAAACAGCTATATCCTTACTTCATATGGACTAATTATCATCTCCTATTCATTTCAATCTACCATAGACAACCTCAGGCCACTTAGAATGTCATCAAAGCATCATAAGTATTCTTAATGGGTTGCTAACTGTCCTAAATCATTGTATCAAAGAAACGTTAACTCAAAGACTTAGAAGTGACCTGAGTATCTTGGCAGCCTCAAGTCTTCAGGAAAGAATTAAGTGGCTCCTGAGATCCCAATAGCCATTGTAAAAGGTATGATCTGAGCAGAAAGTGGGAAAACTTGCATTTCTTCTCAGTTCTGTCAATAAAAGTACTGGAAACATCTACAACCAAAGACTCTCTTTGTATGTTCAAGAGGTTGGAAATCTATTTAAATATAGCTTTTTTCTCATCAAAATTGACCATCGTTTCTGCTGCTCCCCTGTCTTCAGCAAGAGCTCAGTTCTAAATAAGTCAGAAGATTTTTACATTAAATAATGGAGCAAATAAAGCATTCCTGCTTCAGATACACAATCTCCTGCCTCAGAACTTCCTGGTTGTCATTACCAGTGCCCTGACCACCACTGAAGGCTCCTTGCATGGAAAATGAGGCTTCCCACTTGTATCTTGATCATTTTAGCATGTGGCTTTCCTTCTGTTTTCACAATAAGCAGAGAAACCTCTAGGGCTTCATGAGGGAGTATTTTAATCCTCAGTAATTTTGCATTCATGTTCCTTCACTTAAAAGAAAATCAATCAGTAGATCGTAAGCGCATAGAGCATAGAAATCAATAATAAAAGCAAAAGCAGCTCCTCTATTGTATTTACTTGCTGCAGCACATTTGGTGCCGTAGGTAAGGCAAATATTTGATAATAGGGAAGATGCTGAGACAACTAACCACAGGGACCTCTGAGGAAGGGCTGTGGCCTCCTGTGGCAGCTGCCTCTGCCCTGGACATGAGATCCCGACACTTGCTCTTGGCTCTGAGCTTTGCAGCTTCTTGAATACTCTTGTTCCTTTACTGCCTTGTCAGACACAGGGTATTTGCTGGCTTGGATTGTGAGTAGAGGAGTTTTGGAGTGAGGATTATGGGACACATAGTGACTGGTAGAAGAATGGGGTGAATGGAGCGTCTGTGCAATGATCTAGCACAGGGCTATGCGCTAGCACTCGATGCAATGATGACCTGCCCCACAGCAAGACTGCTGAACACAGCTGTCACCAGCCATTTGTCACTACTGATCCCATGGAGTGTGGTTACTGTAACTAACTGAATTAAAGATGCTATTTTGTTTCAGTTTGTTTAAATTAAGCTTAAATGATGACATAGATCTTGAAGAAACTGTATCGACTGTGAGATTCTGGGAGGTCTAAGAAATGCCTGGGGGAGTTGAGATGTTGGTCTAGTTCTCAGTATTGTTCTAGAATCCATATGTGAGAGGTTTGATTTCAAGACTCCTAGGAAAGCTAACTCTTACATCACTGTCATTGATAACAGAAGTCAATACAGACAGTTAATACAGGAGCTACTATAAATGTGGAGAGTGAACTCAGAAACTGTTAAAATGTATAAGACAAAAAGCCAACATTTGATTTATTTTTTGCAATCAGAACATATTAAAATATTAAGATTTTTTATTTTTTATTTTTTTGGTTTTTTTGAGACAGGGTTTCTCTGTGTAGCTTTGTGCCTTCCCTGGAACTCACTCTGTAGCCCAGGCAGGCCTCGAACTCACAGAGATCGCCTGCCTCTGCCTCCCGAGTGCTGGGATTAAAGGCGTGCACCACCACCGCCCCGCTAAAATATTTTTAATATTAATATTAAAATATCAGAACATATTAAAATCCAGCAATTGTTTTCACCGGTTGCATATCGGAACTATCTGGGCAGTTAGGAAAGAGAAGGTCAATGTCTGCAGGCAGATTAGAGAGCCAATGCCTAATTCTATCACTGTCTGTGCAGAGCCTAGGCCCTGCTGGCCCATCTGATAATGTGATCGAAGGACTCAGGATATCAGTGTTATCAGTGTGTATCATTTATCTCCACCACCAAGACAGCTCAGCTAAGCATTCTGATGTTCCCTTTACCCACCCTGCACACCCTCCCTGGGCAAGCTCGTGGTCTGGAAGCTACTCTAAAACAAATACCAGGGAAAGATTTGAGGCCTTCCACCTTTTCTGGACATGACTAAACATTCTGCTGTAAGACCTCAAATCCACTTTGAACTTCTCTATCTGTCCAGTTCTTGAACGGATGCTGCCAACATTTGCCTTTGGCTTTTCTATGTGTTACCCTCTTGCCTTTTGAATGACTGTTCATTCAACGGGATTAGGCAGACTGAGCTAGAAGGAGCACTTGTAAGGCTCCCTGAACTTGCTTCTACACTTAAAACGGTGTGATGATGGATATCACTTATTAATTAATGTGATTAATTAAAAAATGTTTGGGAAGTGATTGTTGATATTACTGGCACACTGTGGGAACAAAAGCTAAGGCTTTGTGGACTCTTACCCTGGTCAAAGCATCACTCTCCTTCTCTTAAATGGCCCTGCATCTTCCTACCTGAATGTGTTTTCTTAAGACAGGGTCTTCACCACATAGCCCTGGCTAGTGTGCAGTGATCTGCCTGCCTCGGCGTGCAAGGGCTGGGACCAGTTACCTCACCCACCTCAAATCCTTTCCATAATGGTTTCACCGTGAACTTCTATCCCCTTGTGAACTTATATTTTCTTGTTGTTTTTTTCACCTTAGTCTAATGATTTTACTGAGCAGACTGCATGTTTTGCTGATTTTTTAACTAATTAGAGACAAGGAAGGTCTCTCTCATGTATCCCAGGATGACCTCAGATTCACTAGTCAGCAGGAGGGGACCTTGAACTTCTGATCCTCCTGTTTCCACCTCTCAAGTGCTGGGACTACAGGTGTGTACCACGATGTTCGGTGTATGCGATGTTGAGATCATACTCAGGGCCTCCTGGATGCTAGGACAGCGCTCTACCAACTTGGCACATCTCATTGCTAGGTCAAATCTTATACTTTAGACTTAAAACTACAAAGTGATGATGGATCCATTTATCCCTCTCTAAGCAAAACAGAACCTGTGTGATCAGCGGGCAGTGGTTGGCCATGCCCTGAAGAAGGAACAGAACAGTCACCTCTTCCCTTTGAGTTATCTCTGTATTTATGGTGTGTAGAAAGCCACTACGATTTAGTTATAAAATAAATTCTCTTCTCCTCCCATATGTTTAACTCTTATCTCCTCCCACAGTCTTGCACATAGGACTTTATTTTATCGAAGCAGGATGTATCAGTTAGGCAAGATTTACTCTGGGAGTGTCTGAGGTGTACCAGTTCCATGGATAACAGCAGGAGACTATAATTCTTAACAAGTTAGCTTTCAGTGCAGGGATGTATGTGGGTTTCTCTTGGCCTTCCTGAGTGCCAGTGTGGGCAGAGACTATTAGATAAGTCTGTAGGAAAAGACATTAATATGGTCAGGCAGTCATTTCACATTTGAGCAAATAGGGAAAAACAATGAACACTTTGACTTATTTTTAACTCCATGTATTCTAAAGAGACCATGTGGACTCTCAGACTGAGAATTATTTAAAGAGCATCTGGTCCCCAAAGCTGTTTCTGCACCATGACATCTCTGAGCCTCTTCCCCAACCACTTTCTTGTTTTCAGTAAACTTGGAGACATCAAGCTTCACGAGAGGAGGACTGGAGAACAGAAGACTGTTTTCCCCTCCAGTTTCTTTCTATGAGGCAAAGAAAATCTACACGTGTCTCTCAGGTAAAACACCAGTGAAACCTCCATTGACATTACTTTGCTTTCATCCCCATGTATGCAAGTAGCTTTAGCATCCATCCCTACAAAAGAAGGTAAAAAACCCAGCTTACAAGTAACATTAAACTAGATGAGGCCAGTGTCAGCTTTGACAACAAGACCTTCTATATTGACACAGCCAGAAAAATTCTAAGCACCAAAATTTAATTCTGCGCACTTTGGCTTGGTTTCCATACGCTTGGATAGGTTGAAACTATCTTCACACATTTGGCACCAGGCTTAAAAGAATGTGATTTCTTTCTAAGACAGTGCCGACCCCAATGATGCTGAATCTAATGTCTCCAGGGAGAAGGAACAGCTGGACAGTGACAGCAGGAGATCTGAGACAGGATCCAGCTGGTCCACCCACGGCTGACATTCCACTATGGAGACTACAAATGGTAACAGAGAAGATACAAAATAAGGGGAACTTATCAAAGAGGCCGGCCGAAGTGTTTTGGGTTCTAGAATGCCCCAGGGTTTCCGATGTTCCAGACAGTTGAAAATGTATGCCCTAAGCTGGGCATGGGGTCTCAGGTCTTCTCAGCATTTGAGAGACTTAGGCCAGAGGATCACTGCAAGTTTGAGGCCAGTCTGAGTTACACGTCAGCCTGAAATTAATTAGTTAACTACTTAAACTGAGAAGAACGTTTACTCTGGAAGGTTCCCCCAGTGGCCTGTTCTCGTTCTCATACAGGCTAGTCACACAGCCTCTTCTAGAGAAAAGAGAAAAGTCACTCACTTTTCTAGTCTATAAGGAGGGGCACATGGCAGGTGCTACTGTGGTTCCACCAGGCCACCCTTGCCCTGCCTCGGAGGTCATCAGGGAGATTCCGTCTGAAATGTGAAAGCCTTTCCTCTCCCAGACAATGTTCCCAGCTACACCACTGTATACATTCACACACAAGCTTGCTGGTGGTTCTGAGCAATCAACCTCCATAGAGTGACCCTGAACCAGTGAGGGGTGGACTTGCTGGTCATCTCAGCCTTCCATGGGCCAGTTCCCAAATGTGCTCCACACTCTTTCTCCAGGGTCTCTCTGGGACTGATTTATGGGCCTGCTCCATAAATCACTAGCATGAGGCTGTATCACTTGACCCCTACGTGTGCTCTCAGGAGTGTCTTCCGGATCATGACAGCCCTTATCTCTGAGTCAGGTTTTGTGGGGACATAGCCCAAAGGAGGGGGTAATAAACGTATCCATATCATAGAACTGCTTCCTGAAGCAGCTCTTCCCATACAGTCCATGGAAGGTGCCACTCCTATGTGAAGAGCTGCCATGGTGGCCGTTATTACCTCCTTCAAAGCAAACGACATCTAATTGACTATGTAATTTCTAAACTAATAAAAAGCTGTAAGTTACAAGAAAATTGCAACCTGAATGAGTGAGAACTAAAGAGAAAGTTCATCCAAGATGAGTAGGCCGTTGTGGAGCCACAGAGCTCCAGGGCAGACAGTGAGCATCCCAGGTCAACCATGGTCCACTCAGTACTCACTCCCAGACAGTTTCTAATTAGCTCACTAAGCTCATCTACACGCATGCTATCAATAAGTTTTGTTTTTCATTAGTGGTAAGATTTTTAGTTTATTTAGTGTGACAAAACACTAGTATTTAATTTCTAGAGTACCCATAGCCTAGGACTTCATTTAGCAGTGTATTTACACAGAGTCCATGGCATGCAGACATGAACATATTTTCATTTTAGTCATATAGTAGTCTCTTTTTCATGATTAATAGAAAATATGGGCTCTCTAAAACTACAGCTCTTCTAATGGCTTCCTCTCCCTTTGTAAATGGCCGAATACTATATTTACCTGAACAACAGTTTCCTTACAAGGTCATTTTAAAATTATCTTTATTAATATGTTGTATATATATTTTGTTTCAAACAATGTAACTCCAAAATTGTGATGCATTAGATACCCATGTGACCCACTGATCTGTACAAGTGCTGTTAACATAATCCAGCTAGGGCACACTGGGATCCTTGGCTCTGGACAAACAGCATTAACACCATAGTTCAGATGTCCTCCACCTCAGGGAAATCTTCATTCTATAGAAGCAGATTTCTTCATGACATTAAACAAATGCTAATCGTAAAATAAATGCTAAGGGAATGTGAGCTGATAAATCTTGAAACCCTTTTAATATACAGGCTCAAAAATTTCTTAGCCTGAGATATGACAGGAAGTGACATAAAGTTAGTGTTACTGTTTTTTGTTCTAGACTGAAAAATTATGTCATTATAAAATAAATGCAAAGGAGCATAAGCCATTAAATAAGAAATTTGGCCATTAATATCTGGGGTTGGTTAATTTTTAGCACAGAGATTAAAGGGAAATTGGCTTAAAAGGACTGAAAAATGCAGTCTTACTATTAGCTCTTTGCTAATATTGATAACATGTAATCAATATTGTGACAACATGAGGTGAACTTAAATGACAGCTGAAACCTGTGATTCTTGTTCAGTTTCTATAGCAGCTTATCTAGTTTGTATAGCAGTCTTATCTAGCTTAATATTTAATATTAATCACATTAACTCATTGATTCAAAAGTATACTTTGAGGGCAAAGTTTCACCTGCTCTACATGGAACTCACTGAGTCCAACTATCTTGGAATTGCATCATCCCATTTACAGAACCTGCCGCTGGTCTCTCACTTCCGCAGCAAAGGAAAGAGAAAAGTTACTCATTCAGAAATGACTGTCACGTGGTGTCCAGTCAAGCTGATCCTAAGAAAGTGGTATCTTATCAGTAAGGTCACAAGTCGCCATGTTGAATTTTGATGAGACAACAATTATCTAAGATCCTGTCACTTTATTACAGCATATGGTTGACTATGCTATCATCTACACAATTCTTATCTTGGTTCAGACTATTTCAATTCCTCCCATCAGAAGAACGTGATAAGGGACAAAATGCATATCTGAGTTAAATAAACAACAGAAATTCAGGTAATAGATTCACTGAATTAAGTGACTGAGTCAACCCTGGTGGTGCAGACCTGTAATCCCAGATATTTTGGAGACTGAAGCAGGAAGATTCCAAGTTCAAAGCCTGACTGGGCTACAGAGAGATGTCAAGGTCAGCCTGGGCAGCTTAATGGGGCCCTGTCGCAAAATAAACATGAAGAAAGAGGGAAATGGTGTGCTTCAGGGGTGGATCACTGGCTCAAGGCCCTGGGTTCGGTCCTCAATCGTGACAAAAACAGAAGAACTCAGTGAATGCTGCTTTGAGCAGTGAAATAGCTACAACAACTGTAAAGTAATATTTGCCACCCTACTTTCTTGGCTATCAGTTATGCAGAGTATCATTGCTGTAAAGGAAAGTGGAAGAAAAGATTTCCTCCCAATGTAACAGCGAGAAGGAAGGGTAAGGAGCCTGCCCTCTGGCCCCGCTGCACTCCATCTAGTCTGTACAGGAGCAACCTAGACAGAGTGGCAAATATTTGATCCCTTTGACCAAACTGTTTTGAACAGTAAACTGTGAATGGAAGTCCTCTCTCACCTGGCTCTCATAATAATATAACTTTAATCAGACAATAAATTCTGGTGACCATCTGCCACGTACCAGACCCAGGAAGGAGGGTTTGACAACATTCAAGGCACTGTTCAGTTTCTCAAGAACTTACAAAAAGGCCCAGGAGAGCAGAGGAAGAGTCAACATCGAGCCCTATCCTACTTGGAAAGCACACCAAGACAAACATAGTTTTCTACCCAACTTTCGTATTGTTTCTCACTGCTAAGGGGTTTGCTATGTCTATTGACCAAATAAATTTCTCAGGCAACTCAAATTTCCATTCTTACGAAGTGCAGAGTTTTTACTAACAATGAAATAAATGAGATAGCTACAGAAAACAGTTTAAGGGGTGACTTTTTTACATGTGTATTATAGACACAAAACAGTCTTAGATCTTTATATTTAAAGAGATCAGCACTTCCATACTTGTTCTTTAATGAAAGGAAAAAGGGTGATTTTTATTCTGATTAATAGTATTTGCCCATGAAGCTTTAAAGCCTTTAAAAATACTGTATACATTGTTCCAAAATGATTGCAAAAGATTTTCACATCAGCACCTCAGCTTTATTATTACACTTCTTGGGTTGACTTCACTCTGACTCTACAAAGATAAATGGAGAATGGTTTATCTAATCCCTAGGGCATCATGCTCCATCCTCTCCATAGAGGAGAGTTGAAAAACTGTTAGATTGAGTTAAATGTGTAATTATGCTTCAGTTAAAGGACTAAAACACAAATCCTGGGGCTGGAAGGATGGGTACGTGGTTAAGTGTACGTGATCTTGCAGAGGATCAGAGTTTGGTTCCCAGCACCTATGACAGGTTTGACAAAATCCTACATCTTCTTTTTCAAGTCTGATTTCTTTCTTAGTGTCTTTCATGCTGAAATGCACAGTATAGATGGGTGCTACATATGAGTGTCCCAAAGCTTAGGTCATCAAGTTCAAAATCATTCCGATTTCTATAAACTGAAGCTGTGTGAGACCTTCAGAAACACCAGACATGTGCATAGCCTTTTACTGTTTAGTTGGAGGAAGGAAAAGACCTAAGCTAGATTTGAAAAAACAAACTGAATTTCTAGAACTGTGCAGTTCCTTAGAGTTCTGGGAGCATCCAGCTTAAGTCAAGGTGGTAGGCAGTGTGCTAACAGATCTTGAAGGAGCAATACTGGGGCCAGGCCAAGTGGCCAAGGCCAGTGAGCAGCAGTGGTGTGGCTTACAGGAAGAGGAAGATCACACTTTTGTGGCTGCTGGGCAATATCTAGGAAGCTGACCTGACCTAGGAAGAAAAATTCTACAGATGAGCGACTGTGTATCAAAGGAACAGTGTCTACGTGCATCCCAGGGCTCAGGACTTCACCTGGGAATTTGGGGGCTGTTTCAGTCACTATGATTATCTCAGAGCATGGCAGTTATTCTCCAGGGAGTTATCTGTAACCAGCTACCAAACAAGAAAGACTGGCCAAATATGTGAATTATTCTCATCTAAACACCAGATACTCCTATATAAATGTAGTTGGTCTTACCATGCATTTTGATCAAGAATATGGCTTCGTTCGTGTATTTGCCAACACTGTCATCTCGACCTTGAGAGAATAGGAAGTTGGCTCGTTTTCTGGTGTATGTGTTTTGGATTCTCTAAGCATTAATGAGCAATGCAGTAGAGCTGTGAGGGCTACACAAATGTGAAAGCAATGTCTGACCTCACGGACTGTGGAGTGACGTCAGTAAGATATGGGTTTTATTTGACAGTATACTTTGGGGAAATACGAAAATTTTGCTCTTTGACTGAATAAGATTTTAAAAAGTTGATTTAAGAGCCATCTAAACTACTCAACTCTTCTCTTTACTTACCAAATTCCCAGATCTGCACATATTAAATATCTGATCAATTTCCAAAGAGAATGGCTATCATTATTATCAATTATTACTGATAAAAACAAGAGCACCCCAATTCATAGACTAGGAGAGACTTTAGAGGTTAATACAAACTGTCTGTGAATATCAAAGAGCCTGAAACATGGATTTCCTAAGAAGGATTCCAACAAACACGACGCTGTGAGGTGTGTGGCCCTCAGCTCCCATTGCTGCTCTTCCCCTTTTCTAGAGCTTAGCTCCTCTGCTAGAGAGTAAAACAAGCTGAGACTACATCTATATTGGCAACAAACCTGTGATGGTTTGAATGAAAACACCCCCATTGGCCCATACATTTAAATGTTTGGTTCCCAGTGGGTGGACTGTTGAGGAAGAGTTAGGAGATGTGGCCTTGTGGGAAGAAGTGTGTTGCTAGGGGTGGACTAGGTTTCAAAAGCCCAAGTCAGGCCCAGTACCCCTCTCTCTCCACCTCCAACTTGAGAATCAGATTTAATCTCTTAGCTACTTCCCCAGGACCACGCCTGCCTGCCCGCCCGCCTGCCTGCCTGCCAGCCACCATGCTTCCCACTGTGATGATCGTGGACTAACCCTCTGAAACTCCAGTTGAATGCTTCCTTTTACAAGTTGCCTTGGTCATGGTGTTGTGTCACAGCAGTTGAACAGTAGCTAGGACACAGCCCAAATGCTCAATAAACACTGTGAGACACAATACGATATTCTGATTTTCCTTCCAATTTTCTTTCTTTATCAAGAATCTGAAGCAATGTTTGAACATATGACTTTGCAGGAACCTTACAGCTGTTTTTTATAAAAACAAGAAAGGAACCAGTTCAGTCCCATAGCAACTGCCTGCATCTCCTGCGCTGTTCTTATGGCTAGCATTTGCCACCAGGATTTATAATGATTATATAGTCAAATTCATTACAGTATATTTAAAAAAGAGTCTTTCTGACTTAGAAAACAACCTGTCCCATCTCAGTCTCTCATCTCACCAGATGCTGTCTTAAAAAAAAAAACAAAACAAAATCAAACAAAACAAAAACAAAGTCCATAATCAGAAAAATTATCCTTCTCCTTGGGGCATCTTTCAGTTTCCCTCCTAATGTTTAAGGAAGACTACATACAATGAATAAACTTCAGGGCCTTTGGGCTGGTGAGATAGTTAATTTCCCTTCATGTTCACTGGTTATTTTAAATATGAAAAGAAGAAAGACCAGAGAAAACCTTTACATAATTTATTACAGCCTTTCATAGTAAATATGTTTATATTCAAGAAAAAACAAAACACAGAGCAGAATGTGACTAGCTAAGGCTTAGTGACTTCATCACGTAGGATTGCTTTCACAGTTAGACACAGGAGCTGCTAAACACACAGCAGAAAGCAGAGTAACCACACATCCTGTTGCCCCCACGGTCTTATTAGTGTGTCCTTACCATGTCCTGTCTTCTCTGTAATTTTACTCCACAAAGTGCTTTGGTCTGAGATAAGACATATTCAAATTGTGTGGAAATAATGATCAACAGACAAATGAGTGAGTGGTCATGGCCTGGTTCCACACATGGCCCAAGCATTCAGCATTCGGTACAGAGTCGTGGCCACTGGATCATTTTAGTGATTCGAAAATCCTTGATTTTGAGGCTTTATTTTCTTTCTCATGTAGACATTAAAGTTTCTAGACTTAAGTAACTTAAAACATCCTCTCCACAAAGGAATAAGGGTGGACTGTGAAGGGTATTCTGAAAGATGCTTAGATTTGCAGACCCCTCTAAGAAGAGCATCACTGTACAATCTCAGGGGGGAAAATGATGTTTCCTTGTCTTACACAGAAGACTCGGGACCATTTCTGTGCTTGTATGCTATGGAGAACTTTGGCTCCCTCTGAGAAAAAAATATTTTTAAGTTCATAAAATAAAATACAAAGGATTACAATGAAAAACAGTTATATTGGAATACAACTGTCAACAAATCTATCATTGACCTATTTGTCATTTTGTTTTGAGACAGGCTGCCATGTAGCCCAGAATGGATTTGAACTTGCCACATGGCCAAGAATGCCCTTGAATTCTTGATCTCTTCCCACCACCTTCTGGGTACAGGGATTCAATTTACTGTGCCATTCCCTGGTCCTAAATGTATTTTTAAGAAGCCAGTTAATATATGAGCTTTTTCCAGGTGTAGTGGAGCACATCTTTAATACAGCACTTGAGAGGCAAAGGCAGGAGGATCTTTGTGAGTTAGAGTCTACAGAGCAAGTACCAGGGCATTCAGGACTAAGTAGAGAGACCCTGTCTTGGGGCTGGGGAGGAGGGAGATCAGTTTCTTCATCAGCTCGTTGAACAACATTACTGAACAGCAAATATCAAAAATAACTACCACTGGACAGTGGTAGCACACTCCTTTAATCCCAGTACTGGGGAGGCAGGGTGGGTGAATCTCTGAGTTTGAGGACAGTCTGGTCTACAGAGTGAGTTCCAGGACAGCCAGTGCTATACAGAGAAACCCTGTCTTGGGGAGCAGAAGACCTACAAAGTTGTGATGAAGCTAACTGATATTTTGAGGTTATCCATAATAACTGAATTGTGGTCTAAATAGTCACAGGAACAGTCATGCTACTCTGGTTGTTATACTCACAATTCGAGGAAATACCACACTCACAAGTGCATGAAAATAAAGTTGTAATTTTCCCAACCAATTGAGGTCTTGAATTCTATCATCACAGTTACCAACTTCAAAATTCTAGAAGATAAACTAGTTTCCCCTACGTACATAGTTAGTTCATCAAGCAATCTCTGTTGCAATTGGGCTGCAAAGCATCCATGACAGAAAACCCACCGATTGCTTCCTCTCACCTAAGAAGGTGCACCGGGAGGAGCTGTGAGAGAGGGTGCAGCACAGACCCTGAACATACTGAGTAGAGACACAGTGCATGCATTTTTAGGAATCCAAAGCCAAAACAGGGAGTCCCTGAAACACAGACAGCATCTTAGGAATTGGAACTCTTTACTGCCCTCTAGTATTTCAAAGTTAAATTTGTATCTTTAGATTTATCTCTTCCATTAGCATTTTTACATCTTAACACAATGCTTAAATTTTCTTTTCCAGTTTTTTGAAAGAAACACAATGAACACCCAAGTATGGGTGTGCATAGGCATGCCACTGTGCCACAAGTAATTGTCAGAGGTGAGTGTGATAGTAAAGTATCTTAGTTAGGGTTTCTATTGCTTGATAAAACTCCATCACTAATAGCAACTTGGAGAGGAAAGGGTTTGTTTCAGCTCACATGCTCCAATCACAGTCCATTGTGAAGGGGAGGAACTCAAGGCAGGAACATGGAGACAGGAACTGAAGCGAAGGCTGTGAGGAATCACTGCTTACAGGCTTGCTCCACATGGTCTGCTTTCTCACTCCATCCAGGACCATCTACCCAGGTGTGGTACCACCACCCCCGTCCCGTGGGATGAGCCCACCCACATCAACCATCAATGAAGAAAATGCAGCACAGCCTTGCCTATCGGCTGAACTGGTAGGGGCATTTTCTCAGTTGAGGTTCCTTCTCCCCAAATGATGCCTACTTATGTCATGTTGACGTAAAACTAATCAGCACATAAAGAGTTCGTTCTGGAGAGCTGTGGAGACCTCCATGTTCATTTAAAAGCTGCAGAAAATCATAAATATCCTATTTATAAGACAAAATTCTTAGCTTAGTTGAAATATATAAAATATTGGTGTATTTAACACTTTGGTAAAAGATTTTCCATTCTTTTTAAAATGTGCTTTTATTATTTTTAGTGTGTCAGTGTTTTGCCTGCCTGTGTATCTGTGTACCATAATGCATGCCTGGTGCCTGGAGAGCCTAGAAGAAGGAACTGAATTTCCTGGACCTGGAGTTAACAGATGGTTGTGAGCTGCAATTCCTAACCATGTGGGTGTTGGGAATTGAATCTGAGTTCTCTGGAAGAGCAGCCAGTGCTCTTAACTGCTGAGCTATTTTTCCAGCCCCAGATTTTTCATTCTTCATTAATGAAGTAGTTGTTAACTTTTTACGTTAAAGAAAATTAGTACATTTAAAAAGTAATTAAATCTAGATGATTAAACTATTACAGACTTCAAAATGTATGATGATGAGTTCAGTGGCAGACAACTTGCCTAACATACTGAAGGCCCAAGGTGTAAGCACCAATACTGAAAAAAGGGAAAAGAAATATAAGCAGGGTCAAGAGATCCCGAGAGAGAGAGCAGGTGTGACTGAGTCTTCACTGTACTGCGACTTCTGTGGCAGTTTGAATGTAATTGGCCCCCATAATCCCATAGGGAGTGGCACTATTAGGCGTGGCTTTGTTGGAGTGGGTGTGGCCTTGTTGGAGGAAGTGTGTCACTGTGGGGGTGGGCTTTCAGGGTTCCTATGCTCAGGATACTGCCCAGTGTCTCAGTCAGTCAATTGCCTGTTGCCTGACAGATTAGGACCCTCAGCTATTTCTCCAGCACCATGCCTGCCTTCATGCCGCCATGCTCCCTGCCATGAGGGACTGAACCTCTGAACTGTGAGCGAGCCACCATAATTAAATGTTTCTTTTGTAAGAGTTGCCATGGTCATGGTGTCTCTTCACAGCAATAGTAAACCCTAACTAAAACAATTTATGTAACCTTGGTGCTTTTAAAAAGCTAATTTTAGCCTAGACTCCCATTTGGAAATATATTTGATCCCATCCCCTTCCCCTAGACTCTCTCTCTGTGTCATACACACGCACGCACACATGCACGCACGTGTGCACACACACACCTATGGCTCAGAGTTTTCAGCAGACAAATCACAGTACCTTCATGAGCTCTGATGGCTCACTTCCTTCTTCCACCACAATGAGCTGAGATCGCCCCTTCCTTTCATTGTCCCGAATGCCGATGGCAACCTGGCTTGCTTTCAGACGCTCGTATTTGTTGCATGAGGAACCACACCACTGGTAAATTTCCTACAAGAAAAAGGCCGATCTTTTGAGCTGAAATGTCTGTAGAGGACTTCCAACCTGATTACTAAAGATAGTTTACTAAAAACACAGAGGCATGATAATAATATTCTGTATAACAGATAAACAGTGGATGGTGTTTAGTAGAAACTCACAACTGTCACAGCGCAGAGCAGAAGTGTCTGCAGAGTGCTCGGCCGTAAATCAAATACCAGTGTCACACACTCTTTGACAACATCTCAGAGAGCGTAGAGGAGGAAGGGAGTGGAAAAAATGTATAAAGTCAGAGGTCAGGGGAAACTGGGCGTTGCTTACATAAGATCTGCAGGAGATAAACACACTCAAAGTTCCAGCCTGGATTCAGGCGGATACACGGCCCCCATGCCTAGCTGAGGACACTGACAGTTGGGAACCGCTTGGAGAGAAAGTCAGTTTTCTTTAGGGGTGTGTCCAGTGGGTGGCCCCACCCCCGTGTGCACAAGGGCGGCACTACTTAGATTCAGTGGAATACATATATAAAGACATGAAGTTGGGAGGGACCATGGGGAATGATCCAGGAAGAGTTGGAAGAGAATGAGAATGATTAAAATGTATTGCATGCATGTATGAAACTCTCAAAGAAAACATATAAATGTTATACTTTTAAGAAGAAAATTAGAATCAGCTACTATTAAGATATGTAAGATTTTATGTATTTATCTGCATCTTATTGATTTGATGGCATTATAAAGAGAGCATTTAAATGAAAAGTATGGATATATATGAGTACTCTTTGGTGTATAATATCTATTAACTATAATTTATAAAAGTAAATTTACATAGATTACTTAGATTAAAATTTGTAAGTACTTTATTTCAGAAAGGTAGTCAAAATCTGTTAAAGTATTAAACTTTGATGCTCATTTATTGTATATAACATTTTTGTAAAAGAATTTATTCTTTTGTTCATTCATTTAAATTAGTCAATACAAATTATATACATATATATATATATATATATATATATATATATATATATATATATAATCCCACACAGCATGGAACTTTAAATAGGTATATATTATTGAATGACTAAATCTAAGAAACTAAGATATCTAAATTCACTCAACAATTCTTATCAAGAGCCATGAAAAGAGTTAATGACCTTTGACTCAGTAATAATTCATTTTAATAATTAGTCACAAAAGAAGAAAAACTTACCTGCACAAGAATTGTAACCACTATGTAATGTTAGTGAGGCATTATAAAGATATTAAATATTCCATAACAGGATAAGATGTCTAAATTAAGATGCACAGAAAGAGCTGGATGCTGAACTACTAAAATTACTCTTAACACAGAAATACAGAGAAAAAGGAAAAGTCACTTGTTGTATCACAGAGACCATCTCATGTGTCATTTAGGCTGCAACATTACAGATTTAAGTTTGAGGACAGTATACACAGCTGCAACTATAAAATAAAGACTCCTGAAAATTGTTTCCTTTTTTTGAGATTATAAAATAATTACATCACTTTCCCCTTCCCTGTCCTCCCTCCAAACCCTCCCATATGTCTTTGTTCTTTAAGATGAAAACATTTTCTCAAGATGAAAGAAGCTACTTGCTTCCCAGGCACCCATCCTGGGAGAGGGGTCCGAGTTCTCACACACTAGACACCTACAGGAGCTTCCTGTGAGGGTACTCTAGCAGCAGAGAGAATCACATCTCTGCCTCTAATAGCAAGGGTTTCTGGGTTCTGTACTACAGACAGGCTCATGAACTACATGAGCAGCAACAGAAACGCGCTGGTTGAGGATTGCTACGGAACTGCCCTGCGGGACACTCGGAGACCCCTCATCACGGGCTGAAACTGGGGTGCGTTTTAATACGGTGTGGAAATCTTTCAGGTAAACTATGAAGAATACAGTGAAGCCACAGAAGAACACAGTGAAACAGAGCCAAAAAGATGCATTGGCTACAGAGAGGTACTTAAGGAGGCATGACTCTAAGGGCTCCGGAGGCATGACTAGCTATGGAGAAACCCATTCACTTATGCAGAGCTCTGTGTGAGGACGACTCTGGAGAAAGAGGGATAAATATGACAAAACCAACAGGGTGGATGTGTAGAGAGACACTCGCTCTAACATACTTGCATCTCCGTTGTGTTTCAATTTTCACACATCTCACCTGGTGAGCTTCAGAGAGGTAGTTAGCACAGTAGTTAAATATGAGGGAGGACTAAGTAAGCGTGAGCACGGAGGGTCTGGGTGGCCACTCGTTGGTACGTGACAGTGTGTTTGCAGATTTTATATATATATATATATATATATATGTGTGTGTGTGTGTGTGTGTGTGTGTGTGTGTGTATGTGTGTGTGTGTATGTACAGTAATAACAACAAAATGAAAGCACACTCACACTGTAAGACAACTTCATTCCAGAGTCATTTTGTCACACAAAAACAGTGCACTAAAACGAGACAAGCTTTCTTCTGGGTACTGGGGCAAGGTTTGAATAACATGGGCTCGTGACCGTCCTTCTAACCCTTCTCTTTATCATGTTCCCAACTGACTTAATCCTTAGGCCGCCTTAAGAGCAAAGCATACCTATTAGCAACTCGAACTTTGATAAGAAATACAAAGAACTGTGTCTTCTGTTCCATTTATTCTAGAACATGATTTCATTACTCAGTATCATCCAGGTACATCTCTTTCATATTTCCAATAGTGGTACATTCCCCTTATTTCCTCTCTAGCTCCTTTTCTAAACCTGCACATTGGAATTTGAGGCATACATGCAAAGTCACTTGAATTCCACGCCAAGGTGAGCAATTACAATACATGAAAACACATGGTTTCCAATGATTAACTATTAGTCACTGAGAATTAAGATCAATGGAGCAGAAAGGGTATTTTTAAAAACACGGAGATATATACAGAGGTGGGAGTTTCTTTTGCTATCACAGTTCTTATTTGAACCATTCTGTAGTATAAAATATAGAAATTTCTAATATTAGAAGCATGTTTAATTTTTTGGTCTGCTGCCAGACTGCCTTCACATAAAGTCCTACCCTGCGAGACTCGCTGAGAAATTACTTATTGAAAGTTCTCTGGGAGATTCCAGAACTCGCTAGCTTGAAAACCATTGTGGGTCACCTTGGGCACACAATACATACATGGAGCCCACCTCACATTCTGCCAAGTGCCACCCAGGGTCTTAGCTCAGAGGGCTTTCCCTAACCCAGTTGATGAGAGTTTGCAAATAATTCCTCTCATAGTAGATGTGAGAAAGTGAGCTTGAGTGATGATTATCTTATAGTACAGTGAAACTGAGAAAGTGCATCAGAATTGACATCCTAGGTTTCTCAGATTAATTAGTAACTTTCATAACAGATTTTCTCCATAGTTACATAATCATCTAACTTGTGTTTACATTCTCATTATCTCCTTTGTATAAATGAGCTCTCTTTTATTTCAGAGATTTATGTAAAATCATGACAGTACCATCTGTAAAGCCTTATGGAAACTTAGTAAAAAAAAATAGATAATGGCAATTCCACAAACATTATTATTTATAATAAAATTGTATAATAGTCTATGGATTCCAAAATGTTATCTATATTTTTGGAATGAGCTTTTCATGTGCATATCAATTTACAAATGAAATCAATTATCAGTTGTATAAAATATTCCTCACTATTGTGTAGAGAGATTAGTTTCTATGTTCAAATTAAGGGGGAAAGTAAGCACTACTCACATTTAAAATAGTAAGAGTTTTAGTGAAGTTTTCTTTTGAACTTCAAAATGACTAAACAACTAAAATTGTAAAAAATAACAGCCTTAGTTTGGCATGAAAGTGAATTATTTGTGTTATGCTTACTATTTCTTATTTTTATCATATATTATTTATAGACAAGTGACAGATTTTCTTACTAGACTTGGTTTTCTTTTCTTTTGTTTTGTTTTCTGAGACAGGGTTTCTCTGTGTAGCTTTGCGCCTTTCCTGGAACTCACTCTCTAGACCAGGTTGGCCTCGAACTCCCAGAGATCTGCCTGACTCTGCCTCCCGAGTGCTAGGATTAAAGGCCTGTGCCACCACTGCCCAGCTAGACTTGGTTTTCAATGGTAAAAAGTAAAGAGTCAGAATAGTTCAAAGAGCCACATTTGATACGCAAACAGCTGACTGACTGTGGGCAGTAACATGTCAAGCTTGCTTTCAAAGTGTCAACAGGGTCAGCTGCCTGACCTGGTGCAGGTGCAGGGCCCACTTTCCAAGTGCTGCAGCTGGTAAGGAGGAAGGTCAGCTCCCTCACCCACTACATGTGGCAGGGATGGGGTGGGGGAGTATCTTTCCTAGGCCCTCACCACCACATGACAGACGAGGTGGGTGTGGCCAGCTATCCTACCCTCACACCCTCAGTGGTACTGGTACTGGTGAACCAGCCTGAGAACATGCCTCTCATGTGCCATATGGTAGTGTAGGCGGGGGGGGGGGGGGGGGGGGGGGGGGGGGGGGGGATATATATGATGCCACCCACCCCACCCCTTACTGCCTGTGGCAGATAGGAACGCTGACCCTGGAGGTCATAAGAGTGGGAGAGCTAGCCCGCGGTGGTGGTGCAAGCCTTTAATCCCAGCACTCGGGAGGCAGAGCCAGGAGTCAGATCTCTGTGAGTTCAAGTCCAGCCTGGTCTACAGAGCGAGATCCAGGACAGGCAACAAAACTACACGGAGAAATCCTGTCTCAAAATCCCAAACAAACAAAAACAAGAGTGGGAGAGCTATCCCTGGCCCTCACCAGCAGCGCCTGCACCTCACCTAGGCAACACAGTAGAGTTGGCCCCGATGGTCCAGGTGAGGGAGGGCAGAGCCCGAGGGTCTGAAAGCAGGAGAACCGGCCCCGCCCCTTGCTCATGCTACAAGGGGTGAACTATCCAGGGCAATGCTGGAGCTCACCTTGGAGGTGAGGACAGGGGAGATCGGGTGGGCTGACCAACCCTGCAATGATCCAGAACCAGGGTTATGAGTTGGCCCACCCCAACATCCCAACATCCACCTCACCTATGATCTGTGGGAGCATGTGAAGCTGCAGGATCTCCACAACAAAGAACGACAACAGAATATCCAAGAGGAGTCCTAGTGAGGGCCCAGCATCAATACAGTAGCAGAAACCAGAGGCTTACAAGGAAAGATGTGTGGACAAAGGGGCTCACTGTGTGACTCACTGTGTCCCACTGCAGCTTCCATAATGAGATTTTTCCTTTTTCTTCTTCTTCCTTTTTTCCCTTACATTTTATTTTATTTTGTTGGCGGGGGTGGGGGGGATTGCAAAGGCAGAGGATGGATACAAAGGGACAGGGAAATGAATGGGATAGAGATGCATGATGTGAAAGACACAAAGAGTAAATAAAATGAAAGTTTAAAAAAACTAAAAATAAATTAAAATGTAAACAGAATTGTAGCAATTTAAACAGTGTGTACCTCACCATATAATTAAACAGTTTATACTTCATCATATGATGCTATGCCCAGGCTGCTGCCTTTTAACAGAGTCTTTGCTGTGTGGAAACAGGGTAGGCATGCTACTAATAAACTACGCTGCCCAACACTCATTCTGTTCAGGGATGGATGGTAAGACTCCTTAACTTTACACCCTGGGGACTTTGTAGTTGGTTGGCACCATGTTTGAATAAACTCTCCTATAATTCAACCTGATCTGTTTTCTAGATTTGTGTCAAAAGGCAATTCTGTGTAGAACTCTAATGAAAAACAAAGTCTAGATTGACATGATAGTTTAATATGTGCCATTACAACAAAAAAGTCTGTTATAATCTACATCATTTTGTTTACAATACTTCCATAGGATTAACTGAGAACTTCCATCAGCTTGAGTATAGGCATGAAAACTGTAAAGTAAATATGGTTGCAGAGGAAGTGTTTTGCCCTCTCAGACTGAAGGTATTTATCAAATACTAGATGGGGTATTTCTTTATACACAGAATATTAAAAACATCTCTGTAAAGATGGACACATCCACACAGTTTAGAATGACATTTGCTTAAGTTTTTAGTTGTTGATATACATACATATATATGTGTGTGTGTGTGTATATATATATATATATATATATATATACTGCCCTGCATACCCTCCTTAGAAGTTCACAAAACCATCCATAACTTTACCATCCAAGCAGTTAAAGGAAAACAAATTCCTCTGCATAACCGGGAAAGGAAGAAATAAGGACAGAACCTATTACTGGCAATTGGTCTGATCCATGAGTAACCAGAAATAGAAGCAAGCATAGGACAATTACGGAAACAGGCACATTTGAGAAGGGGAGGCCTATTACTTGTCTGCACAACCAGCATTTCAAAATTTTCCCTTCAACTATGTGGTCAAAGTTAATAAGCAAGACATCAAGGGTAACCCAACATCACTGGGGGACAGGAAATAAAGCAAAAATAAACCAGTGCTCAGCGATGCCCTTGGAGTTCATTGAGAGGGGCACGAAACAGCCTGTATGGTGCTGACTCACAACACTGGGAAGTTAGCAGAGCTACACTGCCTTTGAGTTCTTATCTAGGTTATTTATTCTAAAATTTACAAAGGAAGACTGGTGGCCCAGACTTCTCTTCTTCACTTCAGTTTTTCCTGTTTAGTTTTCCTTGGACAATAGTGAGCTAAATACACATTCATCAAGATATTCCTTTCATCCAGAAGTTCTCTAAGCTTACAACAATGATTTGTGGGGTACCTCCACAAATCTAACATCATCACTTAACTTCTTTGGTTTGGGGATAAAGAGATGCTTATTTATATATTATAACCAACTTAATTCACTGTTCTTCAATGGTACATGTATTTATTTCTTTTTAATACATTTTTATTTTAAAATTTTGTTGTGAGGAGTGGGGGTGGGGGTGCTACATGCATGTACTGTGGTACACATGAGGAGATCAGAGAAGAACATTCAGGATTGGTTCTCTCCTTCCACCCTGTGAGTCCTGGGATCAAGTGCAGGTTACCAGGTTTAGCAGCACATTCCTTTAGTGGCTGCTCCCTCTCACCAGCCCACACTTCTTTAAATGAAAGATGGAGGATGAGTAATTGACATGCAAGGCCACTGAACACTTGGTGACCATAAGTAACTGCATCCTAACTCGGGCAGAGCGGCAGTAACAGAGGAAAATCGAGGCTATTTGGAAGGGTAAAAACTGCAGGACCGATGGACAGTGTAACGCTAAGTAGTGTCTGAGAGCAGTGGTTCTCAACCTGTGGATCGCAATTTGGGGTGAGGTCAAAGGAGCCTTTCACAGGGTCACCTAAGACCGTCGGAAAACACACATATTTACATTACGATTCATAACAGTAGCAAAATTGCAGTTATGAAGTAGCAACAAAATTAATCTTGTGGTTGAGGGTCTTATACATGAGAAGCTGTACTAAAGGGTCACGGCATTAGGAAGGCTGAGAACCGCTGATACAGAGGGACAGAGAAAAGGGAAACAAGGTGGATGATTTTGCCCTGTCTGCTGATGGCAATGCCACCCACGGACACCTTCGGGTTTCTTGTCCCGTCACCAGAGTAGGTGACACTGTGTTTTCTGTACTAGCAACGTGTTTGGCAGATCAAACAAGGCTTACAGCCACACTTTACCAAAAGCCATTTCCAGTAGCCATGTGCCTTGTGACGCAACTACTCGGATGACACACTTCTTGCCTATGGCTCCGAACTGTCCAGAACCATCCGGAAGTGGTTCTCAACATCCACACTACCTTAGCATAAGTAACCCAGGGAGAAGGAGCTTAAAAATCACCCACACCCCAGTGTCACCCCAACCTTTAAATTCAGATCCTTTGGGTTTAAATGGCAAGCTCAGCATTTAAATTTTTTTTCCAAAATATTCAAACATGGAGGCACAAGTGAGGATTGAAGTAGAAATCCTAACATCATCACCATTATCTGTTTTCGGGCCCTCATCTATTCATCAGCCATAGCGAGACTATGCCTTCAGCATGCCCACCTTCCACCCTGTCGCGCTCGGTGCCTCATACCTAGAGGCCAAAAGTTACCTCTTTTCACCCTTATCCACCATTCACTGAGCACACAGGCAAGGCCGTTGGCCCTGGCTTTTACTGCTGGGTACAGTGTAAGGATTCCAGGTTGAGTTTATCTTTCTTCTTATCTTTTCCTCTTCCCACAAGGCTCTCCTCTTATGAAACTACTATTACGCATTACTTTGGAATAAGGACAAATTTATTCAGAACAAAGAACACTTGTTTATCCTGTCCTTTTTTTTAAATTTTTAAACTAACTTTTTTTTTTTTTACCTAAAGAAAAGATAAAAGCCTAAATGAATATGTGATTGTGCCAGAAAAATACACCTTTTTGTCAGCAGAAGGGTTGAACCTAGGGCATCATGTGTAAGAGGCAAGCTCTCCACCACCGAGCCACAACCTCAACTCAAAGATTCCTTCATCTGGGAAAAGAACGAGAAAATGATGACTAGGAAGACAGTTTGTGTACCAAGAAGATGGTCCTGCTCTTGGGTGCTAGAAAGTACTGGGAACCACAGTTCCTAACACACCCCTCCCCAACCCTTTTTGTTTTGTTTTGTTTTTTTGAGCCCTGGCTGTCCTGGAACACTCTCTGTAAAATAGGCTGACCTCGAACTCATAGAGATCCACCTGCCTCTACCTCCCAAGTACTGGGATTAAAGGCATGTGCTACCACTGCCCAGCTCACAGTTCCTAATTCTTAGGCAAGAATATAATATGGTGTAAAGGAAATAGGAAAAGTAGGGAAGTGGACCAGAAGAGGTGACCCCAGTACACTTGCCCTCAGTAGATTTGTCATTCATACGGTTTGGATAAGCATCACAGCCTCAGACACTATTAGGAAGTAGCGGGGCCTTTAAGAGATGGGACCTAGCTAGGAGTCTAGTGGTGAGAGAAGCATGCCCTTAAAGGAGATATTGAGATCCCAGCCCCCTCTCCTCCTCCATCTTGCTTTTCAGATGCCATGAGGTAAGTTATTTCCTTAACAAGACATCCCCCACCATGATATACTCTCAGACAGACCCCAAAACAATGGAATCAAACAACCATGAACTAAAACCACAAGCCAAAATAAGCCTTTACTCTTCTCCAGTTGATTATCCAAGGTACTTTTGTTAAAAGCACACAAAGATGACTACATTCATCACTCATATAGTCATCCTTGAGCCTGATTATTAGAGCAGAAATGACTGTGGGGCATGGTCCAAATAGTCAGGCCACTGGTGGAATGTGGGCAAACTGGCTCAACCCTCTGCCAGGGCATGGAAAGCACTAAGCAGTGTTCCTGTCAAGAATGAAACAGCAACTGAAGGGATCAGAAGAGGTCTTACAGCTGATAGGAGAGCATGATGTCATGAAACCCCGTTGAGCCCAAGGATATTCCATAGCAAAAGTCTAAAGAACAGAGACCAAAGCCCAAAACTCAAGAATGAACACAGCTGGGTACAATGGTGCACACCTATAACCCCAGTGCTTGGCAGGTGGAGGCAAGAGGATCAGAAGTTCAAGGTCAACCTTGGCTACATAATGAGTTTAAGTCTAGTGTGGGTTGCATTAAGACCATGTCTTGCTGGTGGCCATGTCAGAGGAATATCAGGTGGCAATTGGTGTTCAGCGTGTGAGCCCACCAGAAGAAAAACTCTCTGATGGGTGTATCTCGTTCAAGCAAGGCTTACAAGAATACAGACACCAGAATGCCTTTTGCTTATGCTGTGCCTTCACATGTTGCTGCTACAATCTTTTCTCTGGTATCTGACATGATGTATTTGGATGTGGGGAGTCCCCCACTACCTGTACTATAGTGTGTTTATCTCATGAATATATCCCCATCTACTGGGCATTTGTTTCTGTGGATTGCCAGGAAGACAATCCCTCCTTAAGCTGTATTATCTAATTGACACAGAGTTTTGATGAATAAGAATAAATACTAGGATATGTTTCATAACTAAGGCCTATTGTTCACAAGGCCTGTGAGTCACAATTTAGGAGCTGCTTTAGATCACAGCTTATATTTATGATTTAAGGAAACATTTGAGTCCAGGAGCCAGAATGGATCAAATTCCTTTAATTTTATTGCTGAGAACCACTAGCTGATACAAAGTTTCAAAATAGCTTTAGATTAGACCAGATGCCTTACTAATGGTTTTTAAGAAAAATATTCCCAATCTTTAGTTCACAAGGATACACAGCTGAGCTGGCTGGCTAGGTTGTAAACACAAAAAAATGCCCAATTTTGGCTAGATGATTAATCCTTGCACCCATTCCTGACCTCAAATTGTGAAAATAAATTCTTACCAGTCAGGGCTACAGAAATGTAGCCCCAAATGAGGGCTGTAGGTTTTCTTGGATAGTCAGGAGTTATACACAGAGCAGAAAGTACATTTTAAGTTTTAAGCATTGTGGTCATAGTATCATGGAAAGTGCCAGCTGAGCTGATATTAAAAGATATACGATTTTGTTGGGATATATAAGCTGCAAAAAGACATGAGAAGATGGAACATGAAAGAGAACAACATGAGTGAATTAAAAAAAGAAACCATCAAAAGAGTGCATGAGCTTTCTCATTTTTTCCCTAACCCCTCAGATAGAAAAGTCATAGCTTCGCCACACTGTGGATTTTCCTTTGAGCCCTGAGTGCTGCCTTAGAGGATGGACTTCAGGACAAAAAGAATTTTTCTCAAAAGAATTTTTTTTTTCAAAAACAGTAGGAAACCACAAGGTGGCTTTTCCTAGCACTTGGGAGGCAGAGGCAAGAGGGTTGTTTTGAACTTAAGGTGAAACTGGGCTACATGATGAATTCCAGCCAACCTGAGCTACAGAATGAGCACATGACTGAAAAATAACAGACAGACAAACACACATGGACACGGAGACACACACACACACACACACACACACACACACACAGGAGAGGAGGGAGGGGAAGAAATCAAAACAATAAATGGAACTGCATTGCTACAGTGAAGTTTCTTAGTGAGTTAAGGATAATCAGACTCATACTTCATGCCCAACCTCCCCCCTGCCCCAGGCTACAATATCGTGTGTGTGTGTGTGTGTGTGTGTGTGTGTGTGTGTGTGTGTGTGTGTGTTTACCTTTTAGACACTCCCATGGAAAGAGGCCTCTGAGGATAGAGTCAGACCGAGTTGTAAATGGAAATATTATCTCTCTTCACAACCTCCCATGTGCCCACATGCTTTCTGCTGCATAGATATACATTTGTAACAGTATCTGCTGAATGACTGTAAGTCCAGGCTTTGTGCTAGGAACAAAGCTAGTGAGCAAAGCTGGTGAGTGTGAGTGAACGGAGGGAAAATGTGAGACATGCCTTGAGAGGCAAGTCCTGCCCGATGACAAAAAGGCAGATAAGCAGAGAGACCTTACACCATAAGTGGGCCAAGGACCTAGAAAAGGAGGTCAAAGGGCACCCTGCAGAGAAGGCAGCATCTGTGATGCATGAGATGCTGTCGGATGTCTGCCGGAGAAAGGTGTCACAGAAGAGGAAATACTCCAGGCGAAGGAAGTCACCTGAAGAAGTAAGGACAAGGTCTCTGGAGGCAACGTGTCCACACAGTGTCTTGAGCAGCAATAGTGACGAAAGAATGGACAGGTCTAGAACAGACTCGGAGAGTGATTAACTGCGAGGGGCACTCTGGGAGACGTTATCAGCATGACTCCTGGCTTTGGAGTTTCACAGCCCTGATGAGCCGGTGAGCCGTGGTTCTGTTACAAGATGGGGCAATAGGAGAAAGGGTTGGAAATGAGAGTGAAGTTGATGGCCTTCTTGTCTTTGTTATTTATTTATTTTGATGCTTTTGAACTTGTTTGGTTCAAGGGTCTCATGATACATACACGTTGAAACTGAAATATCTGGGCAAGTCAAACACACTTGAGCTCAAGGACAGACTGTGAAATTGAGAATTGCCAGTGCGTGACAGTTCAATTGCCACGGGAGAGTGCGATCCAAGAGAATGTGTGATAACGAGAAAATGGTTAAAAATGGTGTCACTTAAAAAACTGCTAGGTGGCGGGGGAGGGATGGGATGGGGGTGGCACGCAGATCACGCAAAGAAAGGTGAGAAAAGGTGGCCTGAAAGGAAGGTGAGCCAGCCAGCGGAGGAGTGACGCTGAAGGCAGGGAGGAGTAATGCACAGCGTGGACAGAGGGACAAGGGACCAGGGAGATGGTGAGTGCTCAAAGGATGTGGCATCAACAATATCACAGAAATCATCTCCAAAAACAAATCAGACCCTTGGACTGGTGCCTGGTGAGGAAGGAAGTAGGGACTGTTTTTTCAAAGCAAGGTGGCTGGACGTTGGGGGAGGGTGACAGGTGACAGGCAGCAGAGCAGGGCAAAGCTGACCGGGTGAGCTAACAGGGAAAGAGAACAAGCAGAAGGGCAAGGCTGGCAACTCACCACAGGAATTCCCCCTCCGGTGAGGCCTCGTTCTCCACTGTGGCTGACTCAGAGGTATTTGTGAAAGTTGGCCTCACATCCCAAGCCTTGAGAACACGGCCCTACCCAGCATGTTCCTGTTCTGTAGTTACTGGTGCATTGCTGTGATTGGTGCTTGTTTGGTTTTGAGACAGGGTCTCTCGTAGCTCCGACTGACCTTGAATTTACTGTGTAACCAAGGGTGACCCTGAACTCCTGACCCTCTTGCCTCTACCGCTTGAGTGTTGGATGTGGTGAAGATCTAGTCACATCCCATATGATTTTCTAAGACATAATACAAATACATAAATCATTCTCTAAAATATTCACTATTTACTTTGCTACTGACTGATTAAACTCATTACATTACAATCTCATGTCTCATGCCCAGCATTTCACATTATATAAGCCTAGGGAATGCCCCCACAGCCTAAGATCCTATGAAAGAGCATGTTTCTGAGGCATAGAGAATTATGTTCGTAATACTGACTGTTTATCACAAAAGCTATATTTCTCAAGCACTATTTAAAATGGGATTTAAGTTGTACTTATGACCTCAGTATTGTCCAGCTGGCTCTGGTTCAGCGACAGCTTCGGACGTTTAACTTGCACTTGTCATACTTGGGTAGGAAAACAAACTTAACTTGCAATGGCTTTGAGTCTGTGCCCTCTCATGCAGATGGTGGTCTTTGAATAATTAGCTCAAGCCTACCATTGAAATATTAGCGTTCAGAAAAGCTTTGTTCACTGTGCCACACCCCCAAAATAAAGTTATCAAGATAATCACAAGATCTTATCACCATTAGAAACACTTAGCAACAAGTCAATGGGTTAAAGGTTAATGACTCAGACACAGACCTCCTGGGCCTTTACTTCAGAGTCTGGAGGATCCTGCCTGGATATCCCTTCAGGGCTCAGGAAACTTCCATTATAGGCGGAAGTTTCTCTCCCGCCTGCCCGTTCCCAAAGATCCGGCAGTCACTTCTTAAATAATTGACTCGGAGGCTTAATATGTGTGGCATTCTCATCTTTCTTCCTCAGCACCTGGCTAGTGACTCTTGACTACACCCTTCCTCTTCCCAGAATTCTCCTAGTCTGCTCACCCCACCTATACTTCCCGCCTGGCTACTGGCCAATCAGTGTTTTATTAAACCAGTTGGAGTGACAGGTCTTTACAGTGCACAAGAGCGTTACCCCACAGCCCTTCCATGCTGTAAGAGATGGCTGAACACACCGCCTCTTCATCTCATCTATGAGACCTGAAAGCAGGGGAAACTTGGGCTTTGCTGAAGATAACTGACTATTTAGAATAAGGCTAATTTGAGAGCTGGAGAAATGACTCAGTCGTTAACAATGCCTACTTCTCTTGCAGAGGACCCCGGCTCTGTTCCCAACACCCACCCTGGGTAGCCCACAATCATCGGTAACTATAGTTCCAGAGGATTCAATGCCTTCTTCAGACCTCCTCAGCACATGTGCCCATACTCACACATACACACACATGCAAACACACAATTAAAACCAACAATAAATCTTCAAAAGAAGATAAATTATTGTTAAACAGACAGATGTCTTTGAGTTATGCATACCTTGAACCTTTGAGGTTTTTATGGGTCATACACTCATGGGTTGGCATTGCCTATGAGAAGAAGCACATATCATTGGAACCTCAACCTGCCTACCACATCCAATTACCTGGCCCATTGTAGAACTCAGTATTTGTTTCACTCAACATGAGTCACTTGCACACACCTTCAAGGACTTCTGTTCGCTTCGAGAACTAAAATGATGACCGCTGTCTCTCACATGTGAGTGTGTCAGCTGAGAGTGAATCATAGTCAGCTAAGGCTAGAGAGGGCATCAGAAGCCAGGTCAGGATATGGGAATAAGAGAAAACCAAAGTTCCAGAGGTTAATCATTTGCCCAAGGTCAAAGAGTAGATAGTTAGAAAGCTGAATTGGAAGCCATTCATGATAATTAAATAGATTGTGGCAATTGTACAACAATTACATAATACATCAAATTCAAAAAGCAAAAACTTGTGAACGTGATGAATCACGTCACTGGAAAGTGCTTCTTGTTTAGTTCTCCAGAGTTGCCCCAATCAAATACCTACCTTCACAGATGAGGACCTGAGACCATCATAACCTGAACTAGAACTGAGGTCTTCTTTACCTTTGAAAATGATATCATTTCATATGCAAAACACTTGTAAAGGACTTCAAAATATGCATTAAAAATAAAACCTAAGACAAACACTTGAAAGTGCACAAGTTTGAGGGAAAATTGCAGGTGATTTTTAGAACTTGTGGTTTAATGATGTCTTTGGGATTTTACTGCCAGTCAATATTTCTTTATTTTTGATGGCAATGAAGGAATGTCCATCCTACTCAAAATAATATACAGATTCAATGTATATTATTGACTATCAATATTCCACCAAAATCCCAACATAACTCTTCACAAATCTTGAAAGGACGATTTTTAACATCATATGGAAACACATACACACACACACACACACACACACACACACACACACACACACGGCACAAAAACAGAAATGTTGACTAATGGAATTGAATTAAAGACCCTGACATAAATTCACACACCTATGGACACCTAATTTTTTTTAATAAAGTAACCAGAAATACATACTGGAAAAAAGACAGTATCTTCACCAAATGGTGCTGGTCTAACTGGATGTGTAAATGTAGAAGAATGCAAATAGATCCACACTTGTCACCCTGCACAAAACTCAAGTGCAAGTGGATCAAAGACCTCAACATAAAACCAGACACACAGAACCTGATAGAAGAGGAAGTAGGAAATAGTTTTGAATGCATTGATAGAGGAGAAGACTTTCTGGATAGAACACTATTAGCATAGGCACTAAAATCAACAATTAATTAATGGGACTCATTAAGCAAAAAAGCTTATGTAAGGCAAAGGATACCATTATTTAGACAAAGCATCAGTCTACAGAATGGAAAAGATTTTTACTAACTCCACATCCAATAGAGGACTAATATCCAAACTATATAAAGAACTCAAGAAACTAGATACCAAAAAACTAAATAATCTGTTAAAAAATGAAGTGCAGATTTAAACAAGAATCCTCAACAGAGGAAACTCAAATGACTGAGAAACACTTAAAGAAATGTTCAACATCTTTAGCCATCAGGGAAATGCAAATCAAAATGACGTTGAGATTTCATCTTATATTTGTCAGAATGAGCCGGGCGGTGGTGGCGCACGCCTTTAATCCCAGCACTCGGGAGGCAGAGCCAGGCGGATCTCCGTGAGTTCGAGGCCAGCCTGGGCTACAGAGTGAGTTCCAGGAAAGGCGCAAAGCTACACAGAGAAACCTTGTCTCGAAAAACCAAAAAAAAAAAAATATTTGTCAGAATGGCCAAGATCAAAAACACAAGTTCATGCTAGTGAGGATGTGAAGTGAGGGGACCACTCCTCCATTGCTGGTGAGAGTGCAAACTCTCACAGCCATTATGAAAATTAGTATGGTAGTTCCTCAGAAAGATGGGAACTCATCTACCTGAAGATCCAGTTATACCATTTTTGGGCATATACCCAAAGAAGGCTCCATCTCACCACAAGAACACTTGCTGAACCATGTTCATTGCTGCTTTGTTCATAATAGCAAGATATTGGGAACAACCTAGATGTCCCTCAGCAGAAGAATGGATAGAGAAAATATGGTACATTGAGTATTATTGCACTGTTTTTAAAAAAAATGACCTTGAGAAATTTGCAGGCAAATGGATGGAACTAGAAAAAAGTCATTCTAAGTGAGGTAACCCAGACTTAGAAAGAAAAATATGGTATGTAGATTGAGAAAGACAAATATGGTATATAATATGACATATGTAAATGATAACCAAGGTACAATCCATAGACCCAGAGAAGTTATGTATAGAGGAAGGGATTGGGGGGGGGGGGACATCTGTATCTCTCTAGGAAAGGAAAATACAATAGATTTTGCGGGTGGATTGGGGGCAGGGTGGCAGAAATGGAAGAATCAGGTAGAGAGGGGAAGGGGAGATGGGGTTGAGGAAGGGAATGCAAGAGAGACACCTAGAATTGAGGGAAATTTGAGGGGTGATATGGAAACCTAGTACAGTGAAAACTTCCTAAAATATATGAAAGCGATCCTAATGAAGTCTACAAACAATGAGGAAGACAGTCCCAGCTGGCTATCGCTTGTTACCAAACAAAGCTTCTTGGGTTACATCCAACTGAGTTGTGGACCAAAGGGGTCCCATGGGAATCCCCAAACAACCCAGGCTGTTGTCAAGACAGTAGGTTGCTCTCCACAAACTGACAACAAGGCCCCATGGTTGAAGATAATACCCACACAACTCAGAACATGGAGATGTCAAACTGGTGCCTATATAGAACCTTCACTTCTATGTTCTAGTATCTGCGGTACAGGAAGGTACTCTGCAAGCTACCAAAGAAGAAAGGTAAACAGCAACTCAGCCATTAAACCCTTTGATCTACATTGCTATCCTGCCTGCAAAATATGCAGGGGCAATGGTAGCACAAAGTTTGTGGGAGTAACCAACCAATATCTGACTTGACTTAAGGCCCATCCCTCAAGATGGAACCCATTACTGACACTGCTTGGGTGACCAAGAACCAGAGGCTAGATAGACCAGAGACCTAGGGTAAAACCAAATACTACTGGTCTTAAAAGAAGAAGAAGGAGGAGGAGGAGGAGGAGGAGAAGAAGAAGAAGAAGTGATAAAATGACTCCTAATGACATTCTCTATATTCATAGATAAGTGCCTTATTCAGCCATCATCAGAGACGATTCCTCCTGCAACAGTTGGAAACAAACGCAGATACCCACAGCCAGACACTTCACACACACACACACACACACACACACACACACACACACACACACACACACACGGGGATGGGGAGGGGCAGACAGACAGACATTATAACACACAGCTCTAAATGGGATGTTTCCATCAAATCCCTTTCCTCAGATCTCAGGAAACCCTGTGGAAGAGGGAGCATAAAGAGTGTAAGAGCCAGAGGGGATGGAGGACACCAGGAGAACAAGACCCTCTGAATCAACTAAGAAAAGCTCATATAAACTCACAGAGACTGAAGCAGAAAGCACAATGCCTACACAGGTCTGCACCAGGTCTTCTGCATATATATTATAGCTTTCAGTTTATGATAACTAAACTAAAAGCTATATTTTTATGGGACTCCTGAATTTGTCAATGAGCAGGTCTCTGATTCTTGTACCTTCTCTTGGGCTCTTTTCCTTCTGCTGGTTTGCCCTGTCCAATGCCAATGTGATGGGTTTTGTCTTACTATATTTTGTTTTGTTATGTTTCAAAAAAGGAAACAATCATTAAAATAAATAAATAGATAATGAAATAAAAGCTGAGACAAACAGTAGTGCACAGTCCTTGAGGGACAATTGCAGCTGATTTTTAGAACTATGTGGTTTAATGATGCCTCCGGTCTTTTACTTCCAATAAATACTTCTTTATTTCTGGTGTAGGGTAATGATGGAGTGGTCTAGCAGCTGGTTTGTGCCGAGACACAAAAGCCAGGTCTCAAATTAGTTAGATAGTGGAGTGGATTGGGTTTTGAAGTTGGAAAGGACTTTGCTGTGGGATGTCTTTCTGTACACTGTGAATATGGGTTGCTATGATTGGTCAATAAAGAAGCTACTCTGGTCTATGGTGAGTCAGGTTATAGACAGGCAGGAAATCCAAGAGAGATAGAGGAAAAAGAAAAGCAGAGGAGATGCCAGTTCACCACCCAAGGAGCAATATGCCAGCAGACTGGTAATGCCACAGCCACATGGCAATACATAGATTAATATAAATGGGTTAATTTAAGATGAAAGAGCTAGCTAGCAAGAATTCTTAGCCATAGGCCATACAGTTTGTAATTAATATTAAGCCTCTGAGTGATTACTTTATAAGTGTCTGCAGGACTACAGGTAAGAGAGATTTGTTCCAATCGTGGGCTGGGTGGGACACAGGAAATCTTTCAACTACATGAAATTGACTATGAGACTCAGAATTGGAGAACAGCCATTCACCTGTACAGACATCCAGTCAGGACTGGGAATTGTATTTTGAGCATTGGTATTATTGGAATCTCAGTGACACACACAAGCTGCTATGATCCAAAACCATCAAATTATGGGCTATCAGTACTGAAATTATAGACACACCCTAACTTAGAGGGACAGATGAAGCCTATGTTTTGGGACTATTTTTCAAACTATAACCTTAATACATGTCATGCCTCTGTTGTTGCCAGATTAATACTATTCACAAAGAGCTAACCATGTAACTCCACTTTTAGAATCCTTACTGCTTCCTTCTCTGTGCATGTACTGTCTACTGCTTTATTTCAAACACAGCCCAGACAGACACAGTAAAACACAATGTCTAGAGGAGAATCAGACAAGCCTGGAGTCCAGCTCTGGCTTCCCTATCTACAGGCTATGCAACCTTGATGGGGTCTAGGAAATTCAAACTACATGCTAACTAAAGCAATGGGCTCTGTATACAGCTTGCCACACAGTGCGAGAGATGACAATCAGAGCATGGCTGTGAATTGCATCTGAAGAGTGAGGATCATGAGGAGGATCCATCTTCCCTGCCTGCTTATGCCATGGCACATGGCTTTGAAAGTCTAAAAGACACAATATAAACATTAAGCATTGTGATACACACACGCACACACACATCCACAAACAAACACACACATTTATGTATGCTCATATGTTAAAATATTTCCTTCTTAGTTCCTCAGGCTGTTTAGACTCATCATATGGCCAACTTAAATTCTGGAACCTTTGGTTGCTTAGAGAGTCATTTCCCCTACCCTCAAGCCACATTTTCTTACACACAATCAAAGACAAAAATAATCAGTGGAAATCTGTCCAGAGTCATGGGGAAATATGTTGAAAATTGTTCAAATTCTATTCTGTGGTAGGAAAAACCAAATCATTTTTCTATCCTAAACCTGTCAGAGAACAAAACGTCTTTGAATTCCCACACTGTGTGTCTTTAAATAACTGTCAAGTGTGTAGAACGGTTATCTTCAAAGGTGTGTGCATCTGATTTGTTGTAGCAAATTCCCACAGGTGTCTCTGTGGCCTCAGAAACTTACAGTGCCAAGGTCAATGATGAAGCAGTCACCTTTGTTGAAGCTCTTCCAGCTGAGAGGGACTTCCGTGGCCCTGACCACTCTCCGACCCTTCACATGCAGGAGTCTCTCGGCTGTCAGGTCATTGGTGAGAACATGGTTTAGTCCAGAAGCCACACCTCCAGCCTGGCCACGGGGAGGGAAACACAACACAACACAGAGAGAAGTGAGACCGCTATCCAAACACAGCAAGGCACACGCCACCAGGCAAGAATGCCCAGGCGAGGCCAGGACCAAGACACCACTGCAGAACAGGTGGAAAGGGAGATGAGGAAAGAGAATTATTGGTAAGATCAACAGGTGAGCTGGTTACTTTGCTCTTTTTCCCCCATCATAAAAATTTAGTATGAAATTAAGCACATTTACCAAGGACCCTCAGTGAGGAATACCATGCTACATAAAAAGAAAAGTCAACATTGATTTCCCTGGTCTTTCTCAGATGACTCATGGGTGAGCAGCAGATTGTAGCCAAGAAAGCAACAGGAGGCTGGGGAAATTGGAGATGAGGAGCCTCAACTACAGTATCTCAGGACAGGTACCCAACCTTCCCATTGTCACTCACAGAAAAAGAGGATTCCCACTGTAACCATAGAGAATAGGTTCCCAACCTTCCCACCATCACCATAGAGAAGAGGTTCCCAACCTTCCCACCATCACCATAGAGAAGAGGTTCCCAACCTTCCCACTGTCACCATAGAGAAGAGGTTCCCAACCTTCCCACCATCATCATAGAGAAGAGGTTCCCAACCTTCCCACCATCACCATAGAGAAGAGGTTCCCAACCTTCCCACCGTCACCACAGAGAAGAGGTTCCCAACCTTCCCACCATCACCACAGAGAAGAGGTTCCCAACCTTCCCACCATCACCATAGAGAAGAGGTTCCCAACCTTCCCACTGTCACCATAGAGAAGAGGCTCCCAACCTTCCCACCGTCACCATAGAGAAGAGGTTCCCAACCTTCCCACCATCACCATAGAGAAGAGGTTCCCAACCTTCCCACCATCACCATAGAGAAGAGGTTCCCAACCTTCCCACCGTCACCATAGAGAAGAGGTTCCCAATCTTCCCACTGTCACCATAGAGAAGAGGTTCCCAACCTTCCCACCATCACCATAAAGAAGAGGTTCCCAACCTTCCCACTGTCACCATAGAGAAGAGGTTCCCAACCTTCCCACTGTCACCATAGAGAAGAGGTTCCCAACCTTCCCACCATCACCATAGAGAAGAGGTTCCCAACCTTCCCACCATCATCATAGAGAAGAGGTTCCCAACCTTCCCACTGTCACCATAGAGAAGAGGTTCCCAACCTTCCCACCATCATCATAGAGAAGAGGTTCCCAACCTTCCCACCATCATCATAGAGAAGAGGTTCCCAACCTTCCCACTGTCACCACAGAGAAGAGGTTTCCAACCTTCCCACCGTCACCACAGAGAAGAGGTTCCCAACCTTCCCACCATCACCATAGAGAAGAGGTTCCCAACCTTCCCACCATCACCACAGAGAAGAGGTTCCCAACCTTCCCACTGTCACCATAGAGAAGAGGTTCCCAACCTTCCCACCATCACCATAAAGAAGAGGTTCCCAACCTTCCCACCATCATCATAGAGAAGAGGTTCCCAACCTTCCCACTGTCACCATAGAGAAGAGGTTCCCAACCTTCCCACTGTCACCATAGAGAAGAGGTTCCCAACCTTCCCACCATCACCATAGAGAAGAGGTTCCCAACCTTCCCACCATCATCATAGAGAAGAGGTTCCCAACCTTCCCACCATCACCATAGAGAAGAGGTTCCCAACCTTCCCACTGTCACCACAGAGAAGAGGTTCCCAACCTTCCCACCGTCACCACAGAGAAGAGGTTCCCAACCTTCCCACCATCACCATAGAGAAGAGGTTCCCAACCTTCCCACCATCACCATAGAGAAGAGGTTCCCAACCTTCCCACTGTCACCATAGAGAAGAGGTTCCCAACCTTCCCACCATCACCATAAAGAAGAGGTTCCCAACCTTCCCACCATCATCATAGAGAAGAGGTTCCCAACCTTCCCACTGTCACTACAGAGAAGAGGTTCCCAACCTTCCCACCATCATCATAGAGAAGAGGTTCCCAACCTTCCCACTGTCACCATAGAGAAGAGGTTCCCAACCTTCCCACCGTCACCACAGAGAAGAGGTTCCCAACCTTCCCACCATCACCATAGAGAAGAGGTTCCCAACCTTCCCACTGTCACCATAGAGAAGAGGTTCCCAACCTTCCCACTGTCACCACAGAGAAGAGGTTCCCAACCTTCCCACCATCACCATAGAGAAGAGGTTCCCAACCTTCCCACCATCACCATAGAGAAGAGGTTCCCAACCTTCCCACTGTCACCATAGAGAAGAGGTTCCCAACCTTCCCACCATCACCATAGAGAAGAGGTACCCAACCTTCCCACCGTCACACAACAGAGAAGGAAATAGAAGATGTGGCTAAGGGTGGGCTGTTCCTGTGAAGGGCACAAAAACAAACAACAAAACCCCAGGGCTGAGTTTTTTTAATGTCAAGGAAGATATAGAATCATGATTCTCCATCCCCAAACAGAACAAAACAAAAAGCATTGAATGAGAGTTACTGAAGGAAAAAATCTGTTATTCACTACATCTTCTTGTAGTACTGCAATCATCTTTTATATTTTTCTCTTTTTCTAATTAATTCCTATATCTTTACTTTCATAATCAGCAAGAAGATGATGTGTCTAATTATGAGGTTGTATTATAAATATATAGATAGATATGTACACTTATCTATACATACATACACACACATGTTTTTAAGCAGTATTGTTAAGTTGCCCAGGATGGCCTCAAATTTACAACCATCCTGCTTCAGCTTTCCAAGAACATTCTACTTTTTAAAAATAAGTAGGATTACACTGTGATCTGGTTTTTAAAAATAGTAAAGGATACTGTATGTGGAATAAAAGGTTATAATGTGGAATCAGATTTAGACTGTTATCTCTGGCCCCTTTCCCACACACATATAAAACATTCAAACTAATCTCATAGAGTAACCTATCAGAGTAATTTATACCTTGAAAATTCAGCATTCTTTTAAAAAGCACAATCCTTTCTCTGGCCAGCGAGGTGGCCGAGCAGGTAAAGATGCATGCCGCCAAGCCTGACAACATGAGTTTGATCCCCAGGACCCACATGGTAGACGGAGAAAACTGACTCCTGTAAGTTTTCCTCTGATCTCCACAGCATACATATACCACACAGAGACACACAGACATGAGACACACACACACACACACACACACACACACACACACACACACACACCATGCACATAAATACAGGCACACACTTATAAAGATATAAATAAATATAATTTTTAAAGTTAAAATATAATACTGTTACCAGGAGGTGGTGATGCATGCCTTTGGTCCCAGCACTTGGGAGACAGAGCCAGGCAGATCTCTGTGAGTTTGAGGCCAGCCTGGTCTATAGAGCGAGATCCAAGACAGGCACCAAAACTACACAGAGAAACCCTGTCTCGAATATAATATATATAATAATATATATTAATAATATATATTAATAAATATATATTTAACTATTTTTTAATGTTCAATGTTACAAATGCCCCCCCCAAAAAAAGCTGTATGTTGTCAGCCTAGCAAGGTTGCTCTGTGGGTAAAAGCCTTGCCAGGTAACCCTGCTGGCCTGAGTTGAAATCCCAGGAACAAACTGACTTCACAAAGATGTCCTCTGGCCTCCACACTCATGCAGTGACACACATGTGAGCCTGCCCCCAACACACATCATACATATACACAATAATAATAAAAGTAAACAAAGCAAAACGGCACTCCATGCATACGTCTGCACTGGTGAGTAAGTAGCTCTCTCATGAACACTGTCTAAGTTAGCACTAGAAGCTTCCAGACCTTTTCTGCTTTCTCTAGGAAGGGCCACAACTAAGCAGCCAGTGGGACCAGCACAGGTGTGCGAGTGAAACATGCTTGCTGGTCACTGTCTACAATCATGGCTTGAGAAAAATATGTTAGCCAGAAATTTAATGCCAGGGAGCAGTGGTAATGGATGTTTGTAACCACTTTTCTAGCTTTGGAAGTGCCCAGAGACAAAGGATGCAAACCCTGAGACAGGAAGATGATTCTGGCAGTTCCAGTTGAACCGTGACATAGTGGACAGCAACTCGGCATGATTTTTATAGACTTGTTAATGACAGGCTCTGTTAAGTTTGCCCACTCAAAACAGACACCAAACTGCTTCCAGGTACTCTTCTATTATATCTGTCTTGACATATGCATCACTTATTTATGTTGAGAGAAGCAGAGAATGGTGATTACCAGCTTAGGCACCTGGGTCAGACAGTCACACAGTCACTTACTAGCAGGGACTGTCGTAAGTGGCATAGAATCTCTGAGTCTTGCTTCATTTATCTGAACAGAGTAGAATCGATGGCAAATGCACCCACTGGGGATTTATATTAAATAAGGTAATTTGCATGTCATGATTAGCATAATCTATAAACTTGAAAGTAAAAATGGGGAGAAACAGCATCACATGGTCATCTCGGCCACTCTGAGTGGCAAGTTATCTCTGAAGCCACACATCCTAGCAAGCAATGGCTCCTGTAGCCACCCACACCAGCATCATGCTGCTGATCAGAGAATCAGCTGATCCTGATGACCTATGTGACCTCCACTTACAAACATCCCCTTTTTGAAGAATGCTGACTCATGGCCGCTTTAATGCCCATAGAAGATAATTACCCAAACAACTACTTTGTTATTATGTCCACTTTTGCATATGTATCCTAGAATTTGGTTTCCAAGATCCTGTTAATAGCGAAATTCATCCTGTGTATGTGGTATGTTAGAATTTTATTGTTTACTGTAATGCTCAATTCCCATGCAATGTCTGTTTGGGGAACTAGTAAAAAATACATCGTACATCCTGGAAAACCAAGTGTTTTCCCTGCACTTCCCTGAAGCAAACCATTTGTCTGGATGACATGGTTTCTGACAAGGTGACTCTATTGTTCCTGCTTTGAACAAATGTAAGTTCTCAGTTCTTCAGACTGTTGGGTTCATTGAAATGAAGGAAACTTCAGAATCTTTCGACATAAACTGGAGGAACTCTCATGTTTGAAGTGGCTTACATCCTGGTGTGAAATCATGATTCCAAGAGACAGAAGAAATCTTGTGGTTGTTTTGTCTGATCTCATGGTATTGCAAATATTCTACCAAGGACAAAATCCAATAAAGATAGAGGTAAACCTGTCATCTTTTGGTCATTGTTTTTGGGTTTGTTTGGTTGGTTAACTGGTTTGTTGATTGGCTGTTTTTTGTTTTGTTTTCAACTTTGATGTAGAGTGTGTCTATATAGCTCAGGCTGGCCTTGAACACATGATCCTGATGCCTCAACCTCCAAAATGATGGCAATGTAGGTATGCACCCCCAAGTCTGACTTAAATCTGCCATTTTTAAAAGGCAAATTAGCATATATTCAGAAGTCCTGTTTAGCTCTATGGTCTAGGTACTCACAGGAGTGAAGCAGCAGGTGAGCACCTGCTGGCCCATGTCTTCCTTAGAGAGGGCTTATTTCTGGGGTGTCTGTTGTAGAATATTTTAAGGTATGCTACTTTTGTTTATGCTGCATTTGTCTAACTCTGTGAAGCTGTGTTCCTGTGCCTCTCTAAACACCTGATGGTCTAATAAAGAACTGAACAGCCAAGTTCAGAAGAAAGGATAGGCAGGGCTGGCAGGCAGAGAGGATATACAGAAGGAGAAATCTGGAAGGAAGAAAGAAGTAGTCAGAGAAGGAGGAGGACCCAGGGGCCAGCCACCCAGCTGCACAGCAAGCCACTGAGTAAGAAACAAAAAAAGTTATACAGGAATAGAAAAGGAAAAGCCCAGAGGCCAAAAGTAGATGGGATAATTTTAAGTTAACTAAAGCTAGTTAGCAACAAGCCAAGCTAAGGCTGGTCATTTATAATTAAGAATAAGCTTCTGTGTGTGATTTATTTGGGAGCTGGGTGGTGGGCCCCTCAAAGAGCAAAACAACAACATTTTGGTGTACCAACAGGGTGCTCGAATTTCCATAGTGCCTGAGAAAGCTTTAAAAAAAAAAAAAAAAGATACGGCTCCTTTAAGAGTTTCTGCCAGACAGTGAGCCCTAGAGCAGCTATTATGTTAAGTAGGAACAAAAAACTAAGTAAAAACACCTGACACAGCACAAGCATTGACATTCTAGAGCTCTAGGAAGGGTAAATGCAGTTCTTGGTCATGAACCTCCAACCAAGCCGTGAGCTTTAGGCCTGCCTTTCATGTCCCAAGAAGCAGGTAGAGCCAGCCAAGAGAGGCACATGGAGGATCCAGGTTTAGGTTAGCAGTTTAAAGGTTTGCTCACATGGTGAAAAAAGTCTAAAAGATATGCAGTAAAAGAGGTCCAGATAGAAAAAAAATCTCTAAACAGGTTCCAGTGTGTTTTACAATGTGCATAGGCTTAAGAACGAACGAAAAGGAGTATGGACAGCCATAGAAAGAAATAGTTTAGAAATAATAAAGTCGCCGGGCGGTGGTGGCGCACGCCTTTAATCCCAGCACTCGGGAGGCAGAGCCAGGCGGATCTCTGTGAGTTCGAGGCCAGCCTGAACTACCAAGTGAGTTCCAGGAAAGGCGCAAAGCTACACAGAGAAACCCTGTCTCGAAAAACCAAAAAAAAAAAAAAAAAAAAAAAAAAAAGAAATAATAAAGTAAAGTCTATAAAGAGAGTTAAAGTAATATAAAAGAAAAATGACACGTAAGATGGGAAATACACAAGGAGTCTGGATCCTGTATGTTATTGTGTTGATTTTGAATTTTTTTGAATGTTGAGAAGCAAACAACAGCTGCTAAGAGACATGGGATTGTGAGGACTGCAAAACTGAACCAACCTAGATACTTTAGATCTATCTTAACTTTAGAAAAAGAAGCCAAAAAATGTATTTTTCAAGTGGAAATAAAAAATGCTTTGTTTTCTTCCCACAGGAAATGAGAGGTTGTGGATTCCTTCAGGAATAATGTGGATCAGGTGTGACCAAGGGAGGCCTCCTGAATCTTGACAGGTGATTTCTATGACCAAAAGTTACTGCTGGTCTTCCCAGGGCTTGGTAATTATCTCAAAATTTTCTCAGGGACCTCTAAAGATGCATTTGCCCACAGACAGCAGGAAGCAGTTTAGAGAAAACTATGCCCACATTCCCAAGAGTTGTGGGGTGTAGGTGGGTTTTGGTTATTTTGTGGGTTATGGATGTTTGTTATCATTTAGGGGAATATAGAATATTGACACAAATTTAAAGTTATTTTTGTTATACTATATTATGTGTCTACTCTTGTTTAAAGAATTTTTGTATATTGGTAAAAATGTAAGGTTATTTTTGTTACAACATATTGTATGAATGTTTCTATTTTTGTTTGAGGTATTGTGCCTATGCAATTCATTTGGAAATGTAGAGTGAAGTTCTAGTTTTTGAAAACTACTATTATAAGCTATACAGGATAATCAGGAAACAGAGGGCAATTGTTAGTCATTTATAACATTCAAAATTGTAGATATATTAGGTATGCTTTCCAGATCATATAGAGACATATTTTAGATAGATAGATGGTCTTAAACCTTTCAAAGACCTACAGAATATGTCATTTAAAATGTTTTGTTAACTTAGGGCTTTTCATGACAATGAGACATATCTGCTCCTGGCAACATCGATTTACTTCAGAGATGATGGGCATCAAAGAAACTCCTTATAGAGTTTGCTTTCAATATGGCAAGGCTAGCCATTTGGGCAAGAAGCTGCTCTTGCCTGGACTGCTCGACAGTATGTTGTATAAACTGGACATTCAGGACCCACAGGAAAACGATTGCTGAACTTTGCCAAAGCAAGGCATGATGGTCCTTCAGGGTTCCTGCTTCACAGAAGAAACTGAGGAAAGTGACTGACAAACTTTTCCAATATAGGTGGGACAGTCTTTCAAATTTCCTGCTTCATTAAAAAGTCTGCCAGATACATTGGACCTGTAGGCTGAAGATGGATGCCCCAATGTTGCAGAGGAAATTTGAGTAACTGTTCAGGCAGTCAGATGACCCTATTATTTCTAGAGTTTTTGAAAGTTGTTTGTAATGCACTTTATTTTTATTTAAATACTATATCCTTTTGGAGTCTTTGATAGAGTTGAAGACTAGATAGTTATAGTTGCAGTTTTCCCTAGATATAATAGAAAGTAAATTAGGTACAAAATTTTGGATTTACTAAGATAGAATAGATTATGGAGTATTTTCTTTAAATTTACCAGGTATAAATGAATTGGAATTCAGTACATTGTAAATGTAATCTTTACTTGATAATTGTTCATACTACATACAGTCTTATTATGTTAAAGTTAAACCATTTCATTTCTATTTAGAAAAAAAGGGGGAATATTAAGATGTGCTACTTTTGTTTATGTTGCATTTGTTTAACTCTCTGAAGCTGTGATTCTGTGCCTGTCTAAACTACCTGATGGTCTAATAAAGAGTTGAACAGCCAATGGCAAGGCAGGAGAAAGGATAGGCAGGGCTGGCAGGCATTAAGAATTAATACAAGGAGAAATCTTGGAGGAGGGGAAGCAAGATCAAGGAAGGAGTAGCCGTAGAAGGAGGAGAATATGAGGGTCCAGCCACCCAGCTGCACAGAGAGCCACAGAGTAAGAAATAATGAAAGGTATACAGGAATAGAGAAAAATAAAAGCCCAAAGGCAAAAGCTGGTTGGGATAATTTAAGTAAAGCTGGCTAGCAACAAGCCAAGCTAAGGCTCTGCATTTATAATTAAGAATAAGCCTCAGTGTATGATTTATTTAGGAGCTGGGTGGTGCACCCCCCAAAAGAGCAAAAACAAACAACAGGTGTCTATCTGAGGAGGCTATTTCTCATGTTTTAACTGAATTCGTGGGCAGGGAGGGAAGGACTAGGGAAGGATGATCCAACTGCAAAGCTCACTGGGGGAACTAGGGTGAGGGAGGCAGGGTCTACCCTTTACTATGCATTGCCTAAGAGGTAGGCCTATTTAACTATCAATACATACACATTTTTTTTTTAATTATTAAGGAGCTGAGGATGTATCTCAGTTGGTAGAATGCCTTCAGGGCATTTGGAAGTCTCTGGGCTCCATCTCAAATACAGCATAAACCAGGTATGGCCGCACACACCTGTAATCTGAACACTTGCGAGGTAGAGGCAGAAGGATCAGGAGCAAAGGTCATCTTTGACTACATAATGAGTTTGAGGCTAGCCTAAGGCTACAAGAGATAGTGTCTCAAAAAATTGCCCATGTAAGTAAATTAGGTCATAATAATTCACATCACACCATACATCCTGAAACTGGGTTTCCTTTACAGAATTTACTCAGTACCAACTATATGTCTGACAAATATGAAGATAAATCACTGAGAGAGACAGAGACAGAGACACAGAGAGAGCGAGAGAGACAGAGTCAGAGAGAGAGAGAGAGAGAGAGAGAGAGAGAGAGAGAGAGAGAGAGAGAGAGAGAGAGAGGTGCGGGAATTCTAAGACAAAACAAAAATCAAACCCATGCCCTCCAAGAAGCTGTGATCCATGAAGTGTGGACCATCGGGAAGAGAAACTGTTTGAAAATGTCACAATGGAAAGTGTCAGAGAGAAGGGCTTACCTTGTATTTCAGACCACCTTTGAAATAGCCCACAAAATCAGTAGACTCGTAGCCTTGAAGTTCTCTGCTCTGGACTGGCTTGCCACCCAGATAGTCGTCCATCTGGACAGTGAAGATGGCCGCTGCTGTGCTTTCATCCTGGGAGCATTCCTTTCCTGAAACAACACAGCTCTCAGTCACTGGAGGAAAAGCACGGAGGCAGAAGAGTTGACGAGAAGGACACCAGAGCTCTCTTTTACTAATTTGTTTGTTTGTTTGTTTGTTTGCTATACATTTTCATTGAAATATAATCATACTACTACCCATTTCCCTTTTCCTCCAATTCCCCCTTCTCAAGTTAATATTCTCTTTTTCTTTGAATACAGATACAGATATACACAGATACATTTATACAACCTGCTGAGTCCATTTTTGTTGTTTGTGTGTATGTGGTTTCAGGGCTGACCAGTTTGTATTGGGTAACTAATTAGGGAGCTCATCCCTAGGAAAGGCTTATTCTCCCTGTTCCAGCAGAACAATGACAATATCAATGGACATGTTAACATGGAGAAGATTTTGTTTCCGTTATGTTTCAAGACAGCAGTCTGCTGCAGAAAGATTCCTTATCAGAAGAACATGTGATATGTTATTTGGCTCATAACCAAACATTTTTCATGTCCCTGCTTTTTAAAAATTCTTAAAAGAAACACTACTACACAGATCTGCTTGGGGAAAAAAATCAATATATGCTAGCAAGACTCAGGAAAGCACTCATTTCATGTAGTTAATAAGATCCTGCCAGGAAACACTTAGGAACTGCTTCAGGCTTACAGCATGTCAGCGAGAAATACTTTATAGGCCATAATTAAATAACTGAGTGATTTTTAAGATAGGAAAGTGAATGAAACTTCACCTGTCCCCTGTTTTTGAGCCTGTGTCCCCCACTTGACTATCTCTTTACTTTTGTTGTGTGAAATAACCACTGATGGAAAGGCAGGAAAGGAACTAACACGATGATGTCTCTTCAATGCTATGTATCTGATAGAATTTAAGAATGTATACAATTAGCTTTCACAGTTATGAAATAGAACCCACCCAGATATCTTTGCTGAAGTCAAATTCCTAAGCATCAATGTCTACACAGTATGTGATATTCAGAACCAAGATAGGCTTGAGGAAGACTCACAGTTCATTAAAAAAAAAAAAATCCACAACCCTAAACCTTCAAAACCCTCATGACATCTGAGCTGAATGAAAATTGTAGTTAATAGTAACGCAAATACCAACACATTTCTAGTACTCTTGCAATGGGCCACACAGCACTTGTGTTTTATATGAATGACATTCAAGTATCCCCATGAAACAGACCTGGCTTACACCATGGTACTGTGGAACTCATTGACACTGGGAGAGGCTGAGTAATTCCTGAAGTTATAAAAAAGTTTCAAAACAGGTTTATAGAATTCTAAAGGGCAAACTCTTAGGAAGGATAATACATGTGTTTTAAAGAAGATTTTTAAAAATTATTTGTTTGTTTGTGTGTGGTATGTGCATGTGAGTGCAGGTACTCAAAGAGGCCAGAAGAAGGCATTGGATCCCCTCAAGCTGAAGTTACAGGCAGAGTGAACCACCAAGTGGGTGCTGGGAACAAAACTCATGTCCTCTGCAAGAGCAGTAAGCACCCCCAACCACTGAACTATCTCTCCAGCCCCACATGAATTCATTTTTTACAATTCTTATTAGTAGTAAATTCTTTGGTGATCACAATATGTAACTTTCCCCAATGAGCCATAAGCTTAGAAGCAGTAGCAGTATTTCCCTGAATGATGCCAATTGAAATTCACCAAAATTGAGGGAAGGAAACCAGTTACCTATACTAGGAAAATTCAAGTTCCTTCACAGTTCTCCTTCTATGTTCACAGGTGACCTATATAGCTAGGATCTTCTTTTTTTTTTTTTTTTTTTTCGAGACAGGGTTTCTCTGTGTAGCTTTGCGCCTTTCCTGGAACTCACTTGGTAGCCCAGGCTGGCCTCAAACTCACAGAGATCCGCCTGGCTCTGCCTCCCGAGTGCTGGGATTAAAGGCGTGCGCCCGGCTAGGATCTTCTTAAATTTCAGCAGCCAGAACAGTACTTATATGGTAACAGCTTTGTAAACTTCCTGTGAAATGTATTTTAACATACACCTTAAATATCCACATGCAATTCTGCAATCCAAAAAAAATGCTGGTGCCATTCTTTGCCCATTTTTTTCAGCTTTCATGATAGCAACTCTTGGTGTAAATTTCATACAGAGATGCTTTAAGAAAGACGCATAAGCCAAGGTTGACATCAAAGATATTAAGGATGACGTGTTTGACCGAAACATTGTTAACTGAAGAGTTGAAACATGACTCTTTTGAAGTAGGTATGAACCGTAGGCAGGAAGTTATTAAATGAGATGGAAAGACGTTAATTAGGTCATGCTCTTGTCTGCTGATGTTTATGTACTGTGCTGGGCCAGAGAATATCAGAATGAATAAACCAAAGCCCTGGCTGGCCTCCAAAGGTTGAAAAGACTTAAAGAAGCCAATATCAACCTTTTTAATGTGTAGAACTGAGTCAAAATCTATTGAATCATGATGAAATTCTAGCAGGTACTCAAAAATGTTTGTGTATGAATTCTGCTTATGACTTCATTTGATGTCCCAGGTGAATTCTGTTTGTGACCTCATCCCTTGTTTTCCTAAGCTTGTGCTGTGCCTGCTACCCCGTGCTTTGCTGTGTCACTTTATATTTTATACACGTATGCATGTTGCACTTACATGTGTAGTGAGAAACTCCTAAAACTGGGACGTGTGACGATTTCATAAACAAAACACAGATTTAAAGAGAAGTCTCACAACTAGACCTACCTAGCTCTCATTCCTGATTTTAAAGATCTGGCCACATTAGGACTAGAAGAGAAGAAGCATCCTCAACATGGTGAGTAGCATCTACTGGAAACACGTGGAATCCAATGGCAGTTCTTTAAAACTTGAGTGTGGCGCAGCATCGTGTAGTACCCTGAAGTGTAAGGGAGCACAGGCTTTCACGGGGATCACAACTGAGATGCCCACAGGGGTGCGGTCAGCCTTATTTGTATTTCCCAGTGTTGCTTGTTCCTGCGGATGTGCTCATGTGAAGTCAGTTCTGTGCAGCTTTACCACATGTGCTGATTCACTTGTCTGCCTTCAGAGTCCCGATACTAAGGAGCTCCATCGCCAAGAAGACCCTTGTGTCTCTAAAGAGCTCCATCGCCAAGAAGACCCTCAAGCCGCTTTATTTTTTTTCTACATGCGTTTACTTAACTTAGGCAAAGATACGTTCATGCCACAGCACATATGTGGAGACCAGAGAACAACTGTCAGGAGTTGCTTCTCTCCTTCCACCATGTAAGTTCCAGGGACAGAACCTGGGTAGTCAAGCTTGGCCTTAGCAGCAAGAGCCTTTACTCACTGATCCATCTTGTTGGCCCAACGGTCACTTCCTTGACATTGTCACTAGCCCCTTGTATATTATGAGATCCTTGTATTGTACATTATGTGCTATATATTGTAATCTAGTCCTTCTGCGTCCCAGTGCCCTGTGTAAAGCCACATGCGTGCGCGCACGCGCGCACACACACACACACACACACACACACACACACATACACGCGCGCGTTATAACATCAGTGAAAGCTGTGTTAAAATAGATTAAAGTAATGTCTAAAGCTGGCAAGGAGAAAGGTGAGGGAAGGTGTTTGGATAAAGGTTGGAGGCACAATAGCAGCTTTAAACCAATCCCTGCCCACAGACTGGATGCTGTGAGGAAACAGAGGCAAAAGCTGGGTGCAGTTTAACTGCTAGATGCAAAGCCAAAATGGTTTCTAAGGAGCAATGTAAAACGTTTTGAGCCACAGGCAACCACTTCTCACTTTCACTGTATCTGGACATACAGTACTGGCACCGTTACCTGAGACACGCCCTAGTGTTGTGGAAGCTGAGTGCGTAGACCTGAAGGAAGACTGTCTGCCTTTTCCCTCATCTTAGTCCCGCGTCCCTCCCGCTTCGCTTGTCTCCTCCTGTCGGGTCTATCCCTTCGTTGGTACACTGGGCGTCTCCCTCACGCAGCCTCTTTTAACTTGACTTCTCCCAGCTGACGTCCTCCCTTCCTTCACGAAGTCAAACCTTCTTTCCCCCGAACTTGCGCCAATCATTCTCACTAATCCTCGTGAACTCTTCCCTATTCGGATCTCAGAATAAACTCTTTCGGAAGGAACTTCCTCTGCCTGGAGAATGGAATAGGAAAGGCTGCTGGGAACGCTGAAGGTGTCCTGACTCCTCTTCCTTTGATGGTTATGGTCTTGGCACAGGAACCTCCCCATTTATCCTCATTTCCCTGTGTCCGTCAAGGCTACTTGTCCCTACCGCACAGAGTCTGTAAACCCCTTTCATGTCATTTAATCACATGCTACCAGTGTTCGATCTTTTTTTCCTTATTGCACCTTTGGGGTTATAAATTCTTTGGAAAGCTTCCTAAACTATGTATTGCAAGTGACTTATAGGCTCCTGGGAAGCCTGAATTTATAGATGAATTATATTGTAATTAATGTACTATTAGCTTCCATTTTTTTAGACTATTTCTGCCCAAACTATGTCCTATTGTAATTGTGAGATTGGTTTGCACTAAATGGATAATTAAGAATATAAGAGAACCAGGCACTCAGGCTATGGAAGCAGGAAGATAGAGCACAAGAGGCCAATGTGGTCCACAGAGTTCTGGACCATCCTGCCTGTAAGACCCTGTCTCAAACAAGCACACAGAAACAGCTCAAGTGAATCTATGAGCTGCGTGGAGCACAATACATAAGGCGCCTGCTTGGGTAAGAAGAAGTTTACTGAATTGAAGAATTAGCCTCTGAGCCTTCCTTGAGCTGTCTTCCGATGAAGCCAAACACAGCTTGTGAACAGCAAGCAAGTTTTCTCCCATTTAAACTCACTCTGCTGACCCTTCAGACATACATCCACTCCAGACCCAAGTTCAGAGTGGGAAGGCTGTTCTACCCCAGGTCACTGTTTCACGAATAGAGCATAGATCACTGGGTAGTGTGTATTATGCCTGGAGTGGCACTCCAAGCTGAAGCAGCAAGGGGTGGCAAGCTCAGACACCTCAACCAAGCACCGAGCACTGTAAACACACTACCTTCCCCTCTGTGTTTCCTGTCTCAGATGGCCGATCTGAGTGTCTGTTAATGCTTAGGAAATCACTTCTAAATGTTTTTACTTGTTTCTTAAATTTCTCAGATGTTAGACATTAAAGTGAAATGGTGGCTTTGTATGTTTTTCCCGCCCGAGCTCAAGAATAAATACACTGAAAGAAACACTAGTATAAGGAGTCAAGCTCGTTTGAAAAGAAGGCTCAGATTATCCGGCACGGTGTCAGGTAGGGTGTGCCCACTGGCACCAGACCTCACAGGGAGAGCTTGAACATTCAGGATGTTTACGGGTAAAAGCAGAAGGTGGAGAAAGTGGAACACACGGCCAGTGTTCCGAAAACCTGGCACCAAGGCAGCTCAAAATAATTCCGACCGCTAAAGGAGCTGTTCTGGTCCACACTGTGTCCTTGTTAAAACAGATGAATAATGAATGAACAATTTTAAATGAAGCAGCCTATCTCAAGAAATATACCAGCCATATAGGGCATTTTTAAAAAATAGATGACGGCTGTATCATTTCCCAAACACGCAAGCAGTGTTGTGCAGGGAGAATCTTAATCTTGGTTTGGGGTGGCACAATCAACTAGTCTCAAATAGCAGAGACATCTAAGTCCATGACCCCAAGGCAACAAATAAAAATAAAGAAAAGTTTGGAGCTGGGCGTGGAGTTTTCTCTCCAGCTGCAGCAAATGTCCACAAACACGTTTGACTTCATCTCCACCCTGCCTGGGAAACCAGGACTGCGCTTGCCTGCGGTGCTCAATACTTGGCCAGCACCCGGGTTTCTCTCAGGCAGCCGCCCAGGAATAGAGTGGAGTTTGGGTTAAAGGGAAAAAAGCCAGAGGAATGAGCATGAAGCCCCAAAAGGGGCTTAGTCAAGGCCAGTGGGCGAGCCTCCTGGGTGACTCACCTCACCCGGTTTGCAGCCCGCCAGGAGCTGAGCTGGGGCTAGGAGAGGGTGCTAGCTGAGTGTCACCCATCCCGCCCAAGTGAGAGGACCCCGGGCTGCCTTGGGCTGCTCACTGCTTACCCAGCCAGAAGTGCAGGCGGTAGGAGAAGCCCCTGCTCCCTTTGGCCGTGTGCAGCACCAGGTAGGCGTCTCCGACGTAGAAGTCACCATAGGCACCCTGGGGCACCGGCACCAGTTCCAGCTTCTCGACCCTCCACACCTGCAGGCCCGCCTGCTGGCCCGCGCGCGCGAACTCCGGGTGCTGCAGCTCCTGCGCCATGGTACCCGCGATGCTGGCAGAGCTGGGGGAACTCGGATCGCGCCCTGAGCCCAAAGCAGCGCCGGGTGAGAGCGAACCTGCTCGTCCAGCTTTTATGGAGCTCGCCCGGACCGGAGGCGGAGCCCGCAGGGCAGCCAACAACAACCACGCCCGACCCCAGGCGGGAACCTGCATCTCAGATTGGACCTGGCTGACTAAACCTCTAGGAACTGCCTCCTTCCTCAAATAAATAAGTAAGTAAATACTGTAAGAGGCACTTTACCTGGCAACAGGTGGGTTCTTCCCGCAGCACCCAGGCCGGTGCACACTGGACCCGCGGTTCCAGTTCCTTCGCTAGTCGGGTTCACCCTGTGATGCCCCCCCCCTCCGGGGTGGGGGTTAGGAGGAATCATCCACTCGCAAAACAGGTCTAGCTATGAGGACCACAACACGTACCATTAGGGGTTGGAATGACTGACTGTGTCACTTTGGCAAGCGCGAAGAATTGTACTGTGGGGTCCTTTAATTCGTGCTGGACAGCCTCTCCGAGACTCCTGGTGGCCAGGATAGGTTTGGAAACTTTTCTTTGGATAGGTTTGTAAACTCCATGTACAATAGTACATCAGGTTTTCTAGAAAAGATAAAAATCTGACAAACTATCCGTGATACTGGCGTCAGAGCTCAGCTAATCCCTTGGCGTCCGGGAACTGTGGTAACGTGCCACCTGCCTGTGATGCCAAGAAAGTCACAACAAAACACATCAACAGCCCTCTGGGGATGCTCTGCGCTGGGCTGTTCAGGACTAATTTTAAGCCCGACCCGCTTTTTGCTTTTTTGAGTTACCGGTTACCTGACTTCAGGGCACTCAGTTCTTGTTTCACCGACACTTCTCGGTTTTGCTCACTAAAGAATAATTCGCATTCATTTTATTGCATTCAGAAACTAATGTAGTAAAAAAATCCTACTACTGAAAACGCAAATCAGAAACCACATAAAAGATCAGAGAGTTGATTGTTTTAAATTCTTGTAATCTCTTTACTGTTTCTCAAATTGCAGAACTTCCTGGAAGGCCATTAATTGTAAGGGCACAATTAGATTTTCTTTTTAATAAGCATTTTAAAATAAGTAATACACGAAGTGTTAAAAATTAAGTAGCACAGAGTCTGTCCAATCGCCCAGTGTGCAGGACTCAGGAGGCTGAGGAAGGAGGATCATTGAGGGCTCTAGGTCAGCCAGGGTTACATTGTGAGATCCTTTCTCAAAACAACCAAAAAAACAACAAAATGTGCAATAAAATTTCATCTGCATTTCACCCAGCTGCCTTCCCCAAAGGTAATTAAGTTCCAAAGACATTATTTAATGAACAAGAATATGCATAAAATAGCTATTTTAAATTTTTAACAGAAATGGTAACACTGTGTTCTGAATCTGTCCCTGTATTATATGTGTGTATTTTGTGGTGGCTTGTTATGGTTTGTTGTGAGGTTTGCTTGCTTGCTTTTGTTTGTTTTTTAGACTGGTTCTCATGTAACACAGTAGCACATGCTCACCTTGAACTCAATATGTAGCCAAGGAAGAGCTAGGACTTCTGGTCTTCTTCCTCTCAAATGATGGCTTACAAGTATGTGCTATCACACCCCAAGCTTATTTGGTGGGGGGATCAAACCTGGGGCTTCACGCATGCTGGACTAACTAAGCCACATCCCAGCCCTTTGTGTGTTTATGTGTAGCTTAAGCTGAGGAGAAAAGTATAAAGCCTCCTGGAAGTACTCCAGGGATGTGTGTCTTCCTGATAACACTTTTCCTGACAACAACAGGAGCACATACACAGACACACGCACACGCGCGCACACACACACACACACACACACGCACACGCACACGCACACGCGCACACACGCACACACACACACACACACACACGGGGGGGGGGGAGAGAGAGAGAGAGAGAGAGAGAGAGAGAATATCAATACTCCATGTTCATAGAGCTGCCTCTTCTATAGACTGCATAGTATTCTATGTAATAAATGACTATATTTGGTCTGTCCAAGTTCACAGGCATTTAAACTGTGTCTAGATTTTGCTAATAACACTGTGAGTCTCTTTAAACAAGCTTCATCATGCATGCTAGCACAACCGGACTCAATGCTGCTGTATTAGTTAGCTTGCTGATGACGGCTGTGACCAAACCCCTGACAGAAACAACTTAAGAACTGTTCGTTCTGACCCGCAGCTACCCCTCTCACTTTCTCGGGGAGTGGGAGACTCCTAAGAAATGGGAATTTTCCTATTCTGGTGGCATCCTTTGTTATAAGTTCAGCTATTCATCAGCAAGCGTTATTAGCTGCTTCCCCTTTTAACCAGAACAGTGAAAGATAAATATGGTCTCTCTCTGTCTCTGCCTCTGTCATCTCCCTCTCTCTCTGTCTCTTTCTGCATGTCTGTCTCTCTGTCATCTCCCTCTCTCTCTGTCTCTCTGTCTCTCCATCTCTCTGTCTCTGTGTGTGTGTGTGTTCCTGTGTATGTATTCAAATTTTTCAGCTTTTTATGATCTAATGAGAGGGAGGCTCCCAACTTTGCTGTCACTGCCTCCCTGGACCCAGTGAATCAGCATACTCCCCTGCGTTCCCACTCCCTGCTCTCCCCTTCCAGCCGTCACAGCACTCTGAACGGAGCTCTCGCTCATGAAGTGATAGGTCCACCTAGAGACTCACATCTCAATATGCCCTGGCATCACCATAGTGCATGCTGGATAGGTATGACTGAACTGTTGGTTTTGTATTATTCTGTACTTATTTTTCATCAATCTATAAATTCTATCATCCCACAGGGAAGTAGCCAATGGAAACAAGTCTTTTACCAAGATTCAAAGATTTGGGAGTTGGAGTCTTGTGACTAATTCAAGGTTGATGTTCTGGAAAGTTGATGTCTAAGTGGAAAATACCACATCGTCTAATCCTCAAAACAGTAACTATGTCAAATAATGCAATTGAGACTTTGTGAGTTGTTAGAATGGGATAGTGAAAACAACTGACTTGAAGCTGGAGAGATGGCTCAGTGGTTAAGGGCACTGGCTGCTCTTCTACAGGACCTGGGTTCAACTCCCAGCAACCACATGACACACTTATAACCATCTGTAACTCTAGTTCCAAGAGATCCAATGCCCCTGTTCTTCAGACACCAGGCATGTGGAGCACAGACATTCATGTACACAAAACACCCACACACATAAAATAATAACACAAATTTAAACCTGGCTTAAGTGCCTGTCACTCCTCTAGCACAGGATTTAAAAGGTATTTCTTTTTTGGTTTTCTTTTCTTATTTTTCTTCTTTTAAGTTTTTGAGACAGGGTCTTCTTATATGGCCCTGGTTGGCCTGGAACTCACCATGTAGACATGACTGGCCTCAAACTCATAAAGATCTAACTGCCGCTCCCTCCCAAGTACTAGGATTAAAAATGTGTGCCACTATACCTGCCTCCACACCTTAAAAAACTGATGTAGCCATAAAAAATTGTATAGAAAAAAAATGCAATGCATTCACCTGCATACACAAAGTGTATTGTCTTGCAGGTCAGCAGCACCAGAAAAAAAAAATCAGCTAGACCATGTGAAGGTTTTCTTCTTGATTTGACCATTATGTAAAAGACCTAACAGAGGAGGCTGGGGGGATGACGCAACGGCTAAGAGAACTTGCTGCTGGTTCAGAAGACTCAAGTTCAATTCCCAGGACCTTCGCTGGTTGGCTCACAACTGCTTGTAGCTCCAGCTCCCAGAGACAGGTCAGCCTCTTCTGATGGCCAGCACCTGCACACAGGTGGCATACACCCACACAGACAGAAATGGACACATAGAAAATAAAATGTGAGCAGGGCAGTGGTGGCTCTCACCTTTAATTCCAGCACTTGGGAGGCAGAGGCAGACAGATCTCTGAGTTCAAGGCCAGCCTGGTCTAAAATATGAGTTCCAAGACAGCCAGGACTACACAGAGAAACTCTATCTCGGGGGGTGGGAGGAAAGAAAGAAAGGAAGGAGAGAAGGAGAGAAGGAGGAAGGGAAGACCTGAGAGATTTAATAATTCCCCTCTTAATCATACAATAAAACCTCAATATGTATTTCATCGCATCCACTCACGAAACAGTCTAGTCAACTACTGAAAGTATATTGATTGGTCTCTCCTCATGTATTTCTTCTTCCAAGAATGTTTTGATCTCCTATTAAACCTCAGAAATGTGCTAATAGCTGCTTCTGAGTTACAAAATACAAAATAATTTTTTTTGCAAAAACCTTGGATCTTACCACTTCAAAATGAGATACTGAGTCCCCACAGTCTTATCTTTTTCTTAACAGTCTGAACATCTTTACAGCACACATGTAAGGCTGCTTGTGACATACAGTATGTGGAGACTCTCCATATTTCTATTCACTGCGTAGCAGCCGCAGTTGGTGAAACCAAACACAAGTGAATGACAGGAAGTTCACTGGGGGGGATGCTTCACATATGTTACTTATGACTCTCCTTTTATTATAAATTATAAAATGAATACAATTAAAGTACATTTATTTTACTGGCCCTTTGGCTAAACTGTAATGATTCACGTTCTATTAACCAAACCATTTGCAGGCCTAAACACGGAGCCTGGGGTCAGGATACTTAAGGGTTGTGAAGATTAAAAGATTATGCATGGCAAACCCAAGCACACTGTCAATAAACACTGTTAATAATTAGCAAAAGCCCTTTGTAAAGCTTGGAGATTCAAGTGGAAATGCACTCTGGGGGGAGTGTATTTTATCCAGCCATCCCAAAGAGGCAAATTACAAGTTTTGGCGGGGAGAGTATTATTGTCATGGTTGTTGTGGTTACTCAGAGGCAAGGCATAAGTACTATGGTGTGCACGTGGAGGTCAGAAGACAGTTCTGTGGAGTTACTTTCTCTTTCCACCTTTACTGGGGCCCCAGGATCATGCTCACATTATCAAGCTTGTCCCTTCAGGTGGCAAGCACCTCTGCCTGCTGGGCCATCTCTCTGGCTCTAGAAGGGCGTTTTCTTTTGGGTTCCTTTGTTTTGTTTTGGTTTGGTTTCTGTTTTTAAGCTTCAATAAAGGTCTTGAGTGCTGCCCCTTGTGAGCAGGATACTTTAACATTAACACAATACTGGTACAAGGGTGGCATGGTTCATGGCTCAGTCCTGAGGTGGGGGTTCTGTGAGCCGAAGGCACACTGTTGTGATATTCCTTTTTTATTCATTAGCAGCATCATGAATCTTTATTTCTATTCGGCTCAACCCTTTGTATTGATGATGTTTTTAAAAGCAACATAGCACAGAAGATCACAGTTGTTTGGTGGTTGCATCTAAATTTTGTCAAGTACTTTATGACTACCCTTCAGTCATTTCCTGGCCCCCAAGAGAAGACATCGTGGTGACATGTGAGGTTTACCTATCCCAAGGTGCTGGTGACGGTAATAAAGGTTGAGAACCAGAACCAGTTTCATCTTCACGGAGATTTACGATTTAAAACATTCGTCTTTATCCCTTAAGAGAAAGTTTTTGTAATGGGATAAAGTTGAGCTTTAGCTGCTCGACACTGTGGCAGCCTCTAGTTCTCTCTTGTGTGACTTTTCCAGCTGTGCCTCTTTACGGGTGGTCACAGTTAATGCGCCATGTCTGGTTGTAGCCCCAGCTTAACCAGCTCATGAGAAAGAAACCACTTCAGATTTTCAAAGAAACTGTCAGCAACATTTAAACACCAGGAGTGTGATTGTGAAAAAGGATGGAAGTCAAACATGACCAGACAAACATTTTCTTCCTAAGATACTTACAAAATAAGATGAATTGATTCACTTAAAGGAGAGCAAAGGTGGTTTTTCAAAGTTGCTTGGTTTACTCCTGTTAGCCAGAGGCCACTCACTTCCTTTAGAAAATGTCCTTTTTCCTCCCCATCTGCACGTCCTCAGGTGAGTCTACACTGAGTAATACAACTGACCCTGCAGTCACTCTTTGCTTCCCCTTATCTTGGCATCTTGAGACTTCTCAGAAGTCACAGGGCTTCTGTAAACCAGTCAGGTTTGTTTTACATATTTCAGGAGACGACACTTTGACTTCTATTGAGGAGAACCCGTGCCTCCTCTGTGTCTACGCTGTCCCTCTCTTGATGTCAGTAAGCCACTCAACAACCCTCCCGGACACCCCGCACTCATGACAGGGCAGGATACTTTGCCAAAGAAGCTCTGCGTCACTGGGATACTGGGACAGTTTTTTGTTTGGTTGGTTCTTTTTGAGACTGGGTTTCTCTGTGTAGATTTGGTACCTGTCCTGGATCTTGCTCTGTAGACCAGGCTGGCCTTGAACTCACAGAGATCCACCTGGCTCTGATTTTATGGATGAATAAGAACTTTTTTTTTTTACTTTCTGTGCAGTTTTTATTGTGCACTTTTAACTATTACAGTAGTTACACATTCTGGTGGTTAATATTGTCAAATTGACAGAATCTACAATAAGATTGGAGAGGAATTCCCAGACATGTCTATGAAGGGCTAGACTTCATTAACGGAGGTGGCAAGATGCACCCTGAACGGGGGTGGCATTATTCCACGGGCTGGGGTCCTGGACTGAAGAAAAAGGAGAAAGCAGGCCGAGCATCAGTGTTCATCCCTTTCTGTTTCCTGATTGCAGATTCAACGCAAGCAGCTGCCTAAGCTGCTGCCACCATGCTTTCCGCCATGACAGGAATGCTTTCCACCATGACGAGCTGTACCCTTGAACTGTGAACCAAAATAATACTTTCATTTCTTAAGTGCCTTTGTCAGGCATTTTGTCACAGGAAAAATAACTAACGCACAGGTAAGATCAAGGTAACGAACACACAACCTGGGATAAACACTGATCACTTTTTTTTTAATTGAGGCCTTAAGATGACCCTGTATGTGTTGATTGGTAATTTTGTGGCTATAACACCTGGACCTTTTTGGGGGGAGGGGGTGAGTGGGCCTGAAAACAATAAGATTTTTTCTTTTTAAACATATCTTTTTTTAGAAAGTCTGACAGTGTACATAAATGATTCTGTGTAATTTGAGAGCCAAAGAGGACTCTATTTTAAACCAAAAATTACAAAAAGCATTTATATATATCTAATTATAAATATTTATTATATAATATAAAATATTATATATGTAGTATATAATATGTAAACGTTTAAAAACTTAATTTTTTTATGACTGTGTTGTCTATAATCACATCTTTCTCATTATCTTTTATTTCAGCAAATGTATTTTATAAAAAGCAAGTGCCTGTCTTTGGTTAATGGAATCCTATGTCTAAGAGATTGCATCTTTAAAAATTTGTTTTATTTTCTCAACAAACTGATACATATTTTTGTAAAGTTTTGAGTTGATTCAGATGTGACCAGGCACTATCTGTCTGCCCACCTGTCCCTCTGCTCACACATGCTCCTTTCACTGTGTTAGTGGCTGGAGCCTGGGTTCTGGCGGCAGCTATCCTGGCTCCCTGTTTGCCAGGGCCAGTTGTGACTTCTCTGAAATCACAGTGTGCCAGTTCCAGCCAAGTAGCTGCCAGAAAGTGGCTCTGAAACTTGATGTTCTGAGATCTAAACCAAAAGCACCAAGCGATAGGATTGTTACAGGAATTAAATGTGTGCAGATTAAGTTCTTAAAATTGTTCTTGCCAACAAATATGGTTCTCAATACATTTATGTTGTTCACATTAACATGAATATCCACATCCACAGGCATTTGAATCAAAAGGAAGTACATGTTGGCATATGGCTTCCATTATACATGAAAAGACATGAATGTCATTTAATTATGAAGCTCCTTCTAGGTATGTACATAAACATTTACTTCATTGAAAACAATGACTTCATATGTTCATTCTATTTCCTTATTTGTGTACTTCTAACTGCCTCAAAATGCATCTTCTTTAACAATATCTCAAGAAATAAATTTCCATACATGATGTTCTTTGCAAGTGTACAATACTATTTCTATAAAGTAGACTTCTAAAAATAGAATTATTAGGATAAATGACTTTTAATTGTTTGGTTTTGTTACTTGAGTCAGGGTCCTGCTATGTAGCTGGCCTTCAACTCCTGATCCTCCTGCCTCAACTTCTCCAATACTGATTATAAGCATTCTACTTTTATGTTTAAAAAAAGTTTTGGAATTCTTTGGAGCTTTTTTGAGACAAGATCTCTTGCAGTCCAGGATGGCCTCAAACTCACTGTGAGACTAAGGGAGACCCCGAGCACCTGACCCTCCTGTCTCTGTCTCCTGAGTGTGGAACACTAGGCATGAGCTTGGCTAGCGTTTTAAGATATTATCAAATTACATTCCCCAAATCAATATAACGATGGCCATTTTTCCATACTTGATTACTAAATTCTAAGTGACTTTCATTTGAAAAAAATCTTTTCTAGTCTGATGCATAAAAAAGTCCACTCATCTTTTAGAAGTTGAATATCTATGATTACTAGTGTAATCGAACATCATTCTGTGGATTTGTTACCTACTCTTATTTCTCCTAGAAATTTAATATTATGCTATTTGTATATGTGTTTTCTAAACTAAGTATTCTCATCATAGTTATATATGATAAAATTCAGTTTTCCATTCTTGGGGCTTGTAGATGTGTCATGTATTTTCCCTAGGAAGCCATCCTGATCTCATGTTCAAGAGCATTCCCATCTGCTCTGTTAGAAAAATGGCAGATCTTTTTTCCTCTTTGGACTTTTGCCCCATGTGAAATATATTTGTGCTATCATGTCGTACAGCAATTTAATCTTTGACCAAACTGATAGTCACATTCCTTAGTATGACATTTAGTTATCTTTGTATAGATACTGAGTTGAAGCATAGTATTTTTTTACACATAAAATTATTACTCTGTAACTTTCAATATAAACTGCTATGTCTCCCTTTGATCTGGCACATTCTCACTGTTTTTGTTGTTGTTGTTGTTGTTGTTTAGTTTTGGTTTTTTGTTTTGTTTTATGAAGCTTATCAATGCTCACATATTTTTCCACAGGAAACTAAGAATGAATTGAAGATCAAATTTTATCATTGATATCATCTGCCAGTGAGATGTGGCATTATCTCAGCATTTGTTCACAAATTAGTATACAGCTGCAAATCATATTGCAGATTTTAAAAAACTTAAACACTATAATTGAACATCATACATAAACAAATAACTATACTTGCCTTGAATTGCAGCACTTAGGAGGCAGAGGCAGGTGGATCTCTGTGAGTCTGACACAAGGCTGGTCTAAATAGTAAGTTCCAGGATAGCCAAGGCTATAAATAGTGAGACCTTGTTTGAAAACAAACAAACAAAAATAGTCATTAATCAAAAGAAGGATGTGAGAGGCAATATCCATGTGTTTGATATTAGCAGGATCATTCCAAGCCCTTTTAAACACAGTTCTGTTCTCTACAGCAACTCTGAGTTGTGTGTTTGTCTGTTACAGACACAAAACAGGAGCAGAACTGCACAAACACTAGATGGAAACCTAGAACCTGAACCCCAACAGTGCAACTGCTGGCAGTGTGCTGCATTTGTGACACTATTTTATAACTACCAGTTTGTTTACAACTGGAAACATTCCAGTTCTAGAACATCACAGTCCAACAAGAATGTGGGGAAAGGAAGGAGGTGGGGCAGATCTGGCATGATGGAGCAATTCGGGAAGTAGTCTGGCAAAATTTGGTGGAAATTGCAGGCGTACACTAATATTTTAACTAATACTTGTGTTCCCAAGTTCTGTTTGTATAGGAGTGCTTCCCAGATGCTCTTCCTAGATACATCAAGAGACATGGACAATGAAACTTGCCAGAACATATTTGTGGTTAGGAAGAAAGTTAAAGCAGAGCTGGGGTGTAGCTCAACTGGTAGAATGCTCGCCTAGCATGTGTGAAACCCTGGGTTCAGTCCCCAGCACTTCACAACCATGGTGTGTTGGTACAGACCTCCTTCTAGCACTTGGGAGGTGGAGCATCAGGAGCAGAAGTTCATTCTTTAATTACATCATGAGATAGAGTCTAACTCAAAGCTAGGTGGGACTTTGCCCCTCAAAGACAGATGAGCAAACCAGAAGTTGAATGGAACCAAGGAGAATAAGGAAAAGGTTTGCTTGCAGTGTTGGGGTGGATGCTTGTGAGAAGGAAGATAGGCAAAGTCAGAGGCAAGAACATCATGGAAGGAACAGCAGCCTAGGCAGGTTCCAAAGCTATAAAGTCAGATAAAATAGAGCAATGAATTTATGCAATGAAAAAGCTTGCTTTCACTAATAAAAATGAATGCTGTGGATTGACATGTTTGCAAATGTCTGTAAAATGTTTGAAATGTAGCATGGAAAAAGGTACATGGACTGAATGCGAATGGGCACGTGGTAAGGGTAGGAGGGCACTGGTACTGGAGGAACAAATGAAGTACCCATGCAATAAAACCTAAGAGCAGGAAGAAGCACAGGTCAATAACGAATGTGAGCCTTGCTGAAGTGGCAGGACTGGTGACTCAGAAGACCTATGAACCCAGGGGCTTATGATGCCAAGGAAGGAAGGTCAAAAGTTCAAGACCAGTCTAGGCTACAGAGTGAGTTCAAGGCCAGCCCTGGCAACTTACAGGAGCCTTGCCTCAAAATAAAAATAAAAAGACATCTGGTAGAGTAGTTGACCAGCATGCATGAGGGCCTAGGTTCAGTCCTTAGGAAGAAAATCAAAATAACAACAATAAAAAGCCACAAACCAAAGAATATTGCCAATTCTGTTCTGTGGATCTGAGATCCAAAATCATAAGGCAACACAAAATAAAACAGTAGGAAAGATTTTAGAACATGTCAGGCAGGATGGCGCTCACCTGTGACCCCTGCCCAGACAAGGCCACGGCAGAAGGATAGAAAGTCCCAGATTGAATAAGGCTACAGAGGAAGACCCTATCTCAATGAGCAAATGGAAGCTTTTACATCTTATTTCTATATTTTAATGACAGATTTTTAAATGTTTGTATACCTGTGCGCCAATTTTACAGTTGCCATCATAAAAAAGAAAACCCGCTGAGGGAGTTAGAGGCAGCCCGAGGGCTCAAACATCGCCAGTAAAGACAGTGGTCCCGGCTCCACTACCTCCTCCGTGTATTGTTAGCTTCAGTGAAGGAAAAAAAAAAAAAAAAAAAAAAAAACTTTAATTCAGGAAATGCTTCACATGAACTGGAAACCTGAGTTACTCATTGACTATTTTATTACCATCTGGTTTAAGAATGTGCAGAGAATACTTGCATTTATGACCTAGATTTTTTTTACAGCCTACCATGAAAGCATTCAAATGAGTGTTAAGAATAGTATGCTTCATACAGCATAGGTTTGGGAGGTTTATCCAGCCCCACATATTGTACAGGCCACGGGACTTACTTACTTATGGAGAGAGGGGCCCAACACAAACGTTGCCGCGGATTTAGAGTAAAGGCAAGCATACGGAGCAGACGCTTCTTCCCTCTTCGCTGTGGCCAGTGGTCTCAACTGCTATCGTCTTACACTGATATTTTTCTGGATTTTTCATACATTTTTTATCTTTTGAGATCATAATATAATTACATCACTTCTCTCTTTCTTTTCTTCTCTTTAGCTCTTCCTGTGTACACCCCTGTCTCAAATTCATGGCCTCTTTCTTCAAGTGTGCGCGTGTGTGTGTGCGTGTATGTGTGTGTGTGTGTGTGTGTGTGTGTGTGTGTGTGTGTTTCTGTGTGTGTGTGTGTTTCTGTGTGTGTTGCTTAATGTATGAATGCTACCTGCTCAGTCTGTACAATGTTACTTGTATGTGTGTGTTTTCAGGGCTGACCACATCGTAGTGAATAACCAGTGAGTGTGCCCTTCCCTGGGGAGACCATCCCTCCCGTTCTCAGTGTTCCTTAGTTGCCTGTAGCTCTTTGTGTACGGCTGAAGCCTCACAAGCTTTTCCCCTCTGCAGTGACATTTTTATTGTGATTTCAATATTGGATTAAATAACAGCAATGATACTTTTGCAATGGAATGCTTGGCTTTTTACTTGCCAGCTTTTATTAACTTAAATTATCCCATCTACCTTCTGCCTCTGGGCTTTTTCTTTTTCTTACTTCTGTATATCTTACTTTCTTTTCTACTCCATGGCTGTATAGCTGGGTGGCTGTGCGGCTGTGTGGCTGGGTGACTGAGTGACTGAGTGGCTGTGTGGCTGTGTGGCTGGGTGGCTGGGTGGCTGGGTGGCTGTGTGGCTGTGTGGCTGGGTGGCTGGCCCCTTCTTTTCTTGCTCCTTGAGATCTCATTCCTTTTCCTTCTTCTTCTCCCAGATTTCTCCTCCTATTTATTCTCTCTGCCTGCCAGCCCTGCCTATCCTTTTTTCTACCTTGCTATTGGCTGTTCAGCTCTTTATTAGACCATCAGGTGTTTTAGATAAGCAAAGAAACACAGCTTCACAGAGTTAAACAAACACAACACAAAAAAAAAACGCAACACATTTCGCATCATTAAACAAATGTTCCACAACATAAACAAATCTAACAACACTTCTTTTTTTTTTTTTTTTTTTGTTTTTCGAGACAGGGTTTCTCTGTGTAGCTTTGCGCCTTTCCTGGAACTCACTTGGTAGTCCAGGCTGGCCTCGAACTCACAGAGATCTGCCTGGCTCTGCCTCCCGAGTGCTGGGATTAAAGGCGTGCACCACCACCGCCCGGCGAACAACACTTCTTAAAATAATATTCTATAACAAGGAGGCCTCTCCCTTCAGGCTTTAAGTATGACAATGTACCTCTTTATCCTCTTTCCCTGGTCATATAAAATGAGTAAAGTAAAATAATCCTAGTTTTTAGGGGAGGGTGGTATCTTCAGCACCTCTTTAGGGAGTTTGGCTTTTTTTTAGCATTATTTAAATGACCCAGAAATATTCTCAATTTAAATAAAACAGCCTTTAATTCTTCCTCTTAAGATTATGCAATTAATGATGATGTCTTTCTAAAAAAAAATTCCTGCCCATTTTTAAGAGGTTTAAAAGTTCCATAAATGAGGGCCCAGTGGTAGAGAAATTAACTACCAAGATGCACCCGCACTACAAACAAAAAAATGAGAATTTTTGTTCATGAAGTTGAAGAAGAAAACTGCTACAGGCCACAGAAATATATAAGAACTCAGCTGATTATTGCAAAGTCACTAACTGAAGGGATCAAGGAATTCCTTCAGAGGAAGCCAAATTCCAAGGTGCTTTTGGTGTTATTTAGCTTGTTATATATCAGCTGTCTTCTGTTATGAAAATCATGTGTGCCTTCATAGCTTTCCCAATTGATTTTTCCCTAAGAATTGCTAACAGTGTGGACTGATCACTCTTTGGACATACACATTCAAGGTATTTGGAGACTTCCTTCCCTTAGGACCATCCGTTTCTCCCCTTTCAGTACTGGAATCAGATATCTCCCTTAGCCACATTCAAGGACTAACAGAAATAACAGTCCAGACCGACACATAATAAGTCTCCCGAATTAAGGTAAATTCCACACGGAGACACCACCTAGGTCAGGTAGACCTTAAGCAACAGCTTCACACAATTTAGCTTGGATCCTCCTTTCCTTACAACCTTACTAACTTTATAGACCTCTAACTCCTTACCTAACCACTTCTAGGAATATTTAGATAACCTTTTGCACTGACAGCTATGCACAGCCAGAACTCCAGTTCAAGCTTCCCTGTAATTATCGTCATTGGCAGCATCCGGCCAGGTCCATCCCCAGATGGAGGAAAGTACCTTATCAGAGACACCTCTGCACTCTCTAAGAACAGACTTAAGCGTCCAGACTACCTGTTTGAGAAGGCCTGGCGGATGTGCTAATCAAGTTTAACTTCCTCCTTTCCCAAATCTTGCCTCTAGTTCCAGATCTCCCTTTAACTATCACCAGAGGCATCTAGCTGTACACAGGTTGCCAGTGACGGAGCACATTTCCCCCACCCTGCAGAAAAACGGCAGATAGCTTGGACAGATAGGAGCCACAGGAAAAAAGAAAGCAGTTTTATTTTCACCCATTGACCTAGCAACTTATAGATTCTTAACATTTTCTACCAATCACATTTAAGATTATAGTTGAGCACATAGGATCCTTCTTCTTAGTTATTACCCAAATTTAGACTTTAGTTAATTCACTTCCCCATTAGTCACTTCCCTTTTGGGTTGCAAATGATAAGTAACAATTACTGGCCCTCTTTGTGATTCTTATCACACCTCCATTTGACCCTGGAAGCCTGGCTTTGCACAGCCAAGGGATTACTGCTTGTAAGTGTATATACACCAGGACTCCCAGCACACTGGAGGAGAAGAAGATTTGGAAGAATAAATGATTGGACTAAGAGCTCGATGTGCTGAGATTCTATTTCCCGAAAATAGTCCTCGCCGTTTGTAGTTCTCTGTCCTGAGCCTCCGAGAAGTATAAGTATTAAGTCTGGTCCTTATAATATTCTACAAGAGAAAACAAAACCAAATCTAATAAAATAAAAAAGTTGACAGTGCCATCTCAATGACAGGCAAGTTACTTGAAACCTGAATAGTTTAATTTTGTATGCAAATATTTTAATATTTGTATCCAATCACAAAATACAATACTTTATAGTTATTAAGAAAATGGCAAGTAACTTAATTTTTTTTCAAAGCTGTAAAAAAAAGAAGTCTTCAACTTCAAAATAATATACCGTTCTCACTTTGCATCACAACCTGTAGGCAAAAGGACATGTATGTGTAGTAGGGAGTTAGGGAGGAAGACTTTAGTGAAGTCAGTTTTCAGTGGAAAAACTGAGGATGGAAAGAATCCTGGAAACCCATTTCTTTCCTTTACCTGCTCTGAAGGCTCTGAGTAGAGTGAGTGATTCAGAAACTGGACACTGCAATAAGAAAAATTTCTACTCAAATTTCATTTCCAACCATTCTGTTTATACAGTTCTGTGGCCATTGGCAACTTAGTAACTTCCTTCACAGACACCCTTCTGTAAGATGATAATGATGAAACTATAATATTTACATAAGGTGCTCACTAAGAATTGATAATTCTTACTATGGGATAATAGTCATATTAATTTATAATAGATAGCAATGAGTATGTATGTTTGGCACAACAGTTTTTTTAAAGTTCCATATTTTTTGTGCAGTCAGAAAAGTAGCTTACAGCTATGCACCTGAAAATTGTCCCCAAACCACTAGGAACTATCATTGTCTGGTTGGAAAACTGTTTCTTTGGAGTTCTAACCTGCATTTGGCTGATTCCAGCTTTGTAAATCACGAGTCTCTTTTCCCTCTCTAAAAGAAATGCTTGATAATTCCCACATAACCTTGACGATGACATCACTGTTTAGATAGTCCCTGTCAAAAAGCATGCTCAAAGTTTTTTATTTTCTCAGAGTGTCCCAAAGGGAACTACAGCTGCAGACAAGAACATCTGTGGAAACTCAACTGTTTGACAGTGTCTGTGAGTCCAGTCATCCCTAGGTCTTCATGGTTGTTCAAGTTAATGTCAATGTAGGTCATTTTCCTCGTGGCTTCAATTTCTTCATTATGAATAGCTTTAGAAAGCCCAAATTAAATCAATATCATTGGGCACCTATTTTTTTAAAGCTGCTTCTGTCAATTTTTTCTCCAAATTTTCTGCATTTCTTATCTAGTAGGATCTTGATGGTTTTAAGTCACCTTCTCTCCATCTGATCCTACACAGGTATTCCTTTAGAGTTCAAGAAGTCAATTCAAGAGATTTAAAATTCAACACCCTGTTCATGGAAAAAAGAAAAAGAGATCAAGCTGTAAACAAAAGGAGGAACTTCAAAACGCTAACGTGCTCCCTAACTGGAGAAACCAGTCAACTTTGCTCTTCGTGGGCACCTCTGCTCTATGTGGCACTCAGCTTCTCAATGGAGTCATTCACTGAAGCACCATTTCTCGAGTATTTAATGCTTTAATTGGCACTGGGACACCACAGAGAACATGTGCCAAAACTCCCTCGATTCATGAAGTACCTCTATTAGAAAGAAGACACAGCCGGGCGGTGGTGGCGCACGCCTTTAATCCCAGCACTCGGGAGGCAGAGGCAGGCGGATCTCTGTGAGTTCGAGGCCAGCCTGGTCTACAGCGTGAGATCCAGGAAAGGCGCAAAGCTACACAGAGAAACCCTGTCTCGAAAAACAAAAAAAGAAAGAAAAAAGAAAAAGAAAGAAGACACAGTGATCAGGGGAAGTGGACATGAGCATAGAGAAGTAATCAGACCCAAAGGACCATGGCCCACTGAAGGACATTCTCTCATCACCATGGCCCATTGAAGGACATTCACATGTCACCATGGCCCACTGAAGGACATTCGCATATGATGTAGACACTGAAGGGTTTTGAGGAAAGGAGGAACATGATGGGAACTACATTTCAAAATAATCAAACAACCACTGTTGTTTTGAGACTAGATGGAGCTAGGACTGGTACTCCGGGGGACCTCCAGATGGGAGGCCATGTCAATAATTCAGACCAAAGACAGTGGGATTTAGACCAGTGTATTTACTAGAGGCTTTGAAAAGTCCTTAGACTTGTGACACAATGGCTTAAAAGGTGTGAAATAAAAGAGAGTAGGTGGGCTTCACATTATTGGGGGTTTTGCCTGAGCTTGTTGAAGAAAGCAATTGCTATATGCTAAGATGAGAAGCCCATGATAGGCCTGAGTGATATAAAGGGTGAGTCTTAACTACAGGGAGCTAAGGATTATTGGATTTTGTAGAGAGGTTTCAAATAGGCTGTCATAGGCAAGAGTCCAAGAATCTGGGTTTAGGAGAAATATCAGGGTATGTACATAGAAAATCATAATCAAGAAGATAGGTTTGGCAGCAGTAAGAATGGGTGGGATTGCCTAAGACATGTGCATAGGTAAGAAAGAGGTGAGGCCAAGTCCTAAGACCTGGGGGATCCCAACCTCTCCACTCACATTTCCTGAGTAAACTCACCATAGGAATGTATTGATACCAACATTTGCTACATTTCTACATTTATTTTTCTAAAGAATATAGTCCTTTTCATGGATTGCCGTTAAAATTCCAAGGTACATGAATTGTGCAGAGAATCCTTTATTAAATGGTAGAATTCATTGCCTCATTTTTCCAGAGACTGATGCTTATGTAAACAGAGATACTAAGACCCATTTGACCCATATGGACTGGTTTCCATAGTGAGTGAACCCAGAAGAAGCTGAGATAACCAGTTGACCTCTCCTCTTCTGCTCTGTGAGATGACTGTCAGACCTGGATCAGAAACGAACCAGCACCGTCAAGCCACTGGTTTTGCTCTCCCCAATGTCTCCAAACAGACTTTTGGGACATGGTTCCAATGTGAAAAGAGGAATTTTCCAGCCCCTTGAAACTGCAAACTGTCCAAGCCTGGTGTTCTTCAGGGTGGACATTTAAAGTCTTATGCTAGGATATCTTCTCCTTTTCAATGTATTTGAGAGGCTCAGACTAATGTATTAGAGAAAATAATTAAAAAGGAAAGATTCAGCTGTTGATTTGAACATGTCATAAACACAGCAAGGAAGGTTTGCTCCAGCCCCTGTGCCACTCGGTGTGTGTAGAGTGCTCAGACATGTCACTCGATTTTTTTCCCTTAGAAATAAACACTATTGCAAACTGTCTGTCATCCTCCGATTCTCAAACTAACATGTTTCTAGAAACAGTTGTCCCCCTTCTCGCCCTTTCTCATTTGATAGTCCCACTAGGAAAGTACCCACTTGATTCTGATCAGCTTCAGCTCCGGCTGCCACACTGTTATCTATTTATTTAAATAAAACCCTTGTACGTATATCCAATAGTTATTCCTCTACAGATAGTGTCATCATCCTTTAAGAGACTGTGTGTGATACGCAGACCACTTCTTCATTGAAGGATGTGGACATTAAATTACAGTACTTGCCATAGGGAAGCTGAGTAGTCAAATTAGTAAGCTTTTTAAATTTTTTTTCTTATCTGCTTCTTCTTAGTTAACCCCAACCTGGAGCATCTTCTTTTTTTTTGGGGGGGGGGAGCGTGTTCGAGACAGGGTTTCTCTGTGTAGCTTTGGAGCCTTTCCTGGAACTCACTCTGTAGCCCAGGCTGGCCTTGAATTCACAGAGATCTACCTGCCTCTGCCTCCCAAGTGCTGGGATTAAAGGCGTGCGCCACCACCGCCCAGCTGGAGCATCTTCTTAACTCTGAGAAACAAAAGGAAGTAAAACTTCTGTTGATGCTTATTCATAGTAGCAAGATCCAAACTTCACAAATGAAATCAAACCCCATCCACATTGCAAAAGGGAGTTTCAAATTTTACAACTCTGCCTGAAAACATGTGTTGATTTAGAAGTTTCTCATGTCTCAGGGAGAATGCAGATTTCCCTGGAATCCAGGCTGGTGCCACAATTCGTCACCATTCTCATTGGGAGCTCAGATCATCTGGGGGGATTTCAGAACATGCTCTGTTGTTTTTCTCCATCAGCTTTCCAGAGAAGTAGCGAAGAAAGATGAGCACAGACTCCAGATTGGCATGGCCACAGCAGCAGCGTGGCCCTCGGACGCCAAGATGGTCCCAGATCTTGGGCATCCACATGGTCTCCGATGGTAACAGGAGCCTCAGACATCAATGCAGACCCAGACATGGGCCTCAGACACCAACATGGGCTCAGGTGGCTGACCTATGCTGGGGATGTCTTTCTGTATGCTGTGAATATGTTGCTCTGATTGATTGATAAATAAAATGCTGATTAGCCAGTAGCCAGGCAGGAAGTATATTATAGGTGGTATAAGGAGAGAGGAGAATTCTGGGAAGTGGAAGGCTGAGTCAGGAGGCGCTGCCAGCCGCCACCGCCGCCATGAGAAGTAAGATGTAAAGATACTGGTAAGCCATGAGCCACGTATCAAGGTATAGATTTATAAAAATGGGTTGATTTAAGATATAAGAACTAGATAACAAGAAGCCTGCTGCAGCCATACAGTTTATAAGTAATATAAGTCTCTGTGTTTACTTGGGTCTGAGTGGCTGCAGGAGCCAGGTGGACACAGGAAAACTCCAGCTACAGACCTAACCCTGGGCATCTGCATGGCCCTCAGTGGCAACATGGGCCACAGACTTCAACACAGATCCTGGCTGCTACAGTACCACAGACCCAGCCACGTCCTTTGGCAGCAGCCTGTAACCTGGATGTCACCATGGTCCCAGCAGCAGCACAGCCCTAGGACACCAACATGGTCCCAGGTGGTGGCCCAGACCTCAGGAATCCACATAGCCCTCATGGCAACAGGAGCCATGGACATCAACACAGACACTGACTGCAGTAGGGCCATAGACCCAGACATGGCCCCCAGCTGCAGTCCTGGCCAGGACATCACCATGGCACTTAGATCTGTATGGCCCAGATGTAGCATGGCCCTTGGGCACCAACATGGCTCCAGGCAGCTGATCAGACCCAGGGCAATCACACAGCCCTCGGGTGTAACAGACATCAACTCATACCCTAGTTACTATATGGTCACAAACCCAGACATGGTCCTCAGCAGCAGCTCGGGCCTGGACGACACCATGGTCCTGGGTGGCAGCACAGGCCACCCAGATCAGCATGGCTCCAGCTGTGGCACAGCTCTTGGACACCTACGTGGCCACCAGTGGCAGCCCAAACACTGGCATCTTTGTGGCCTTTGGTGGCAACGTGGGCCATGGATGGCCACATAGACCCTGGCTCTGGTAGGACCATAGATCCAGCCTGTCCTTTGGCAGCAGCTGGGGACCTGGATGTCACCATGTCCCTGGGTGGCAAGCAGGCCTCCCATATCAGCCTTCACGTCTTCCATTCCACCTCTTTCCACAGCATGTGAACCACTCTGCTTCTCTTTCTCTTCCGTTTCTCCACCACATACTTGCTCATCATCATGGGACTCACCCACTTGGCACCAAGTGGGCCCATGGATGTCTTCCTGTCCACAGGTCTTGAGGACCCAGGCAGGCCTATGGGTGGCTTGCTGCTGCCTGAGCCGAATGGCATCAGACAGGCCATGAATGTCTTCTCTCCAGCCCAGGTCTTTAATAAACATTCTTGACACTAAGTTTCTAATGGGACCTTTAGTTTCCTAGTCTATGAAACTATAACAAAAATGATGGTTGGGATAATTCATCATGTGGTCTAAAGAGATTAAGGTAAGTCATACAAAAGTGACTACGTGCAGAAGTCCATTAAACAGCCCTAGCATCAAAGAGGCCTAAATACATCCTGATTTACACACTCAGACACTCTCTTCTCCATCTACACCAGGGTGGGGTTGAGAGAACACAGCAGTGTTACCATGAGGTTTCTCGGGAGACGAGATGAAAGAAGGTTTCCTTAGCCGAGATACATGAGTGTTAAAAGATGGAGGCATGGCACAGCTTCCGATCCCTCAAAAGATTTGTTAAGCCTGTGTTAGTCAGGTGTAGGGAGCGTTGCTCCAAACTCGTCCAACCACCTGGGATGGATGTGTGAAGTCGGCACAGTGAAGAAACCGTGACCACCTGTTTCAAACAAGTGGCCCCGATAGCCTGGGCTGTTCTTATTGAGACGGTTTCAATGGTTTGCAGGAACAGTTAGTTTTACAATCAGATTTGTTCTTTTAAGTTTCTAAAAATGGTTACAATAATCACATTTGTTCCTTTGCTTCTTCCCCCTCGGTCCCCTGACTTTCCCACAGGAACCATTACCTACTAGATTCATGGCTCTAATGTTAGAAGCATAAGCAGTGTTGCAAATGACAAAGGACTTCTCTAACTAGGCACACCTACAGCAAGAACAGTGTGCCCAGTTGTCAGCATTTACAGCTACAGCGTCATGCAATGTGAAAGACAGTTTTGTCCCTAGTGGTTAATATTTACATCTGGTAGGGTCTGGGTTCTCACAATCAACTCACCAGCCAAAGCTGGATCAATTCATTCTACATTCTGTACTACTCTATCTCTTCCAGGTTTTTTCATTTATCCTATAGGCAACATGACTTGGAAACTTACTTTTTTTGTTACTTTTTTGTTAAGAAAAATTTTTATTCATTTTACACACCAATCAAAGATCTCCCTCTTCCCTCCTCCCTCCTCCAGCCTCCCCCTCCCAACCCAGTCCCCATTCCCTCCTACAAGAAGGTAAGGTACATGGGGAGGTACATTCAGTAGAGGCAGGTCCAAGCCCCTCTCCCTGACTCAAGGCTGTGCAAAGTGTCCCATCATAGATAGTAGGCTCCAAAAAGCCTGCTCATGCACCAGGGATGGATTCTGATACTACTGCCAGGGAGCCCCTTAAGCAGATCAAGCTACACAACTGTCTCGCTCTGCAGAGGGCCTAGTCCAGTCTGTTAAGGCTCCACAGCTGTTGATCTAAGTTTCATGAGTTCCCACTAGTTTGGTTTGGTTGTCTTGGTAGGTTTACCCATCACAGTCTTGATGCCCCTTGCTCATAGAATCTCTCTTCTCTCTCTTTGACTGGACTCCTGGAGATTGGCCTGGTGCTTGGCTGTGGATCTCTGCATCTGCTTCCATCAGTTACTGGAGAAAGGCTCTATGATGACAGAGTATTCACCAATCTGATTACTGAGGTAAGCCAGTTCAGGTACCCTCTCTACCATTGCTAGTAGTCTAAGCTGGGGTCATCCTTGGGGATTCCTGCGAACTTCCCTAGCACCTGGTTTCTCCCTATCCCCATGATGTCTCCCTCTATCATGGTATCTCTTTCATTGCTCTCCCACTCCATCCCTGCTCCAGTTCAACCATCCTCTTCTCTTATCCCCCACCCCCTACCCTCCATTGCCTACCCATCATCTCCAGTTTACTCATGGAGATCTAATCTATTTCCCTTTCCCAGGATGATACATGCATCCTTCTTAAGGTCCTACTTATTAGCTAGCTTCTCTGGAGCTGTGGGTTGTAGTCTGGTTAACCTTTACTTTACTTCTAGTATCTACTTATGAGTGAATACATACCATGTTTGTCCTTCTGAGTCTGGGTTACCTCACTCAGGATGATATTTTCTAGTTCTATCCATTTGCCTGCAAATTCATGATGTCATTGTTTTTCACTGCTGAATAGTACTCCATTGTGTATATGTACCACATTTTCTTAACCCATTCTTCAGTTGAGGGGCATCTGGGTTGTTTCCTGGTTCTGCCTATTATGAATAATGCTGCTGTGAACATAGTTGAGCATGTGTCCTTGTGGTTTGATTGAGCATTCCTTGGGTATATGCCCAAGAGTGGTATAGCTGGTTCTTGAGGAAGATTGATTCCCAATATTCTGAGAAATGGCCATACTGATTTCCAAAGTGGCTGTACAAGTTTGCATTCCCAACAACAGTGGAGGAGTGTTCCCCTTGCTCTGCATCCCCACCAACACAAGCTGTCTTCAGTGTTTTTGATCCTAGCAATTCTGACAATTATAAGATGGTATCTCAGAGTCGTTTTGATTTGCATTTCCCTGATGACTAAGGATATTGAGCAATTCCTTAAATGTTTTTCAGCCATTTGAGATTCTTCTGTTGAGAATTCTGTTTAGGTCTGTAGCCCATTTTTTTTAATTGGATTGTTCAGTATTTTGATGTCTAGTTTCTTGAATTCTTTATATATTTTGGAGATCAGCCCTCTGACAGAGGTGGGGTAGTGAAGATCTTTTCCTATTCTGTAGGCTATTGTTTTGTCTTATTTACTGTGTCCTATTGGTGTAATTATTCAGGCCACTCCACGTAGTTAAAAGGAAAGTTTATTAGTGGCACAACTTACAAATGAAGGGATAGGTAGGTTGCAGGGTCTGGGGAAGGTGTATCGCAGTCCAGCGGTGTTCTCTGGATCTCTGCTGGGTCAACCTCCACCGTCCAGGGTCCAGGAACAGAGAGCACTTCCAGGGCCCTCCCTCGGCCCCGCCTTGTAGGCATGATAGTTACCGAAACCTCAGTGGGGGTTGGAACTTCCAGACCAAAGCTGGAATGGCTACCCACTACAGTGTCCTTTGCCTTACAGAAGCTTCTCAGTTTCAGGAGGTCCCATTTATTAATTGTTGCTGTCAGTGTCTGTGCTACTGGTGTTATATTGAGGAAGTGATCTCTGGTGCCAATGCGTTCAAGACTACTTCCTACTTTCTCTTCTATCAGGTTCGGTATAACTGATTTTATATTGAGGTCTTTGATCCATCTGGATTTGAGTTTTGTTCATGGTGACAGATATGGATCTATTTGCAATCTTCTACATGTTGACATCCAGTTCTGTCAGCACCATTTGTTGAAGATGCTTTCTTTTTTCCATTGTACAGTCTTGGCTTCTTTAACAAAATTCAGGTGTTGATAAGTGTGTGGATTAATGTCAGGGTCTTCAATTCGATTCCATTGGTCCATATGTTGGTTTTTATGCCAATACCAAGCTGTTTTTATTGCTATAGCTCTATAGTAGAGCTTGAGGTCAGGGATGGCAATGCCTCCAGAGGTGGCTTTATTGTACAAGACTCTTTTAGCTATCCTGGTTTTTTTTTTTTTGCTTTTCCATATGAAGTTGAGTATTGTTCTTTCCAGGTCTGTGAAGAATTGTGCTGGGATTTTTATGGGGATTGCATTGCTTTTGGTAAGACTGCCATTTTTACTATGTTAATCCTACCTATCCATGAGCATGGGAGATCTTTTCATTTTCTGATATCTCCTTTCTTTCTTCAGAGACTTAAAGTTCTTGTCATATAGGTCTTTTACGTGCTTAGTTAGAGTTACCCCAAGGTATTTTATATTATTTGTGGCTATTGTAAAGGATGATGTTTCTGGAAACTTACTCTTAATAGTTGGCACTGCTTATCCCTTGTTCTTATGTCTCCTTCCTCTCAAGTTCCTACAGTATTGGCACAGCTATTAGAAATGAGGGCATTGTGGGTTTCTATGATTCTGCTTTATTCCCTGTTCCTAGACTATTCCATTAACTCCCAATATCATCTATTAGCATTTCTTCTAGACTCTTGTTAAAATCATTCTCTCCAGAACAGTTATGCAAATTTGTAAGATTATCATGAACTACTGTGACTCTTTCAGGCTGGGCACAAGGTGCATTGGAAAGTCAATATCACACTTGAAACATCAAAGACTTTAGGGGCTGAATCAGGTCCACTGTATATTTTTAACAATACCCCTTCTGGCTCACCCAGAGGAGAGTCATCAGGGGGAAGTTTTCCTTTTGTAATGGCTATTGTATCTATAACTCTGAGAAAGTGATACTAGAGGCAGCCAGCAATATGGCTTGTATAACGAAAGCAAGGAGAGCAGGTAGCACATATGCTCCTGGGGTCATGCCCGGAATTATGTAGTGAGCTATCCATCGGCCTTGCCACAATGGGTCAGATTCTCCATGGCCTTGCCACAAGGAGAATTTGTTCATGATGTTCTCAGGCTTTGTCCCCCAAGGAAGTCACATGGCTCCCGGCAGTTAAGGTTTCTACTGCTGTGATAAACACCATGACCAAAAGCATCCTGGGGAAGAAAGAGTTTATTTCAGCTTACAATTTTTGTCCATCATGAAGGGAAATCAGGGCAGGAACTCCAGTAGGAAACTGGAGGCAGGAAAAGCAGAGGCCATGAAAGCATGCTGCTTACTGGCTTGCTCCTCCTGGCTTGCTCATTTTGTTTTTTATATTATATACCCCATGACCACTTGGAGTGGAGTGGCTCCACCCACTGGGCTGGGCTCTGCTTCATGAATCATTAATCAAGAAAATGCCCCACAGGCTTGTTCACAGGCCAGTCTGAAAAAAACAAAAACAAAACAAAACAAAAAAAAAAAAAAAAAAAAAAAAAAAGGGCTGGAGAGATGGCTCAGCCGTTAAAGGCTAGGCTCACAGGCCAGTCTGAGGGAGACATTTCCTCAACTGTGGTTGCCTTTTCTCAGATGACTCTAGCTTGTGTCAATTTAACAGAAAACCGACCAGTACAAACCCAAAAGCTTAGACTAAGAGATAAGTGCTTGTGTTTCATAGAGAAGCTACCAGAACGCATAACCCCATAGGGCTTTCTAAGAGATGAATTTGGCCAGAGTGTCTACTCAAGTCTGTTCCATCTAAATTGACAGTTGAAATTCTGAAAATGTTTGGGTTCTTTTTTTGTAGGCACTATTATCCCTGGAGGAAAGCTCTGTGAAAGACCACTCTGATTCCTGGAAATCAAATTCATGAGTGTTTAGTAGAAATATTTATGAAGACTGTGACAATCTGTAGATGAAGAAGGGAGCAGCCACATTCTGGATACATGCTTGCTGCAGCCACAATCTGGATACTTGCATGCTGCAGCCACATTCTAAATACATGTTTGCTGTAGCCACATCCTGGATACATGCTTGCTGCTGTCACATTCTGGATACATGCTTGCTGCAGTCACATTCATGCCTACATGCTTGCTGCAGCCACATTCTGGATACATGATTGCTATAGCCACCTTCTGGTTTCATGCTTGCTGCAGCCACATTGTGGTTTCATGCTTGCTGCAGCCGCATTCTGGATACATGCTTGCTGCAGCCACATTCTGGTTACATGCTTGTTGCAGCTGCATTCTGTATACATGCTTGCTGCATTGCAGGATTTGCAGAAACCATTCTTGTGCCACTCAGTGTGGTGTGGAAGCTCCAGTGGAGGAATGGTTCGTAAACATTCTCAGGAGGTCTTTGGAGTGAGCATTTCATCACAGAGAATCTCTGCTTTAATCTTCAGTCTCTGCTTGCCTAGAGATTAAAAGATAAGTGACTCACTGTCAGAAAAGGGAGAAGCAATGGGTGGGGGCATTTGTGCCCTTTCATTGTCGGCCTGCATGGAGCATCCTGTGAACATAGGAATTTAATGAACAACTGCGCTCCAGTAGCCTCATGGGTGGTCCAACCAAAAGGGCTACTGGCCAGGGCCTCTGAAGTGCCAGTAAGAAGCAGCAGGCAGGTCAAGGCTGGACTCAGGGTGAACTCTAGAGACAGGGGCTCAAACAGGGACTCAGGGTGAATTCTAGAGACAGGGCCTCAAACAGGGACTCAGGGTGAATTCTAGAGACAGGGCCTCAAACAGGGACTCAGAGTGAACTCTAGAGACAGGGGCTCAGGCAGGGACTCAGGGTGAATTCTGGAGTCAGTCTTCCTCAGACGACTGTAAGAACGAAGTTGCTGCCCAGGACAGAGAAAAAAAAAGAGCAAAACCGCCCTTCTGAAACCAGTCGCTGCTTAGACAGCAGCGACATAGAGGTGGCCGTGGCTGAGCACATCAGTATCTGTCCCTCGATGTTTCTCCTCTCTCTCTCCCAGTCACCAGCAGCTTGGAGACACAGTGGAGATAAGAAGAAGCAAGGGTGAGAGACAGGAAGACATCATGGAGAAGAAAATGACAGCTTCCCCTTTCCATCCCCAAGCTGCAGAGCTGCCTTCTGCTGAGGACAATGAGGACTTTTGAACTGAATGTGAGATCCCAAGGTTACTTTAAAATGGATGAGGCCTTATTTCTTTTTGAAATGGAACCCAATTGTAGCAGCACTTCTAATTCAAAGATTTATTAACGTCTTACATATATATAAAATAGTGCCCACATAGATGGGTGGTTCATTTGGTCTTGGTTTTGACTGGTCCCATTATGGAAACCAAGCTGACCTCAAATACTGTGCAAACCCAGGTTGGCCTTAAATGTGTGATCCTTCTGGTGTGCTTCCCAAGTGCTGGGATTACACCTGTACACCACCACACCCAGCTTAAAATAAATACGATGCCCACAAAGTAAATATGTCCCAAGTCAAAAATAATACATTTCCAAGACTCAGAAGGTTCTCACTGAGTACACTGCCTTCAGATGAAAGGGGGGCAACTTCCTGATTTCCTGCGTATGGACAGATGATTTCCTGCATGTAAACAGAATCTTCTGTATATGACATAATGCATCTGATTTTTTGTTTTGTTTTGTTTGAGACAGGGCCTCCTTATGTAGCTCTGCCTGGCCTGGAGTTCTCTATGTAGACCAGGCTGGCCTCAGATTCACAGAGATCTGCCTTCCTCTGCCTCCCATGTGCTGGAATTAAACGCATTTACCACCATGCCTGGCTGATTTTTTTTTCCAATTTCATTGATATGTTTGTGGAAGTCGTCCACATTGTTCTTATAGCAACAATTTATTTACTTTCCATATTATATCTAACCCATTGTATAACTGTAACACACTTTATTCACTCTGTTATTCATTGACACTGGACTTGATCCTGCTTTAAAGGTTACCACAATAATTTTATTGTATATATGTGTGTGAGCATGTCATCTATCTATATATTAGCTAAATATAACTACAATGAAATCCTGTATCATAAATTATATATACATATTCAGCATTAGCGTATTTAGTAAATAGTTTTCCAAATTACATTCTTTGAATCTGTAAGCAGTGAACAGGAGACTAGTCATGCCACACCCCAGCCAGTCCTTCACAGTATTTAACTTTCCCATTTCAGCTCTGGGGGATCGAGAGTATTGTAGCCATTGGTGTGTGTCTGATGGAGTTTCCCTGATAAAGGTGAGCATATTTTGATATTTCATGCTATTTACCTAAACACTTTGAAATTCCTTTTACTCTGTTAGATTTTGTGCCTATTCCTGTCATTGTTGACTCCATATCACCGTTCACAAATACCAATGAGTTCTCACCCATCTGAAGACAGCTTTCTGGCAGACAACCCACTCTTTACTTGTTCATCTGACTCTCTAGGAGACAGCCATCGATGACTACTACTCTATGTACCCCTCATACTGTGGACTCAGAAATTAAAATTTCTGAATGAGTAATGAATTATCACTATTCTGATCACACAGAACATCACCCTCTCTTCATTCTGAAAGCTTTTGGTTTGAACAGTCTTATTCATAACATGTATTTTTACTTTATAAATTTAAAATGCATAGATTTTAAGTGTTTACTCATAAACACGTGTATAGCAATAAATACCTCATGCTCTGCTCCAAATGTCTTATGAATCGACTTTTCAGAGCAATCAAATTGAGTCATTTCATAATAATCCTACAAAAACCCTGCAGATGAGAAAACTATGCCAGGCGGTGAGAAAGTTACCCACAATCCCACAAGGCCTTATCTCTGTAGAGTCATGTAACATATGACATATTGGTATGATAGTTCCAGCTGAGCTAAAACTTCTTCTTCCCTGTAGACCTCACAGTGTTCTCATGCAATGCGTCACTCACGGGTGATTTGTGATGCTAACAAACCTGCTGTATTGCTGGTCCTACGGAGGGGGTCACCCACAATTGTATATACTTATCACACAGTATACCATACTTGATACAAACGACAAATGCCTAGGTTACCGTTTGTGTATTTGTATGCTTTTTTCTTTGGCAGTCTCTCTGTGTGGTCCAGGCTAGCTCAGGAATTGTGAGCACATGCCACCTCACTCACCTTCATACCATACTTCCTGTTGTTACTTTAGAGTGCATTCTTGCACTGCTTTTTTTGTTCACTTGTTTGTTTTGTATTGTTGGTTTGTTAGGTCTATTATTAAACAGTGGAGGAAGACAGCAGGTGCACTCTGGACACATGATGGCTGCAACACAGAAAATGCAAAGTCTATTCTGCCCAGGAGTATGGATTCACATGAATGACATGTTCCAAGGTGGTAGCAGTTCCATGAATGTTAAACAGTCACAGGACGAAAAAAAAAATCATAGATCAAGGCGTTTACCAAATACGCTGTTGGGGACTTGGGGTAGGTGGCTACAGCAAGGCAGAAAAAGCTCGGCTATTGGTTTCAGATGTTGTCTGATGACATTCTCAACCTTCCCATATCTGATGGCTGCTGTTCTTCTCGTGCTGTTCTGTACATAGTGAGCTTGTCCACAGTGGCAGGGAGACACAGCCCAGAACTGCTGCCAGTAGCCTGGTGAGATCCACTCTTGGGGACCTAGGCTATTTAGCTGGGCTACTAAAGCTGGATCATGGGCTTTTTATTCCAGGAGAAGTAAGAATGAAGCAAAGTTTATTAAACAGAAATAAAAGACAGTTCCTGCTTCTGATTTAGCTGCAACCATTGTGGCCAGGAAGGGAGAGAGATAAAACAGGAAAAGGGAGTTGGCACACATCCAAGGTGTTTGTGCAGGCCTCTCGAGGGACAAAGTCATCCCTATGTGTCTTAAAAATCACTATCATCTTGTGGCTTTTGAAGTTCAGAGAATGTAATTTACAACCAAGTTTAGATTAAACTTTATGGATTAAGTAAAATATATATGTATATATATACATATACATTACTTAAAATAGCTACCTTACTTATTTATCTTATCTTAAAGAGGTTTTTTTTGCAAACAAAATTGTAAGGTGTATTTTAGGAGGTTCACAGTTCAGGTTGAGGGACGATAGAGAAGTGCTAATATGGTTTAACTCTAGGTCACCCACTGGGATGTGACATGCAGGCTGGACATGCTGGAGGCCCTACAACCCAAATCACCTGAAACGGCAGATAACAGCTCTTCGAGTCTGCTGAAGTAATAGCCTTCAATAAAACAATGTTACAACAAGTGGCAAAGAAACAGAATGCGGAGAGTAAGAAAGCGATGGAAGACGGTCCAGAGCAATGCACAATGAGCTGGAAGGCGGAGTATGCACAGACGCTGACAGTGTCTGGAAACCTGGAGACATTATAGATGTTCCAGGGTTAATCTTAGCATTTCTTTCTTCTCAAAGAGCTGATAATGAAGAAGAAAAGCTTTATCCAACAGTGAATCTATGATAGATGATTAAAGGAGAGAAGAGTTGCTGCTGGCGATGGCTGAGGTCTCCGTCCTGGAGGAGTGATGGATGCTGCAGACAGCAGGGGGCGCCGATGTTTCCCATGAAATGGAAGGGTTCCGAGGAGATGGGTCTGGTGCTGGCAGGGAGGCAAGGGTGAAGCCTTATGGTCACCAGAGAGAGGTGCTGTTAAAAAGGATTAGGAGGTGTGACCCTGTTGTAGGAAGCGTGTCCCTGGGGGTGGGGGATGGGCTTGCCTGGGTCCTGCCTTGACTGTCAGGGTCCTGAGACAGGGAAGGGGAATCCACACAAGGAAGATATCTGACTACCAGGTGGATAAAACTCAAGTGGCCCTGAATAGCTCAAGCCGTCTTTATTTATACTTTAACAGAGTTTTTTTCTACCAGGCTTACATGAACAGTTGTATTATTGCCTCCTGTTTTTGACTTTTAAGAAATACATCATAGTCACTATAAAAGCTCCCATTGTTCTCCTTTATGTTTTCCCAAATACACTTTTTCCACCTCTACATAACCTTATTATAGACACAGAGTTCAGCATTTTTCAGGCTTATCTACATATCAAACCAGACACACTCTGTTCTTGTAGAACTTATGTTGCTGGCAGCTACTTGTGGTTACAAAGTTAAAAAGTAGTAGACATGTGCACAATGCTTCAAGGACAACAATATTCAAACCCAAACAATTCTTTTGTGTCTGTAAGATATGCTTCTCTACAGTTCCCTGGTCTACAAGAAGGTCCTACTCATCTCAATCTCTCTACCAAAGGCAGACTTTGATAAGGCACTCTTTTCCCATCTCACTATACTATACTTCTTCCAACAATACAAGCTCCTGTGTATGGTAAAGGTGGATGTATTCATCCCATATTTTACATTGCATTTTTCCCATTGGATCATGCTAGATCCTATCATTGATTCTACATGCCTTGTGTCCGGGGAATTTACTCTCAACAAACAGTTGGCACTATGTGTATTCCTGAGACTTCTTCCCTATTCTGTGTATGCAAACCTTACTCACCTTTCTAGAACTGTGAGGCATGGTTGATGTTCCAAGTGTTGTTTTCTTGTATGTACCTATTACTTCCTGTCACTACTGAGTCTCTCTCTCCACATGGTGCTTCTATCCACCTTTTCCTTAGAACAATTATGAAAGCAAGACCCATTAATTTTAACTGTCTCTATTGAGTCAGAAAAGTTCCTAGGATTAGGAGTTGCAGTTAGTAATTCCAGATAAGAAATTTAAGAAGCATTAGCCCCCTGCTGAATCTTAGGGGAAAACATTTGAAAAGAACAGAATTTCTAGGGAAAATTAAAAATTAAATGCATGTGTGACTGACAAAGTGAAACTAAAAACTGTCCAAAGAATCAACAGCATAATGGAAGAGAAAAGAGCCTGCAAGCTACATGAATTCAGCAAAGCCCTGCACTGTCCCATGCTCTACTGGTCCTTGCCAAGTGAGAATCGTTTCCAAGGACATCTTGCCCCACGGAGACCCGTTGGACAGACAGTCATATGCTGATCCAAGATTAGGCTGCACAGCTCCCAACAGAGGCTTTGAAGTTTCAAAGATCATGCCAAGCCCTGAATCTCTCTCTCTCTTCCTGTTGCTCACAGATCCAGATGTAGAACTCTTAGCTACTTCCCAGCATGTCTACCTGCACACTGCCTCCATGCTCCCTGCATGGTGACAATGGATTAAACCTCTGAGACTGTAAGCCAGCCCCAATTAAATGTTTTCCTTTAAAAGAGTTGCTGTGGTCATGGTGTCTCTTCACAGCAATAGAACACTGACTAAGACAGGCATCCTCAAGTTCTAGTTGCCTTTTATGAAGACAAACTGACTTGGCATTCAAGTCCAGAAGATGAGGCATGATAATTGCATCCATTATATATTCATGTCCACATATATACATATGTAATCTTGGCCTTGAATTTCTTTGTTACGAGTATAAAAAAATACCTTCATTCTAAAGAAATTTAAGTTTGATATTATATCCATTTTGTAAATATTGAGAAAGTTGTCGGGTTTTTGATCATTTTTGTTTTGCATCAACAGAATTGGTTACTTTGAGCAAAACTCAATAAATACAAAACATTTCTATACTTGTTGTATTTATCAAGGAAAAAGTCCTTCCAGACCATAGACATTCTGGCTGCAAAGAAGCACCCTTTGTCTGTTGCTTTAAACTCCCTTGTTTGAGATGCCTTTAGGAAAAGTAACATTATCTGTCTAGGTGACTGCATCAGTCCTGCTGCTTTCCCAGACTCTCGATCAGCAGAAAATATTAACATGATCCCAGTATGAAAGGCTTCTTCCCTTCCCATGTCCTTATACTTCCCCATGTCTTTATCCTGGCTTAGTCCTAGAAGTAATAAGCCATGTATCACAGAGTCCGAGTACCCAGCAGGCTCTACCATCTAGGTCTGTGTAAAAACACTCTGTGATGCCCACATGTCAATAAAATCATCCAGCAGCTCACTTCTCAGCATCTCTCCACTGCTAAGCAACACAAGTGACTATATTATCATCAATAATCATAATCAATAATTGAATCAAAGTGATATCAGTGGCTGTGTCCACAGTTCACATATGTCATATTTTATAACTCTCTGAAGCCTGAGAAAATAGATTCAAATTTTTAGCAAATAATTCAGTATCATACAATGACGGGTCAGCTCGTGTCCTATCTGAGTCGACCATTGATCCCCTTCCCACAGTCTGCACGCTGCAAAGTAAAGAGAGATGGGCGAAGTGAGAAGGCACAAGGCCACTCAGATTCCTGCCTCCATCTAAAGTTGGCAGACGTGACGGCCATTTCGTAAGTATAGGCCTGAAAGAGAGTCTGTGTGAGAGACGTGCCCAGGACCACATGCAAGGTGGGATCTTGCCCAGGCTTCCTCCTTCCAACACCACCCCTCGGCTTCCCTGGGTCTGCTTCGGGTTCCCCGGAAGCAGAGAGAGTCCAAACTCTGGTGAAAACAGAGGCAGTTCTCAAAAGAAAAGAGGGAGTGAGAGGCAGGGAAGGCAAGTGAGCAACCCCAGCTTCCGGACAAAGCCTTGGGCAAGGATGCACAAATACTCCCCAGTGGAAGTCTGGCAAAAAATGTTTCCAGTCATAAACATTGGGAGGATAAACATGGGGACTTGGAACACTTCTGAGAAATCTTAAATGGTGACAGTCTATTGTAGTTTTCAAAATTCATTAGAACCTGGGAGCATAATAATGAGTGGTCTTTCGACCTCCATTTAACATGCTGTAAGCACCAAATGCTTCGCTCAACGTTACTATGATAGTTTTTCTAGGCTACAGTTATTTCAGTTAAAAGGGAAACTGAACAGTTATTCCAAAGAGTTAATATAAACATTTAGCAGCAAATCCTGAATTCTTGGCTCACCCTCTCAGGTGTGTCTACATCTTTTTCCACACAATCCATAAATGCTCTGTACACATTACCTGCTGCCTGCTGTGTGTCTGATGGAAGATGTTGCAGAGGAAGTCGGCGAACACAAACATGCATTAACTTTAATAGGTATTTCTGTTTTCTAAATTGGTAGCTATGAATCTTTGCTTTAGAGCCAGGCATGGTCAAACACACCCTCTAATCCTACACTCAGCAAGCTGAGATGGGAGTGGCAAGTCCAGGTTACATAATGCTTTCTGGACTAGCCTGGCTACACAGGGAGGTCCTATCTCCAGTGATTGGGAGGGTGTGCTTTGAATGCTCAGCCGTACACCAAGTGAACATCTTGTTCATTTAGACCTCAGAAATTGCAGAGCAGACTTATTTGCTTAGGGTAGACTTTAAACCATCATAAAAGTATGTTTTCTCAAGTGTGTATATATGAGGGGGGAGAAAGAGAGAGAGAGAGAGAGAGAGAGGGAGGGAAGGAGGGAGGGAGAGAGAGGGAGGGAGGGAGGGAGAGAGAGAGAGTGCATGCACAGGACTTTTTTTCAGAACTACTTCTTTGAATGTAATATTCAAAGAATATTCACTAAACTGGGTGCCCATGGGCTCCCAGTAAGGGGAAATTTGGGAAATATTCCTCACAACATACACTCTTCAATCTGTTGTATCAGTGATATTCACAATAAGGGGGAAATAAAAATATCTAGAAAATGCACTGTTCACATTTCAAGAGAAAGTCGGGGTTCTCTGTGTGATTTCTTTTTTTTTTTTTTTTTTTTTTTGGTTTTTTGAGACAGAGTTTCTCTGTGTAGCTTTGCGCCTTTCCTGGATCTCGCTCCATAGACCAGGCTGGCCTCAAACTCACAAAGATCCACCTGCCTCTGCCTCCCGAGTGCTGGGATTAAAGGCGTGCACCACTACCACCCGGCTTGTGATTTCTTCTTAAAGATACTTCTCACAGTTAAAAACCCCTGTTCCAATGTGCTGTGAGCAACAGTGCTGGACACAGTCCCAAACCTGTACAGAAGAAGCCAAAATCACTTTGTGTATTTAAAAGCTGTGAAGCTGGAGAGATGGCTCAGTGGTTAAGAGCACTTGTTGCTTTTGCAAAGAACCTGAGTTCAGCTTCCCACACCCACACAAGCAGCTCACAGCTATGGATAACTCCAGTTCCAGTAGATCCAATGTTGTCTTCTGCCTCTGGGGCACCACACATGCCCATACATATGCAGGTAAACATTTATACACATTAAAAAAAAAAATCCAGATGTGATAGCACGCACCTTTAATCCCAGCACTTGGGAGGCAGACGCAGAGGCAGTTGGATTTCTGTGAGTTCAAGGCCAGCTTGGTCTAAATATCAAGTTCCAGGACAGTCAGGGCTACAAAGAGAGACCCTCTCTCTCTCAAAAATCAAAACAACAACAACAACAAACCTGTGAACACGTGGTAAAACTAGTTTTGAATCCAAGTGTTTTCACAAGACTTGAAGATGACAAGTCTTTCTGTCCTGTGTACTGTCGTTTCAGTGACCACACACATGTACTAGACACACAAAAACAGAACAAGAAAATTACCATAACACCTGTTTTGTTCATGATGCCTCTGGCTAGGTCACTGCTTTGGTGATTAGGACCAGGAAAAGCACATTGCTAGATTTACTTATCAATCTTGCTCTTCAAAGCCCAGCTCCAAGCCCACCTTTTACTTTCCTGGAAGTCTCTTTCTAAAGCATCTCCTCCAAGGATTTTGTAATGTGGATGGCACATCTTGCATCCTATTTTTTATTTTACTTTCAAGGTTCTCAAGGTGAGGACTGCATTAAAAGCATCCTTGGCATTTTCTTCCATAATGAGCTATAGACAGCAATCACATGCAAAGAAGTTGATGTGTTCCATTTCAACTACACATCTACATAAAAGCTATCCATTTTAAAATGTGTGCATTATAAATTACTGCAATTTTACAATTATAAAATTATTTGCTTCTCATTTTGAAAAGTAGAAAATCTAACTGCTGTCCTATCACCCAGCGGCAGCCACTCTTGACACCTGCTGGGGTTTGAGTGTGTCCTCCAAGAATTCACGTCCTGAAAGCATGGGACACAGTGTGGTGGTGCTAACATAGCACATCTTAAGAAATGGGACCTGGTAAGAAGTAGTCAGGGCAATGAGATGCACACTCAGGAGGGTTCATATAGCTTCCTCAGGATCTCAGCCCACTCCACAGAGTGGATTATGGCATAAGAGCAAGCCTCACCCTGGAAACTCTCTGGCTTCCTGGCTTGTCATGTGATCTCTTCATTTTCTCACCATGATGTCATCTACCATGTATTGACAGGGTCACCATCGGAGGTCACAGTGATGGAGTCACATACTCCTGGGCTTTCATCCTCCCAAAAGGTGGGATACAAAAACCTCTTTTCTTTCTAAATATCCACCCTTGAGTATTCCGTTATAGAAATGTAACATCTTACTGTCTATTTTTAGATATAATCACAATAACTAAATCTAATACATATGCAATATTCACCTTGTCTAAATAAGGAGTGTTGTACAATGTGAATGACCCCTACAAATGTTATCATAGTAATAACAATAATTATGCTAGGCATGGGGACATATGCCTATAATCTCAGGAATCAGGGGGCTGGTACAGAAGGAGTCTAAATTCAAGACAGCCAGAACTACAAAATGAGATGAAAACAAATAAATAGTGCTAGAGAGATGACTCAGTAGCTAAAATGTTTGATACAAAAGCGGGAGAACCTGAGTTCAATTCTTGGATCACCACGGAAAAAATGCTGGATGTGACAGCATGTGCCTGTACAACCCCGGCCGTGGGAAAGCAGAAACAGTGGGGGCCTGGGGTCACTGGGAGTACCAGGGCAAGTGAGACAGCCTATCAAAAGTAAACCGGCTTGTTCCTGAGGAAGAATGCCCGAGGCTAACCTCTGGTCTTCACACCCATACATACATGTATCTGCCCACACACACATGAACATGCACATACATTCAGGAATAATAAAATATATTAAAGAAGTTCAAAGTCACCCTTTGCTACATAGAGAATTTAATGACTGACCAGAACACTGGAGACCTGTCTTAGAGAGAGAGAGAGAGAGAGAGAGAGAGAGAGAGAGAGAGACAGAGACAGAGAGAGAGAGAGACAGAGACAGACAGAGAGAGAGAGAGAGAGAGAGAGAGAGAGAGAGAGAGAGAGAGAGAGAGAGAGAAATCAGCGTTTGTCAAGCAAGCCTGGTGACCTGAGCTCAATCCCAGAATCCACTGCGGAATGAGATGACTGACTCCCCAGAGTTACCATTGAGCTTCCACATGTGCATCCTGGCATGCATGTACAAAAGCATGCCTTGTACACAAACACATACACATGCACACACCTTATGCATGTGCAAATGCATGCCTTGTACACAAACACATACACAGGCACACACCTTATGCATGTGCAAAAGCATGCCTTGTACACAAACACATACACATGCACACACCTTACACACACACACACACACACACACACACACACACACACACATACAATTTTTAAAAGTCTAATATAAACATTGTAGATAGCAAACTAAATGAATTGCTCAGGTTAACTAGAAAAATAATTTTAAAAAATTACCATTTGGCAAGGTATGGTGGAGCAAGTCTTTTTAATCCCAATGCTTGGGAAACAGAGGTAGGTGGATCACTGTGAATTTGAGGCCAGACTGGTCTATATAGCAAGTTCCAGACCATCCAGGGCTACATAATGAGACCTTAAACCAAGTGTGGTGGTGCATGCTTGTAATTCCAGCATTTGGAAAGGGGAGCAGAGAGAATCAAGAGTTCAAAGCTAGCCTCTGCTTTTATATATATATATGAAGTTTGAGGCTAGAACAAGCTACATAAGAACCTGTCTCAAAAACAAATTGAATATATCTTTTCAGCCATGTGCCTTTATAAAAACTGCTGTTGAAGTGTGATGAGATAGTATAATTTCTGCAGTGCTCATAACTTTATGACAACTCACCTGTACTTTAGTAACTTAAATTTAAGCCAAAAGCATACTTCTCAAGAATTGACTTTTTCCCTATGAACCACAAAATGACCAGCACGGCATGAAAACACCAAGGGCACAATAGTAGCATGCACACCTTGGCAACCAACAGTTCTAATTGGACTTAAGACCCACTCAACAAGAGGGAAATGATGCCTGGTACTGGAAACCCAACCAACTACTCAGGACTAGTGGAGTCATGGACCTTGGAGGAGAACCTACAACCACCACTTTACTTAATCAGTGTAGTCCCTAACTACAGTCTAAACATTTGCCCTCATACCCCCAGATAAGGGTGGTCCTCATCCCTTGTCAAGGGGACTTCTCTCTACAACAGATGAAGGCCATTATAGAAACCATAACCAATCAAAATGCAGAGTTGTGGAGCCCAGCCCCAATGGAGAGGGTAGAAAGATGGTAAGAACCAGAGGATCGGGGAGTTTGCTGGGAGACTGTGTCTCCTAGGAATGCCACAAGCTACACCCACAAAGTCTCACCAACATGACTGCCCAAGCATGAGCTGAGCAAGGATGACGATGACAGAAATGTCAAAAGAGACTGGAAAAGCCCGGCAGCCTCAGCCCTACACAAAGAACTACAGACAACTAAGGAATGTTGAGAGTGGAAGAAACAGTCTTCTTCGGGGAAGAGCACACCGATTGTTCATCCAATACCACGTGATCAGCTCTGAAAACAGACACGTGAGTAACATTTGACAGACCGAGTATGTTACAATGAGGAGAATATATATGTGGAACATATATATTAGGAGTATATATATATATATATATATATATATATATATATATATATATATATGTAACAACAGTTAATGAAAAAAGAGACCCTGAATTTGAAAGGGAATAAGGCAGGATGTCATAGGAGAGTTTGGCAGGAAGAAAGGGAAGGGAGAAATGATATATTATAACCTAAAAATGTAAAGAAAAAAATAAAATTTTCACTTCAAAAGAGTATAATAAAATAGAAAAGACAAATTATAATTATTGAGCATGTTATGTTTGAAACATTATTAAATAAAATGTTCACATAATAAAAAAAATTGTCCTTTATAAAGTTTGTTAAACAAGATTGGTACTAAATGTGCATAAAGGACAGGATTGCATTAATACTGATATTGCTTTAAACTGCTGTTAGAATTATATTTCTCCCAACGTTAGACAGTTCATTGACAAAATGTAACTTTGAGCATTTTCATTAGAGCTTAAAAATCAAGGTGAAAATTTGAAAAAATAATCTGACTCAACTGCTACATAGTAATCATATTATGTTGGTGATGACTTCAATTATCTTTGTATGAATAAATCACAAATAGTGTCTTTTTTGTTTTGTTTTGTTTTTTTCAAGACAGGGTTTCTCTGTGTAGCTTTGGAGTCTGTTCTGGATCTCGCTCTGTAGCCCAGGCTGGCCTCAAACTCACAGAGATCTGCCTGGCTCTGCCTCCCCAGGGCTGGGATTAAAGGCGTGCGCGCCACCACCGCCCGGCCATAAATAGTATCTTAAGCAGCATTAAATTTAAAATATACTCAAAGTTTGGTAACTTAATCTTTTTTCTTTCTTTTATTGAAAATGGATTTTTTCATATAATACATTCTGATTATGGTTTCCCCTCCCCCAAGTTCTCCAAGATTCCCCCCTAACTTCTCTCCCTTCAGTATCCACGCAATTTCTGTCTTTCATTAGGAAACAAATAGGCATCTAGAGAACAATAATAAAATAAGATAAAACAAAAACAAACAAACCAGAATAGAAACATAGTAACATAGGGAGCACTTTCCATTCCAAAGGCTACTCTAGTCCAGTCAAACAGAATGGAAGGTCACATTGGAATCAATCTATAACACTACTGCCACCTGGTGGTCATATTAGTTATAACACTATGCTTCCCATTCACTCACAAAAATTAAATAAAAATGTCCTTCATTGCTTGAACTTTACTTCGTACGTCTTAAAGTTCCAACTAGGATTTGTGAAATATTTTAATAAGCCCCAGAAGGTATGTCCAACTGATAACCACTCTCAAATGAAAAACCACGTTTCATTGATCACCATCTCCAACAGTAATGCCTTTCATTTATGAAAGGAAGTGCTTTGATGCCTTAAACAGGGCAGTTATTGCCCATGGTTTCTCAACATTTATACTAACAAGTATGAAAAGTTTCATTAGGTTGACATTCATTGAATATTTAAATAAGCCAAGCCCAGTCGTAAGCACTTTACCCACATCAGTATTTAGAATGTGTACTGTTATCCCATTTATAAGTGAGGAAAGAGACTCCATAGTTTATGCATGACTCTTACAGACCATGAAAAGAGAAATAATCTGACTGTAGGAGCCATGCTCGTACCAGCTACACTACAAGTAGAAATTCATTATTTTTCTCACTTCTGTGCATTTTCTGTCCTCTTGTTTTTCTCTTTGCTTAGGAAAAGTCATATTTATATGCTGAAATTATAAATGTTCATATAGAATATATTCATATTGTGATAGAATTGTGTTTGCCCTCATTTCTGCTTCTGCATTTTCTGATACCCTGTTCAATTATAAACCCAATCCTTGCCTATACATCAAATGATCAGTCATCAGAATGAACACACACACAACATACACACAGCTTGGTTACATAGCAACTGTCCTAACTAAGCAAAAGGTGAAAGTGTGTGTCTCCCTGGTTTGTTTAAAGTTGCTGAGAAGCAAGCATTCTTTCGTAACTGCCAACATTATGTAGTTCTTGGTCACAGTACTCACTGCTCAGGTGTAGTTTCCAATCTCCAAAAAATGTTAACTTCACTTTGTGTGAATCCAGATGTGGAGTTGCAGACTTCAGAGACAGGCTTCCTGGAACGGCTGCTGAGGCCCAGCAGGCAAAGCTTTGTTTCTGGAAAGTCTCCACTTTTCTCCTTTAACAGTCCTTGAGGGTTTTCTAAAAGCTGAAGGGTCAGCAGGCTTTACTTCCCATGGGTTAACTTTCATTTAGGCTCTCATATTTAAAGGATGTTTTTCACCTGTTGAGAGTTGACAGCTTGTGAGGGGTACAAGTGCAAAGTGATAAGTATTAGAGCCCTGGTTATTGGATATCCTCCACTAATGCAATAAACCAATCAAGCTGAATTAATAAGTCCAGGTTTAATAAACAGAGTGAAGCCACTCCCAGGTGACTCTCGGGAAGGCAGGAAGGAGAGCACATGGCAGGTCTGGTGATCAGGTCTTAAATATCCTGTAGGCATGGTATTGAGCAGCCCCAGGGAAAGGACTGACCCTTGGCAAGCTTTCTGAGGGTGGGGTCTGGAGAGGGCAGCTCCAGGGGAGATCCCCAACATCCCAACCTTTTTGGGTGTATGTGGACACCAGTTCAAGTCTGGCTACTTCCTGCTGGCAAGGTACAAACGTGGGGAGGGAGAAGTCGGGAGTCGGTGGGGTCACGCTCAGTGGGAGGTGTGGGTGAAGAGCATTTGGTTAGCTCCCATCCTGGAGACCTCACGAACCTATTCTTGAGGAGACAGAGAAGGCAGGTTTGCTAGGAGAAAAAGTAGATTATTAACACTGGCTATGAATGGTCTAGCTGTGGGAAAAAGAATGGAATGGAGATGTGCCTTGGTTGTACAGAAGAGGCACAGATGAATGAGCCAGACAGAGCAGATATGCCCTTGAGTCTGGAGAGGTGGTACCAGCACTGACGTTCTGGGAGCTTGAGGGGATGGCACATCAAATCAGGGGATGACGTGTTCCGGAGTACCTGACCATCACACCTGCTGTTTCTCCAGAAGTGGAAAATTCCTCTATCCATCCTGAAAAAGTCTCAACAAGAGTTAGGAGATAATGGAGCCTTTCGTGATTGAGCATGTGGGTGAAATCAACCTGTCAGTATTTGCCTGGTTGGTGTCCTCAGAGCTGGTGCAGGGGCTAGCATATCTGGGTGGCCCCCCTGCGGGTTGGCCTTGGCATGAAGAGAGGAGTGGAGTTGTGTCTGTAAAACAACTGGAACAGATTTACATCCTGTTGTCATAGCAAAGGCTATGGCTTTGGTTTAAAAGGTATGAATCGTTTTCTTAGAGCCTGGTTTCAGCCCAATGAAACACACCTTTAAGTCTATATTTAGAGGACAACCAGAAGAAATTTACTGAACAGAAGAGGCTGAGTGAGTGAAGGAGGAGGAGGGAGACTGAGGAGCGAGGGAGGAAAGAGTTGAACATGCCTGCAGGCTTCCATACCCTCTGTAATGCTAACCTGTCTCTAAAAGCTGGGATCAGTAAAATCCACAAAAATTTAAGAACCTCTGAAACCTGGTCGTTGTAGCCCAAAGGTTTTCTCCAGTCCCACCCAGCCCCACAGTCTATGGCCACTTATAAAATAATCACTCAGAGGCTTAATATTAATTATAACTGCTCTGCCATTAGCTCAGGCTTATTTTTTTTAAGATTTATTTATTTATTATATATACAGTATTCTATCTGCACACCAGAAGTAGTCACCAGATCTCATTAGGTGGTTGTGAATTACTATGTGGCTGCTGGGAATTGAACTCAGGACCTCTGGAAGAGCAGTCAGTGCTCTTAACCTCTGAGCCATCTCTCCAGCCCGTAGCTCAGGCTTATTTTATTACTGTCTAGCTCTTACACTTAAATTAACTCATAATTCTTATCTATGTTTAGCCACATGGCTTGGTACCTTTTCTCAGTTCTACCTTGTCATCTTGCTTCCTCTGCATCTGGCTGGCAACTCTTGACTTCACCCTTCCTCTTCCCAGAATTCTCCTAGTTTGCTCACCCTGCCTATACTTCCAGCCTGGCTACTGGCCAATCAGCATTTTATTAACCAGTGTACGAGAGCATTATCTCAGAGCAGTTTGTAGTCAGTGCTCTATCAGTTTGTAAGTACCCTAGTCATCGAACACCATCAGATCTGAGAATGTTAAGAAGTGAGACAGCTTTCCAGCTACCCAGGCAGTCCCAGGTTTCTCCATGGTTGTTAGGGGACAGAAGTCCCAAAGGCAGTACTAGCCTTTGGCTGACAAGTCCAGAAGATCTGACAGACTTTCCTATGGGGTAGGAATTTGGGGAGAGTGACTTACCTTGTCTTGGCAAAGTGGGGCAACCAATCCCCCAGTGTCCTGTCGTCCAGTCTGGGCAGGGTCTTGGCAGTGGTTTAAAGTACAAAGCAGCGTTTTGCTGCGTGACTGGCTTTGCCACATATAAGGCACTTTAAGGCAGAAGTTCTGTGGCCTTGGAGGAGATACAGGATGCTGCTAGGAGCTGACATGTCTCCATTTTTATTAAAATGCCATATCCTGCCAGGCGGTGGTGGCGCACGCCTTTAATCCCAGCACTCGGGAGGCAGAGCCAGGTGGATCTCTGTGAGTTCGAGGCCAGCCTGGGCTACCAAGTGAGTTCCAGGAAAGGCGCAAAGCTACACAGAGAAACCCTGTCTCGAAAAACCAAAAAAAAAAATAAAATAAAATAAAATAAAATAAAATGCCATATCCTCAGATCTCTGAAGTGTTTGAAGATCGGGGTATAATTATCTGTTAGGTATATCTGAATTAGACAAATGTTTTTTAGGCTTAACTTGGAGAGCATATATAAGTTAAATATGGACATACAATTTACCCAATTAGTTACAGCTTACCAATGTTAGTAATAGCAAGAAGATTAGAAGGATCATTTCCAGCTCTAGTTTTCAACTGTGGTATAGCAAAACCAAGTTTTAACATTGTAAACAATTCAATTTTTTTAAAATCAGTATCTTTTATAAGCCTTGTTTTTAGGACAGGACAGGGATTATCATACAGATATGTATCCTAATCCAAAATAACGTGGAGACCTGATGACTCCTGGTGGACCCATCCACATGGTCACCTCTGTCTAAGATGGCTGTGAAGTCATATGACCTCTCTCTTTAACCTTAGCCAAGACAGTGGCTGCCCACGAGGCTGGCTACACTTAATTAGAGTAGTGGCCAGCCACGTGTTGTTTTCAAGAGCAGTTCAAATTTGGAGTTACCAGTTTTAAGTTAACTTTTGTTACAGATTTTTAACCATACCCAATTTCTTAGCTGTTTTTCTTTATAATAAGGTAGATCGGCATAAAATAACTTTTTCTGTCATTACAAAATCTGAGCCCACGCAGCTAGTTGTGAGCATAGCTGAGCTGTTACCAAGACACACAGAACACATAATCTCAGGCATTCAAAACCAGTCAAAAACAAGCATACTGTGGCCATATTTCCATCCATACACACAGAATAGGCAGGACATTTTAACAGAAAGATGAACAAAACTTTTTCTGGGAAGCCATGTCAGATGACCAACTTAAAAATCCTGAAATAAGAATTTACAGTGTAAGCAGCATGTAAGAAAGCAGAGGGAAGCCTCTCACCCAGAAGGGATGAAGACTCGGAAGGGATCCTGGATCCCTTTACAGGCTTTTGGTTTTGAATGGAAGACTTCCAATGTGGAAGGAGGCAGGGAGGAAGGGAGAGTGGTTTTCCACAGCCATGTGGTCACCAGAAAAACTCAGCTCTACTCAGGTTCGGCACCAAGTTGATAAGTATTGGAGCCCTGGTTATTGGATATCCTCTGCTGATGCAATAAGCCAATCAAACTGAATTAATAAGTCCAGGTTTAATAAACAGAGTGAAGCCACTCCCGGGTGACTCTCTGGAAGGCAAGAGGGAGAGCACGTGACGGGGGGGGGGGGGGGGGGGGGGGGGGGGGGGGGGGGGGGGGGGGGGGGGGGGGGGGGGGGAACCTGACCCTTGGTGGGCTTATTGAGGGTAGGGTCTGGAGAGGGCAGCTCCAGGGGAGATCCCCAACACAAAGAATTATTATTCATTATTCATGCTAGAAGGCATCTCCACAGGGAAGAATCTGCCATGGGCAGGGGAATGGGTGAAGTTTGTCTCTAAAGAAACAGTGACCTCATTGGCTGCTCTCCAGGTGAGGGTAATCTTTGACTGGCTTACAAAGTAGAAATGGCAGAGAGCAGATGTGCAAAGGAAGAGAAGAATCATTGCTGCATTTATGGAGGGCCTATGTCACAATGCCATATAATAGGGAGGAAGAACTGAAAAAGAATTGACTGACAATCCATGTCCCTAAGGAACTCGAAGGTCACTTGGGAATTAGACACAAAAACAAAAACTAATATGTCTGTAATAAGACAGTTACAACAGTGTTAGGTGAAGCAAGACCGAGCAATGGATTCCAATAGGAAAAGAGGAATGATGTGCAAGGTTTCATTTGCAAAGATACTGAAGGACAAGTGTAAACTTCCCGGGTGATAAGGAAGGACCTGACATTTTACCAAGACACACACACAAAAGGACAGTTTGTCATCAGCCATTTCTACTGTGTTTATGGCCCTAATCCATCACAGGTACCACACAGCTCCTGTTCATGGATCCTGTGACTAGGAGCCATAGCTGATGGGCTGGAAGAAGACTCAGCAGTTAAGAACCATGTTGCTCTTGTGGAGCAGCTCACAGCTGCCTGTAAATCAAACATTGTGGGATCCAATGACCTTCCTCTGGTCTCCAAGGACACCTACACTCATGTCCACACATTCACACAGACACACAGACACATTGTTAAAAATAGAATCATTTTTCTGAGATGCAGAGTGTTTGTATTTTTATTTTTAATTATGTGGATATGTCTCCCAGAGAGCTTGTCTTCTCTGAAGATAGGAGCCATTCTTAACTGCTGAAAATAATAGCAGCTGTGGGTTTTGCAGAGCAGCTAGCTAGTAGCCAGAGAAAGGCTAGGGGACCTCTAGGATTTAATGACTATCGATAGCTTACTGTAAAATGCTGGTGGAGTTGAAATCTTTTTGGAAAGAACCAAAATTACCAATTACTGGTGGTAGTAAGGATCTTAGACGGGGTCAGTTTCCTTGTCCTACGCTGGAATTTTATGTTGTTTCATACTAATATCTAAACAGAGGATCTCTAGGTGGCGGTGGTGGCACAAGCCCTTAATCCCAGTACTGGAGAGGCAGAGGCGGGCAGATTTTGAGTCTGAGGCCATTTGGGTTTACAGAGTAAGTTCCAGGACAACCAAGGCTATGTGCAGAAAGACCCTGTCTCAAAAAAAAGGAAAAGAAATTGAGGATCTTTGAAAATCTGTTAATATTCTGTTAATATTCAAGTAAAGTCATGACTGAAGAAAAACTATTTTGAAGATACATTAATAGGGTCAACTTTTAAAATTAATATTTTGGAGGATAACTTGATGAATTATTTTCCAAATACTAAATGAAGTAGTCTGTTTCATGATACTACAATGAAATGCCTGAGGCAACTAACTTTTAAGAGACAGTTTATTTAGCTCACTGTTTGGGAATTCAAAGACCTTCATGATTCAGTTCTGAAGAGGTAGTGAATGGTGACACATCTTGGCCAGAGAACACAGAGAAGCAAAACAATCCCATCTTCATCCCAAGGAGAGGGAGAGCAGGAGAGAGTTCACAAGCCCATCTGAGGACATTCCTGCCTCCCATGACCCATGGACCACCCATCACCCCACTTTCACAGTACATGTCTTGTTACATTATTTGCATTGTTATTTACATTACATCACTGTGATAAAATGCTTTACAATTCCATCATGGCAAGGAAGTCAAAACAGGAACTTGAAGTCACATCCCCAGTCAAGGGCAAAAAGAAAGAATGCATGCATGCTCGTTGCTAGGCTCACTTTTCTTGAATCTTATACAACTCAGAACCCAAAACCAAGGAATGATGCCAACCACATTCTGCCTGGGTCTCCCCACATCAATTAACATATCAAGGTAAACCCCCAAAGTCATGACCTCAGAACAACCTAATCTAGACAATTCCTCATTAGGACTTTCTTTCCGTATCATTCTAGATTATATCAAAGATTGAAGTCTTACACATAGCAGAATAGTACCAGCTATATTGGTTGGTTGGTTGGTTGGTTGGTTTTAGTTTTTACTTGTCTCATTATGTAGCCTAGGCTGACCTGGAATGTTTTGCACAGCTCAGGTTGGCCTTGAGTATGTGATCCTCTTAGCTCTACCAACTAAGTGCTGGTATTACACCTGTACACCACCACACCCAGCTTGAAATAAATACAGTGCCACAAAGTAACCACACCCCAACTTAGAAATATTACATTTCCAAGACTCAGAAATTCTCATTGTGTCCATTCCCTTCCAATGAAAGGAGGCCAACTTCCTGATTTCCTACATATGGACAAATGATTTCCTGCATATATATATAATATGTGGGGGGAAATCCTTCAAGTTAAAGTCATTAATAGACTAGAAGTGGGGGGAACCCATCTCAGCACAGTGAAGGCCTATAGTCAAAGGACAAGCTCTCGGAATAACGCTCACAGACAGTCAAGATGATCTAGTGGGTAAAAGCACTTTCTGCACAGGCCAGACTGTCTGACTTTGACCCCAGGAACTCACAGTGGAAGGAAAGAACTGACTCCCGAAAGCGGTCCTCTGACCTCCATGCATGTACTGGAAAACCCATGTACCTCCAAACATCATATACCACACACACACACTATTATAACAAATGACATTTTAAAATTAGCTTTAATTTAAAACTTAGAAAAAAGAAACCAACAAAAACTACATATGTTCCTTAGGTTAGTGTCAGAAGTCGGCATACAAAACAGAAACCTGCATGCGTGAGCTCACTGTAGTGTTGTTTGCAATAGCTCTGCTATGAATCAACCTGGGTGGCCACCAACAGATGAGCAGATGAAAAGATGTGAGAAATTGTATATATAACAGAGAGAGAGTGTGTGTCTTATTCATCTGTGAAGAAGAATGAAACCATGTCATTTACAACAAAATGTCTAGAACAGGAAGGACATCATGTTAAGTGAAATGCCAATACAAATACGGTATGCTCTCTCTCTCTCATGTGAGGAAACTAAACAACAATAATAAAAAGACATGGAAGTAGAGGCTGCCGGGGTCTGTGTGGAGTGACTGGGGGTCATATCGTCAACTCATGCTCTGTGCACATTTGGAATCCCCTTGCTATGTACATTAATATGTGCTAATATGATATAAACAAAGAAAGAGTAGCAAGGACAGTTTTAACTGAGGGTGAGGGAATGCTGGATTGCAGCAGGGGTTGAGGAATGGATGGGAAGTTAAACAGTAGGAGGCATGAGTGTGACTACAGAGTGAGGGAAGAAAATGTAACTAGACGGGACAATGGGAGAACACAAGTCCTTCAACTCCAAAGTCGTTGGTCTTCAAGCTGTCCATGCAGCTTCTGGTGGCTGTTCTGTCCATGCAGCTGCCTGCTTTATTCCTTCCTTTCTTTATTCCTTCCCTTTTTTTTTTGATTTTGGTTTTTCGAGATAGGGTTTCTCTGTGTAGCTTTGGAGCCTATCCTGGAACTCGCCCTGTAGACCAGGCTGGCCTTGAACTCACAGAGATCCACCTGGTTCTGCCTCCCAAGTGCTGGGATTAAAGGTGTGCACCACCGCCCAGCTCTCTCTCGCTCGCTCTTTCTTTCTTCCTTTCTCTCTCTCTCTCTCTCTCCTTCCTTCCTTCCTTCTTTCTTTCTTTCTGATAGACTTCTCCCTGAAATAATCAGCTGCCACCAGGGGTCCCTCTTCACTCTCAGTGAACACAATTTTGTTCTTGTTTCAAATCAGAGGTCATTGGAGGCAGCCTGAAAGAAACTCTTCCTAAGCAAATCCATTTAAACAAACACACAGTGTCAACCAATGTGCCATACTCTGGGGATGCCAAGAAGAGACAAATTCCCAGTTTCAAGGCAAAATTGAGAGGTTCACATAAAGTTGTGGCTCACAGGAAGAGGAGAATATTTCAATGATGAGAGAAACAATGATAATAAAAAAACAAAATCCTCTTTTGTGAGATTGGGGGAGCAGCTCCATTGGTAAGGCACTGGCTTGCCTCACAAGCATGAAGACCTGGTTTTGATCCCCAAAATCCATGAAAAAATACAAGAGAGTGATAGCATGTGCTTATAATTCCAGTACTGGGGGATAAGATAGAAGGATCTCTTGGGTTCACTAGCCAGTCAGTCAAGTCTACTTGGCAAGCTCTAGACCAGTGTGAGACCCTGTCTCAACGGAGGTATATGATATTCCTCAGGATAACACCTGAGGTTACCCACTGACCTCTACACACATGCATGTGCATGTGTACATATATGTGCATGTCTACCTGCACATACATGAACATGCACACACACATTCACAGGAAAGGAAAACTCCTTTGTAACTTCGGCAATTACTATGGAAACACCTAAGGTTTTCTGTTATCTGGACTCCACAAACATTTAGAGAAGGTCCTAGGGGATAGGGAAACGTCTCAGTGGGTAAAGCATATGCTGGGAGGGCATGAGAACATGAGTTCAGATACAGCACCCACGTAAAGAGTCAGGCAAAGCGGCATGCATCCGTAATTCAGCACTGGGAGGGGGAAACAGACACCTGTACACACACACACACACACACACACACACACACACACACACACACACACACACGCATGCACACACACATGCACATAACAAAGGTCTTTGGGTGTACATCAGAGATTGCTTGTGTCGTTTCCATCATTTTTTTCCTGAGTATGTAAAAAACAGTTTTTGAGCCCTAGACAGAGGTACAGTAAGTCAGAAATTGACCCCAATGTATCAGTATCAAATTAACTTAGTCTGTTTCTAGCAATATTTTTTTAATTAATTTATTTATTTATTTTTTGGTTTTTTCAAGACAGGGTTTCGCTGTGTAGCTTTGCACCTTTCCTGGGACTCACTCTGTAGCCCAGGCTGGCCTTGAACTCACAGAGATCCATCTGCCTCTGCCTCCCAAGTGCTGGGATTAAAGGCGTGTGCCACCACAGCCCAGCAGGAAGGAGGTCTTAAATACAGGTTTACAACACAATGGGAGAACCCCCAGAGGGCAGAAGTTTGCTATGATGTTTTACAATCTTGCATCTAAGCTGTTAACGCCCATTGTGCAGGATACACAGACAAGGAACTTCCCTTAAGCATTCAGGAGGGTGGAACCTGGGAGGGAATTAGCATAGGGAGGATATCAAGGTCAAGGTCAGCAAGAAAGGCAATATTTAAAATATTGTTTCTAGCAATATTTTAAAAATCATTTTAGGGCATGAAAAATTTGACATTTTCAACAGTTGAGGAGTCATAATTAATCATTTTTTTCTATTTTTGGTCACCTCTATCTGCTCATCAGACAATAATTGCCCTGTAGAAGTGATGCATCGCATTCAGAAAGAATGGTCCTGTTGGGATAAACTTACACAATTCATTTCCTTGAGGATTCATGCATGAATAGTAATGAAGCATGTTTCACAATCTCAAAGGGAGCTTGCAGAGCCAGAGAGCTCAAGACATAAAGAAGAATTAGGACCACAACTTCCATTCTCTAAATTCAATCCTGTGCTCCCGGCAGCCTGTGTGATTTGAATGAGAAATGGGCCCATAGGCTCGTATATTTGAATCTTTATCTGCCATGGAGTGGAAGTATTCGAGAAAGGTTAGAAAGATTAAAAGGTGTGGCCTTGTTGGAGTGGGTGTGGCCTTTGAGGAAGAGTGTCACTGGGGTGGGCTTTCAGAAGCCCATGCCAGATCCACATTTGTCTCTCTCTTCCTGCTGCCTGTGGACCAGGATGTAAATGCTCAGCGACTGCTCCAGCACCATGCTGGACTGCTCAGCACCATGATGATCATGGTCATCTAAAACTGTAAGTAAATCACCCATTAAATGCTTTCTTTTATATGTTGCTATGGCCATGGTATCTCCTCACAGTAATAGAACAGTAACTAAGACACAGCCCCATTCATTCTTCATACCGTGAAATAGTTCTGTCTTCCTCCACCTAGAAAGATACCAAATACTTACAGATTGGCTCTCTATTCTGTGACACAGCTGCTTTCTCTACCCTGATTCGCCTTCATCCTCCTCTTCAAACAGTTGACCAAAAGCAAGTGTCTACAGAAAGGTCCCTAGGCATTTTTAAAAATTATTTTAGAAAACTGAATAAAGGACTGAGGAGCTAGCTCAGTCCGAAAAGCACTTGTCATGCAAACATGCGGCCCTGAGCTCAAAATCAAGAACCTGTGCCAACAACCTGGGCACGTGGCATACCTGTAATCCTAGCGTTGTGGGTGGAGATACAGGAAGATCCCTGGAACTCAATGGCCCATCAGCCAAGCCTACGTGGTGAGCTCCAGACCATTGAGAGACCCTAGGTAGGCAGGGTCTACAGGTAGCCCCACACCCCAGTAGCCTCTGGGTGTGGTGAGCTGGGCGGGGCACGGTAGGCAGGAGTGAACACCTGAGGTTCACTTCCATTCTACAGACACACATACAGAAATGCATACATATGAATACTCGTACATACATACTAAAAAGAAAGGAAAAAAATCTGAACTGAATGCAAGGCAGTCTCTACTCAGAAAGTCACCCTTTCTAACTACTCAGCCCATCTTCGCTATCTTCAACATGTTGGGTTTTATTTTTCAACTTGAATGCTTCCTTCCCTCAAGTCACAATGTATGGCTATCACCGGCTTCAGTTAACCAATTACCACTTTTATATTGTGATCACATTTCTTTTAAAATGGTTTATTTTTATTTTATGTATGTGGGTATTTTGCCTGCATGTAGATCTATGTACCTTGTGTGTGCTGTGCCTGCAGAAGCCAGAAGAGGGCATCAGATCTCCTGGGCTGGAGTTACAGATGGTTGTGAGCCTCCACATGGGTGCTGGGAATCAAACGTTGGTCCTCTAGAAGAACAGGCAGTGCTCTGAACTGCTGAGCCATTGCTCCAGCCCAAGATTTGTGCTCCTTTTAAACCTGCTTATCTTTGTTATTGTTGTTTTTTGTTTGTCCTTTTGTTTGTGTTAGGGTCCTGGAAAAGTCCCATAAAAGACCATCATCCATGTGTGCAATTAGCAAGAGTGTTTATTAGTCCAATATACTGGGGCTGTCCATCCCATATGAAGGCAAGATGGCGAGGACTGCAGAGGGATGTGTGAGCACAGCCAAGGGGAGGACCTAGGGCAGTTAGGTCACTTTAGGTATGATTGGCTCAAGCGAGTGGTGGTCATATTAGTGTGTTCTGTTGTATTTTAAAAACGGTGGGAAGGAGTCACTCCATACAAGAGGGCCCAGATGAGAGGTTTATCGAGGGGAGGGGAGAGAAGGGACAGAGACCAGTCCCTGGGGATGAGAGTGAAGGAAGAAAAAGACAAAGAGACGGGAGGTGAGCAAGGCCCGCCTTTTATAAGGAAATGTAGGGAAAGTGCACAGGGGTGCTCTTAGTGGCTGCAGCTGAGGATATGTCCTGTCAGGACCCTAAGGGCAGGCCAGTACAGGTGCCTAAATGCTAACATGTTCTAATTGGCCAGGGGTAGTCAGGAGCTGGTCAGGATTATAGTTTTCCATTTGGGGGCAGGCCTGGACAAGTCCCAGGCTTTGTCCTTATTTGGTTATCACCTTAGGCTGTTTACAGCTTAGGCCACCAGGCCTCCTCGTCCTTGCTGTCAGGGGTGTTGGAGATTGATTATCCTTTGTTGGTGGCTCTTCCTCAGAAACTGCTTGCTTGGTTCCAAAAAGCAGGGACCAAGGCCTAGTTCTTAACTGAGTCATTAGGGCAGGCTGTCATGGTATTTTCCTGGCCCTCTCATTTGTTTTAATAAAGATGCTTTGGAGATTGGCAACCACCACCAACAGTTCTGGCTACATAGCCCTCCTAGTTAGAGGTAGCCCCACACCCCAGTGGTCTCAGGTGTCACACAGATCGTGGTGAGACTGGGCCGGTCCAGGCTTACTGTTGCCATGGCAAGGTCTGAAAGAGGGCCCTGCCAGGCTCCTCACGGCTAAAGATAAAGTGCATATCCCAGGAGTTGGTGTCAGAAGACATGTGCCATCCTCCAATCCCAGCTGGAAAAGGACATCAGAAGGATATATGTTGGCATGAAAGAATATTAAAATTTCCCTTCTTTTCCCATCAAGACCTGCCACCAGTCCCTTCTATTTCTCGTCTGCTCTTCTGCCTTTAATACTCTGGCTCCCTCCTCCCACCACACCTGTGGTCAAGTCATTTATGAGTCCAGTGGGAAGAGGTCTTGAGTCCATCTCAGGCAGACCACCACAGACCCCAATGGTCTCCAGACTAAATAGCTAGAGAAACAAGAAACCCTCCTGCACCAGTCACCTCCTGAAATAGTCCCTTGCATCCTACATCTGATGCTATGGTCTTACATAGCATTCAAAAATAATTAGGTCTTTACCAATAGAGGTTTAAACACATTAGTTTATTTCCATAATGCTATGCCCATTATTTTAACAATAATATAACTGCAACACAAACTAGCATTCATTGAGTGCTTACTCTGTTTCAGACACTTTTAATTCCTCCATATCTGTCACCTCTCCTCAGCCTCACGATAATACTGTGAAATAAGCTGTATAGGCGTCCAATTTTGCTAATTGCTTTCCCAAAGTCACAGTAGTGACGCCAGGATTGAATCAGTGAGTTGGATTGCCAGCCCTATGTCCTTATCTGATGGGGTCTGCTGCAGTCAGACTCCATGTGACCAGCTGATACATTTTTTTTTAAGTTACAGTGTGTGTATGAACATGCATGTCTGTCTCTCTGTCTGTCTGTCTGTCCGTCTACCTATGCACACATGAGCCCATGGAAGTCAGAGGACAACTGGTAGAAGTACATCACTTGAGTTCTGGGGATTGAATTCATGTCATCCGGTTTGGCCGGTGCCTTTACCTGCTGAGCTACCTCCCCGGCCCCACCAAAACTTTTAATAGGTCAATACAAGTTCTTGATTTGTGCGCACAGTGCTACAAGCTGGGATAGTTTTCAGACTGTGAATGCTGGAGGGGGTCCTTCCATCCAAACAATACAAGCAGGACTAAAAAGAGGAATAAACTGATTTTCGGGGGCCGGGGATATGGCTCGGTCAGCAAAGTGCTTCCTTGTGAGCATGAGTTTGATCCCCAGAACCTAGGTGGGGTTTTTTTTTTTAATGATTTTTAAATGCTTTACATTGTAAAGTGCACAATGTTTTGGAATAAAGATTGTTTATTACTGAGCATAAAAGTGTTCACTTCGTGAGTAGAAAGGAAGACGCAAGGGTAAGCAGGGGAAGGGAGCATTCTCAGGCTGCTGCATCAGGTCCTCTGGTTTCTGAACGACTTTACAATAAATCCTTATGACAAAGGACTTTGCTATAATAGGTCAATAAAATTGTTCCAGTAAAGCCAGGCGGCGGTGGTGCACGCCTTTAATCCCAGCACTCGGGAGGCAGAGACAGGTGGATCTCTGTGAGTTCGAGGCCAGCCTGAGCTACAGAGTGAGATCCAGGACAGGCGCAAAGCTACACAGAGAAACCCTGTCTCGAAAAAACAAAAAGACAAAAAAAAATTCCAGTAAACATAAATTTTATATATGTGTGTGTATGTGTGTGTGTGTGTGTGTGTGTGTGTGTGTGTGTGTGTGTGTGTGTATGGGTTTTTTTGAGACAAGGTTTCTCTGTGTATCCCTGGCTGTCCTGGAACTCGCTCTGTAGACCAGGCTAGCCTAGAATTCACAAAGATCCACCTGCCTCTGCCTTCCAAGTGCTGGGATTAAAGGCATGTGCCACCACCACCCACGTCAAAATTTTATATTTTTAATGTTCTGCATGATCTTGATCAATTTTAAGAAAAAGTATGCAATATAAATATTTTAGTGCAAAAGTAATAAATAAGTAAAAAAAGTAATTTTTCATGTTTATCCCATCATCTACTTTTATTCAAAATGTGTTTTTGCATCTGCCTCATTTTCGAGTAAACTCAAATGTTTTGAATAAACCAAAATGACAAAAACAAATTGCAATACCTTCTTCAACTGACTCACAACAGTGTATTTTAATTAAATAAAAACTCATACTTTCAAACTCACTTATTTTGCCTCATTTTGTCATGTACAGCATACCTTATTCTTATGTGCTAAAACAAGAAAGCTTCCAAGTATACAATTTTCTACTCTAATTTAGCAAAGACTACAAACCTAGCCAGTTTCTCCCAAAGTCATGAGCAAGGTGCCAAGGAGGGTTTTTTTTTCCATGACAAAGCTAGCAGGCTTATAAATTATACATAAATAGACATGATTGCCTTTCCCTATGTTGCATGGGAGTGTCTCTAGAGTCCGATGATTTTTCACAAAGCAGGAGCTCAGACAACAGTCTAGGCTTTCTCTTTTGTCCCTCAACGTTACCACACACACATCACTACCCATGTTTTCTCCAGCAATCAGCAGACAACAGCGCTCGAAAGCTGTCATCAGAGTGTGTCACCCGAATGGAAGAAGGTGTGCTTCCGAAAAGAGGGACCGCCTGGTTCACCGCAGGCCGATGTAGGAATCCGTACAGGCGCCTGAGGCATCACAGACTACACTAGAACACTGGAAGTCTTCTCACCAAGCTCATTTTCTATAAGTAGTTGCATTAAAGAGCTCTTACTATCGATTCTTCTCCATGCAAGCCACCCACCACCCTAACCCCACCAAAGCTGAAGCAACTGGTTAGCAGAAATGAGCCTGAATCAAGTCCACCCCTTCCCGGCTGCCATCTCTAAACGCCTTGCCTAGGAGCGATTCCCATCCTTGAACCAGCCGGTGTAACAGATTAGATCTGCTGCCTGAAGAAGTCCACTTTCTCAGTCCTTGACCTACGTACATCGAGGCAAGTGTATCCAGGTATCCGTGGCCACTCTCAGGGAAAAAATTCTTTCAGTTCTGTTCCGAGTCCAGTTGGTTGAGCCGCTTTACGATCATGCTGTTGATTTTCTTAAGATCATCTATGTCCTTCCCCTCAGCTGTCAGTCTTCTCGACACGTCGTCCATCTGGTTTCCGGTTTGAACTTCAAAATGGAAAACAGGCTGTTACAGCCGAGCCAGCAGAGGGAACCCTGTGAAGGGCTCAGCTGAGTGCTGAGAGGCATCGTCTGCAAACCGCCATCATCCTGGAAACCCAGAGTACCGAAGAATTGCCTGGCTCGTAAACCCTACTTATGACCTCCCGGTGCCAGGCTAGACCACCCCTGGCAACTCTGTAAGATTCTGGCTGAGACGAATGTGCCAGGGGCTGCCAGTGTGTCTGGTTAGTTCCTCAGGAGTGATTGTTACATTGTCTCATTTCCAGACCCTTTCTCAGAAGTGGCTTTCTCTCTTTCTGGAAAACGACATTCTCTGGGTGCTAACATCTACCTGTGTCTCCATACACACGAACAGACATGCACACACATATACATATGCACATAAAAGATAATGAGATTAATATCTCTGGCCCAAGATGCTTACTTGTACAATAAAAATATACATTTTTTTTCTCATACAGGGGCTCAGGTTGGCCTTGAACTCATGTTCGGCCATCTCTGTCTACCAAGCTTTGGGACTACAAGTGTGTGCCATCCCAGCCAGTGTAAAGATCCTCTTATTTCCCCACCTCACTTTTCCTTTTCTTACTCAGTGTGATCCTGGCCTCCATATAAAACACTTGAGCAGAGCATCGTGGCCCACAGTGAGACTTGTCTTAAAACCAAAACCAAAAGCAAAGTAAAAACAAACATTTGAGGCAAATACCAAATAACTCCTTTTTGTTTTATCTATTTATTTTTAAAGGTTTTTTTAGATTTGTTTTATTTCATGTGTGTGTGAGCATTTAGTCTGAATGTCTGTGCACCATGTGTATACCTGTGAAGACTAGACATCAGATCCTCTGGAACTGGGGTTACCAACAGTTAAGACCTACTGCATAGATGCTGGGAATTGAACCTGCATCCTGTGCAAGAGCAACAAGTGCTCTTAACTGCTGAGCCATCTCTCCAGCACCTATTTATTTTTTTGAGACAAAGTCTTATGTAGCCCAGACTGGCCTTGAACTCACTGTATAGCCAAGAATAATCTTGAGCTCCTGATCTTTCTACCACTAACTCCCACATGCTGAAGCCTGTTCCACCATGTCTCCCTCAAATAAGTCCTCTTTTAAGGAGGGCTGGAGAGATGGTTTAGCAGTTCAGAGCCCTTACTGTTCTTGCAGACGACCCAGTTTCACTTCCTACTGTGGCTCACAACCATCTATAATTCCAGTTCAGAAGACCCGATGCCCTCTTCTGACCTCTGCGGACACCAGGCATGTATGCACATGGTATACATACATACACACATGCAAGACATTCATCCACATGAAATATTAAATAAGTCTTCTAAAAAATAGACACAGTGACATTCACATCCTGCCTTATATTTTACGTCAGTGCCTCTGAGTCCTGAATAGTTCCATCAACTTGAGCATATGAGGCTTCAGTTTCATCAACAGTAAACTAGAGATAATGATAGGACCTAGCCAGGCATGGTAATGTCATCCTGTAAATCCAACTACTCAGAAGGTTGAGGCAGGAGGATTGCAAGTTCATCAACCTAACTGGGCTACTCAGTGAGTTTAAGGCAATCTAGTGAGTCTCAAAATGAAAAGCAAAGAGGATGCTAGCAATCCAGTTTTGTGGTAGAAAAGTTACCTAAAATGCACAAAACTCTAGGTTCACTCCGCAGTATTATTTAAAAAAATGTTTTTTAGATTCTGGACTACACAGTTGTTGGAAGGTATTTGACAGACAGCCCTCAAGTACTCAGCGCATGGTCCCTAGCACTGCATACCTCATCTATAACACTTGTTACTTCTCTTGTTCTTCCTCGTATCCTGTAGATGAGAGTTTTTCCTTTGGGTTGCTTGATTGTCTATAGACATATCTAAAATACCTGGCTAGTTTAACTGGTCATTACCTGCAGTTAGGTACGGCAGGACAACAGGCAGATGTCTCATTTATGTTGGGCTAACATTTCAGAATAAGAATATACTGTCTTTTGGCCCTGTGGGTTCAACTGCTGACCCTCCCCGAGTCAATAGCTAGCTACAAGTTTACATTATCGCAAGGATACCTCGCCTGAGTGCTTCTAAGCAGAAAAGGACATAAGCTGGGGGGCGGGGTGTGTGGAATTAAACACCATCCTTGTTGTATGGCTTCTCCTGGAAAGATGTGAACGAAATGCCCTTTCACCCCCTCCAAGGCACATAGAACATCTCAGAAGAGGGGGTATAAAGAAGAAAGAGCTTGGCGACTGGAAGGGCACTGGAGAGATGGCTCAGTGGTTGCTGCTCAAGCAGGAGATCACAGTTCCATTCCTAGTGCTCACGTTGTCCCACCTGTAACTACCATTTCAGGGAATTCAACTGGTCACTTCTACCCTCCAAGGTCATCTGCACACACATATACATAAAGAAAATAAACCTTTGTTTTTTTAAAGGAGGAGCAGTGACAGCCACAGTCAGGAGAGGAGGAAGAGGAGGGCCAGAGGAAGAGGTGGAGTGTCCTCTACCTATTTCCTCCAAATTGAAACATTCCTGTCTGGATGGAAGAGGAAGGCTCAGAACATTCAAGGCTCGGGAAACTCAGCAGGCTACAGGATTCACAAGACTCCTCTTGAAGGAAGAACCAGTGAACAACTCCAGGGAAAAGGAGAGTGTCTGGCGGAGCTTCCTACAAGTCATACAGGGAATTCCAAGGATGCAGCTTTTTCAAGAAGATGCTGGAGGGGGCTTCCTGGTGATGCAAACTGCCTCAGAGGTACTCATGTTTGGTTCATGTGTTTGAACACTAGGTCCATTGGTGAACCGTTTGGAGATGTTTAGATGGTGGAGCCTTACTAGAGGTGATACATCACTGGAGGTGTATAACGAGTCTTTCTCTGTCCCACCAGCTCCCAAATAGCAACATGGAGACTTCTTATTAATTATTAAACCTCAGTCTATATCTTAGCCTTGTTCCTAACTAGCTCAGATATGTAAATTAGCCCATTTATTTTAATCTGCATTCTGTCACGTGGTTCATTATCTCATCTCTCTGTACTGCTCATGCTGCCTCCTCTGAGTCCAGCTAAAGACCCCACCTTACTTCCTCTCTGAGTCCTCCACCATCTAAACATCTCCAAACGGTTCACCAATGGACCTAGTGTTCAAACACATGAACCAAACATGAGTACCTCTGAGGCAGTTTACATCACCAGGAAGCCCCCTCCAGCATCTTCTTGAAAAAGCTGCATCCTTGGAAGTCCCCAGAAGTCCCGCCTAAACTCTTCCTGCCTAGCTATTAGCCACTCAGCTCTTTATTAAACCAGCCACAGTGACATATCTTCACACAGTGTAAAGGAATATTCTGCAAAGGGGTGGGCACTGAGGGTTTAGATCCTCATCACAGCACCGGTTCCCTCTCTCATGTTCGTGATGAAAGATGTGATCTCTCAGATTCCTGCTCCTGCCACCATGCCCGTGGCTTGCTACCATGCCTCCCCAGCATGATGGACTGTTATCCCTCTGAAACCCAGTGTCTTAAGGGCACGTTATTGCTCCTGGACAGGGTCCTTGGGTACAAGTCCATGGTATGCTCCCACAATCCTAGGTCTCATCTGCATATTACCCCAGAGGGGTGATCAAAACTGATGGAGGCTCTACTGTGCATCTCCCAAGAGATCTTTTAGAAACCCCAAGTTCCCTTTAAGTTGTCTTTTATTGTGTGTTTTATCACAGCAACAGAAAAGTAACTAATACACCTTTAATGCACGGGAGTATAAATAATCCCAATAAACTCATCGGTTCACCAAGCTAGGCTGAAGTGCATTCATTTCTTTTGGGGAGAATAGACATTTTTTTCATGTCTCCACAGGAAAAGTCACACAATACGCCTTCTTACACACCCAGCCTCAGAGACCCAAAGGAGTGTTCTCATGATAACACCTCCACCTCCTCTGCTCCTAGAGGAACTTAAATAAAGACAATACATGGAGTTACAGTTCTCATTTAAAGTTGCTGAAGGCAAGGCAGGCATGGTGACACGTGCCTGCAATCCCAGATCTCAGGAGGCTGGGACAGGAAGATCTCAAATGCAAGGCCAACCTTGGCTATGTAGTGAGATCCTGTCTTAAAAAGAAAAAAAAAAAATGCCGGATACCATAAGCAGGAAAGGGCAGAAGAATGACAGGCTGGAAGACCCAAGCTTCCGGTCAAGATGGCGTTAAACATACTACCCTCTCTGGGGCTGGAGAAAGCACTGGCTGCTCTTCCAGAGGACCAGGTTCAACTCCCAGCACCCACAGGGCAGCTCACAACTGTCTGTAACTCCAGTTCCAGGCGATCTGATGTCTTCACACAGACATACACGCAGGCAGAACACCAATGCACATGAAATAAAAAATTTTTTAAAAGACCCTCCTTGTAGCTTTCGGTGGTGTGGAAGAGAATAGTATAAAAAGGTCGTCTGAGAGGGAACTGTGTTGGCTCTGATGGAGGAGCACACACACACACACACACACACACACACACACACACACACACACACACACACTGCAGGTAGGCAGCTCCTCTCCTGCTACTCAAAGCAGACAGGAGACAGGAGGCTGACATGAAACCGCTGAGGGGTCTCTGTGCTGAGGAGCAGATGTGGGCAAGCCTCTGTGTCACCAATCAAGGGTATGACATGTGTCTCCCAGGCCAAGAGCAGACAGGACGGAAGAGAGTACCAAACAGGGAGGAAGTGACCCGCCCTCACATCCCCAGTACTGACTCGGGCCATTAGCCTGAACCCTTGCCTGAACTGATCCCTGGGGTGATATGCAGATGAGAAAGCATGAGGGGAGTGCAAAACCTCATGGAAATGTATGCTATGTCTAAATGTAATGAAAAAAATCTATGTATGGAGTAAAAAGAATAAAATTAAGTAGGATAAATTGCATACAATTTGGCAGCAGGGCCTCCAAGTGACAAATTAAAAGCTTATATAAATATTTAACATAAATGTGACCTGGCATTGGGGAAGCATGCTGTGGACTTGTGCCCAAGGATCCTACCCAGGAGCAACAAGGTGCCCTTAAGACACTGGGTCTCCCCCAAGCTTTCACTGGAAATTGATGGCCAAAAAGTGCTAGCTAGCCCCAGAAGCAACAGCTGTGAAGCCAGCGATGAAGGACGCACACACAAATACAGACAAGCCTGCCTGAAGTACTTACTTATTAGGAAGATGGCGAAGAACACCAGAGCGAGGCTGACCGTCAGCACCAGGAGCAGCCCCACAAAATACAGACCGCGGTTTCCATTTCCTGCGTTTGTCCCAGTGTTCGGTATTTTCTCCGCTAACGCTAATAGGAGACAAAGCAACAGAGTCTCGGAACCACCCAGAGAGATGTGATGGATGTACTTTTCCCCTGGACAGCCTGGAAAATGACTTCTGCATTAGGGATGCTTTTGGAAGAGCAATTTTGGATCTGTTTGCCTTTCCATTAGAATTCAAAGAACGAGTGGGCTTGAGCTATGTCCTTGGACCTGTTTGAAAGGTTCTTTGAAAACTGTTAACTGTGGAGTCGAGTGGCATGAATTATTCTTTGGAGAAGAAACGGAAAATTGATGGAGGCTCTATGCCCATCTCCTAAGTGGTCTAAGTGGAGCTAGGTAAGTGATGCTGTCCCTGTGTGGAAGACCTAACACCGTGTGGCGTCTCTCAGGAAACTGCTTTTATTATCAGAATAATCACTTAGGTCTTTATTAGACAACAGAGCCACTGTGGTATTTTGGTTCCTTAAAGCTATTTCCAGGATAGATTTGCTCTAAGAGTGAGGCTCTTCCCAGCGCTTGGTGCTGGGAATTGCCTCTTGTTAGCTACTTTGTAACTCTCAGGTGCCAACTAATGCTCAGATAAAGTTGACTAAGAGAGGTGTGAGCCCCTGGGGTAGGGAGAGGCTGGATTACATTCTATTTTCTCCTCCTCTCTGAATTGGTCCCACACATTGTACTGCTTGATTATCTAATCAAGCACCTCCCGTGTCCCATCCTCTCAACAGCTTCAGCCTTCTCATCAAAGCCACACCACAGGCTGACACCAATGCCTACTGCTGTAAGTGGACGAGGATCTGAACCCGTTAAAACGACAAAAGGAAGAACTCAAAAAAAGACGAGAACCGGAATGGGGGTGTAAAGTGGACAATAAGTTCAGAGTGTGCACGAAGCGAATAGCAAGGGGACATCAACCCTTGAGCTTGAATTCTCATCATTTAAGTTAGACAGCCTGGGGCCTGGGGGGCCTGAGAGGCTGGGTTTCTCACACTTGGGGTACAAGATACACTCTGTGTTCATGAGATTTCATTTTGTTCTCATGTCCCTTCTAACACCTTAAATGGACAATTTGTAGTTTGTAAGTAGAAAATGAAGTTGACTTTTTGCACAACAGAATTTTAATGATTTTTTTTATAAACTAGTAAATGTGATGAACATTTTTCTCAGCAATCTCTGATTAAAACAAGACCCCTGGGAAGCAGAGAAGGTAACGAACCTAACCCTGGTCACCAAGAGGCGCGACAGCCAAAAGGGACTGAGCAAGCTGGGAGGCCAGCACTAGCCTCCGCCCTGCCCAGTGACCAACAGTGTATGGTTCTTCCCCAGGAGTTAAAAGGGAAAAAATGGGACATGAAGCAAGCTCTTACTCTGCAGTCCGGCTACCAGGAACTACCTATTATAGCCCAGGCTGACCTGAAGTTTGTGATTCTCCTGCCTCACCCTTCCAAGTGTTGGAATTACAAGCATGAGCCAGTATGCCTGGCTTCTGTTAGGAATTTTGAAGTGCTCAGATCTTGCCAAGAAAGTCAATAATCCTTTGAAGATTGGGAGCATAAAACGAAAACTGCTTAATGATGAATAACGTTTCTAGTACTCAGTGATTGCGGATGCCCACCCTGCCCCCACCACAGGAAACACATCCACCGTGCCCTTGATGTTTTCCGGAAGTCCCAAAGCCATGGAAGCCTGAAACACTTCAGGACCATACATACGGAATAGATGTTGCGATTCTGTCGGACAGAGATTGAGTTTGTTTAAGTCATTTATGGAATCCACAACATAGAGTTTCCCTTCTTCATGGATGCCATGAGGTCCAGCATCCTGGGAGGAATGAGTCATTGTCCTGAAAGAAAACGTCACCGTTAGGAAGAAGCAGCAGAGGAACTGCACAAGCCAGAGCAGCAGGAAGATGGACAGGCATATAGGCTGCCGTCCACAAACGCGCTGCTAGGGTCTAGAAAGGCTGTGTCTAGAAGGAAGTATGTCCTTGGTTGGCCACTGTAGTGGCTATTCTTTGGCCTCTGCTTGCCAGACTCAAATGTGTGGTTAGCATCCAGCAGCTCTTACATGTTTACCCTCAATGCTCTTTCCTCCTCCTCGGCTTCCCACTTCCATCTTATTTTCCCCGGGTCTGATTTTTATTTCATAATTGCCTCTCTTATTAGATGAGTCCTAGTCCGACATGCTTCAAGTCCTTTGTGCAAAACTGCTACTTATATATACAAAATAAGCTAGCCAACAAACAATCATAAAGACAGGCAGACGGACCAAAAGATAACCATGAGCCCTCCTACCTTCCTATTTTAACACAAAATTGCAGTCTTGGACCTGGCAAGGTAGCTCAGTACTTTCCACCAAGCCTGATCACCTGACTTCGATCCCTATGGTGGAATGAAAGAACAGAAGAGCACAAGTGGTCCTCTGACCCCCACACGCACGCCATGGCACTCAAGCAGGACTCCCACATACACTCGGTAAATAATGTAAAAATACTAATTGTGTTTTTGTATTTTCTTCAGTTTGGCATGAGTCCTGGCCCTCAGATATTAGGTACTGGCTGTAGTCATTAGGTACTGGCTGTGGCTTCCTAGGACAAAAACCTCAGCAAATAGAGGCACTAAAGAAAGGTTCTATTGCCAGGCCAGTTGTGGTAGCACATGCCTTTAATCCCAGCACTCAGTCAGAGCTACACAGATATGATTATTATTTTTATTTTCTTTTTTTTATTTGCTTGCATGTATGTACGTGCACCACATGCATGCCTGTTGCCCAAGGAAGCCTGAAAAGACAGATTTCCTGGAACTGGAGTTAGGGATAGTTTCAAACTACCATGTGGTAGCTGGTTGGATCTGAACCCAGGTCCTCTGCAAGAGTAGCAAGTGCTCTAACTGCTGAGCCATCTCTCCAGCCCCCAAAGTGAGGAATCTTTGTTTTTTCTTTTTGGTTTTTCAAAATAGGGTTTCTCTATGTAGCCCTGGCTATTCTGGAGCTCTCTCTGTAGATCAGGCTGGCCTTGAATTCAGAGAGATCCTCCTTCCTCTGCCTCTGGAGCACTGGGATTAAAGGCATGTACGCCTGGCAAGAGAGATATCTTGATAATACCAGGACCAGATCTCTTCCATCTGGCTTCCAAGAAACTGAGATCGCTTATGTAACCAACACTTTTTAAGCTGAGGTTTATACATAAGGTAACATTCTCTCACAACAGCACGATTTCCTCACTGACAAGCCTGAGTGGATTAGGCAAGTCTGCACTAGTGCGTCTTTAATGCAAAGCTGGAAAGATGTCTCGGTGTGCAAAGTGCTTGCCGCACAAGCATGAGGTCCCGCCTTCACATCTCCAGCACATGAAAACTGGGTGCAGCTCGTCTGTAGCCCCAGTGATGGGTGATGGTAGAGACAAACAGATCGCAGGGGTTCGTTGGCCAGCGAGTCTAGTCAAAACAGTGAGCTCCAGGTTCAGTGAGAGACTGTCTCAAATATACTGTGGAGAGTGATAGAGGAAGACATCTGACCTTGACCTCTGCCTACATGAGCGTGTGCGTACACATGTACACACACACACACACACACCACACATATACACACACACAAACACATACACCATACACACCACACACACACACACACACACACACACACACACAAACCACACACACATATACCACACACACACACACACACACACATAAACCACACACACATATACCACTCATACACACACACACACATACACCATACACACACACATACACCACACACATACACCACACACACACACACACACCCCACACACACATCACACACACAATAATAAAAATAAGTCTTTAAAATAATAAAAATCCAGTTATTTCCCAGTGGCACCTACAATTTAGTGGTACACATTTGTAGATCCCTGGCTAAGAAACACTCTGCACTCAGAAAGTCATGCACTAGTTTTTTGTTGCTGTTGTTGTTTTTTTTATGAATTCAAACTGTGTGTTTCCATTTTCCTGAATTTTTAATTGGAAAAAAATGTACAATGCACTGCATGTACTGAGACATTCCACGGCATGTTAACTACTGAAATTACTGAATTTCAAGTGTATGCCATGGAGCGGTCCTGAGGGAATGGAAAGCAGCAGCAGCAGCAGCAGCAGCAGCAGCAGCAGCAGCAGCAGCAGCGGGTGAGAGAAAAGGCTTCAGAGAGCAAACCTCACCCTCAGCAGACAAACGGTGCCCTCCACGTGTCCACGTGTTGATGACTGCCAGGGCGCCTGGCTCCCGACCGTCCTTCTAAAGCGCTTTCTGTCTCGGCGTCTCTGTACACCTTATTATCCCAAACTCTATTTTTTTTCTTTTGGACCAGGAAAAAAAAAAAAAAGGCTGTGTGTGTGTCAGATGGTGGGATCATTGTTGCAAACACAGCTTCTATTTCGAGCATGGTAACGGAGACACAGTGCATTTCTGAATCTGATTTAATACCCTCGAGCTCCCATTTCACCCTCAGGAATGTCATTGCTGTTGCAAAAAAGAAAAAAAAAAGCCTGTTTACAAAGTAGAGGACTAGCTAGAAAAATCATTGCTAAAAAGCCCTATTTTTAGAGTAATAGTCCAGCTAATAAAATTTACTAGCCTAAGAAAGGGATGCCAAGAAATGTACGGGATAGAGGGACGGCATTCAGCCTGGCAGCCTGAAGTCGATCTCCTTCACTTAGTTCAGTGAGAAACAACTCCTGCAAGTTTGCAACACTGTCCTCTGACCTCCACATAAGCATTGCGGCATGGGCATGCTCCCCCCAAAACACACATCATTTAAAATCTCTAATAAAATTTGTTAAGGATGTTTGTTTTTAATCTAAGATAACCCAAGTAAATAATGGAGCTCTCTGAAAGGAAATCTTTGCAGTGAGCTCACAGTGTCAGTAGGTGTAGTTCAGTGTACCTTTTCAGTACTCAGCATGTAAAAAGAAAGACAAACCAGTAAGGAAAGCAGACGGAGGTGAGTCGTGGCTCCTGACTCGGCTAGTAAGTGGATACAAGGTCACATGTCTTGAAAAGCAGAACCCACAGCTGTTGACATCAGTGGTTGCTATCTTTGGCACCTGAAATGAGGGCATTTGGGAGCAACCAACGGGGCTGGTGCCGAGTGTCATTACCCAACCCATGTCACACTAACGCGGCCCTCTTGTCCCACTCCGCTGTGCAGACCCACTGACTCACCAATGGCCAAAGCAGCATCCCTTTAATGGAGCCCTTTCTAATCCTGGAGCTGAGACGCGTAAGTGATTTCATTTTCCTATGCTCTCGATCACTGCTAACAGCTGAACCTTTTAGCATTTAATCATTGCTTGATTTTCTACCAATAGATATTTTGACAAATAAAAATTGTCTCTGAAAAAAGAAAAAAGGATCACTGTGCGTGATCCCCTGCACGTGTTGGTATCAAAACAGAAAAATAACTCACACCACGTTGCATGCTACAAACTCAGAACTGTTTACAATTAAGACTGAATTCAAAGCTTAACAAGACACTTTGTTGAGTGAGTCATGGCTGCTTGTTAATGGCACTCCCGAGTTCACTCTGCAGAGTCAGGAAGCAATTTTTAAAATCAAGTCTGCATCTTTTCTATGAGAAGTGGAAAAGCACAGAGCACATGCAGTCCATTGCTCAGTCTCAGTGAGGAAGAGCATGCAAACTATTTACAAAAATGTGAGTTCTAACTGCTCAGTTACCTGGGAAAGACAACTATTCGGGAACAACGACAGCAAAACTTTCTACCAATTCTGCAGCTGGTTCTTGATCTTCCTGCTGCTCACAAGTGCTCCCACGAGGCCCATAAACCCAGCACATAATTGGTGGTCTATATTTAGTGTTGATTTAGCCACGCAATGCAAGATTCCACCATAATGTCTGAGAGTTTTAGACATGCATTACTGAAACTTCTGCTTTAAAACAACAAACCACCAAGCCTTGATTCAGTTGGTAACTAATGAGGTTCTTATGAAATTGAAGTCAGAAGTCCTTACTCGGTGGAAGTGGCTGGGCTAGGTCAGCTGACAGCACATTCCCAGCACTTCTGCTATGGTATACTCCTGTGTCTAAGTACACTGCCAGAGGCAGGCGCTACCACGGTGACAGCTGGTGTGCAGGGACTCCAGACCAACCACAGGGCTGTAGTAAACAGGAAGAATAGCTGTGATAACACAACTGCACGATGGCCGGTGTGTTAGCTTTCCATTCCTGTTGTCAAAGTATCCCAAATGAGTCCGCTGCTATAAAGAGTGAAGTTTTATACCAGTCCACTAAGTCCGGCCCAGGCTTGCAGCAAGAGAAAACATGGTAGTGGGTACAGCAGAAACAAGTGGCTTTGTCCGATGGCAGCCAAGAGGCAAAGGAGAGGAAGGGACCAGGTCCTGCTATGCCCTTCAAGAGCGTGACCCCAACGATCTGCCTCCCACCGAGCCCCATGCCTAAAGGTCCACTATATCCCAGTGTGCCACAGGTCGGTGACTAAGCAAGCCCACATCACTTTCCTTTAGGGAGACTTTTAAAGATCTCAAGCAGCGGGTCCAGGGACTCCTGGGCCTCCAATTTGCTACAGAAAGTGTGAGTGCAAAGATCACACATTTCATCATTCCTTCCAAGATGATTTCTTCTAAGCTTAGGTACATATCTGCTTCTTGGGAAAACCAGCCATTTCCCTTCCCTTCCATCCACATCAAGCAGCTCTGCCCTCTGGTGTACACAAAAGGCTGTAAGAGAGGAGACCACCGCCCGCAAGCTGCAGGAGCCAGGTCTCAGGCTGGTCGGTTAGGCTGGAAACAGACTTGCAGTCGTTTGTGATCTGCCTTCCCTTGCCACAAGCGCCTGCTCATTACTCAGCTTCAAAACCATTGGAAGTATGTGCTCCAGTTTCCTTACACTGTTTTCTTTAGGGACATCATTAAACTTCTGGGGAACAGGAATTCTCATTTTGAGAACTAAGAAGACTACATAATTGATAATTTTTACCAGAAGTGTCATACATTTTAAACCAAGCTCAAAAAAGATGAAGATGTCCTCATCAGCTTGCCTTGATGAGACAAAACCTTCCTAATTATCCAATTGGTCCCAAATGCCCTATCGCATGCATAAGCCCTGTTTCATTTCTTGATCACTGTTTTCCCCCTCTTCTCTAATCCTCAAGCATTAATCTTCCAGAAATGGAAATACAGAGCCTAGGAACAAGTGGCATCCCATCACACCTGTCTGAAGGTGACTGGTTGTAGTTAGAATCCTAGAAAATGACTTGACCAGAACATGACAGCTTCTTGAATATCTGAAACGCTGCTTAAGAATTTTAAATCAGAAGAAAATATGGTCATATAAATGATCTATCTGGAGACATTTTCAAGGACTCCTTGCTATTTCTTTCAGATTCAATTCCCAGGAAATCCAGTAAATGCCACCAGAGTCGTCACCCATTGCTGACTGTTTTAAAATCAATTCTTGAGCCACAGCACTTCATTGCTTTCAACTCATTTTTCACATCAGGTTCCCAGATATCTTTATCAGCAGAAATTTCTCAATGACTTCTGGAAGTTTCCATCTTTGTAAACTCAAGTGTGGGTTAAGTATTCTTATTTCTTATTCTCCAAACCCTAGTTTAAAAAAAAAAAAAAAGGCAGCATAGGAATAAAAGTCACAAGATGAAAACAGGGAAAAACACTAGAGTTCAATCAACGAGAACACAGTGGGAGGAGACTGAGGTGCCTGGGTTTGCCTAGTGGAGTCTTACAAACCTACCATCGCTGAAGATTAGGACAGGCTCAGAGCTGGAATGGAAGAGGAGAGCATGGACTAAATCGAGGTGAATCAATTAATGTGAGCCACAGACAAGATGGAGTAAGTGTTAAGGAAATGTCTCCAAAGGAAGAAACTAGAAAACTAAGGCCCACAGCCATTTCAGTAGCTCCAACAAAATGAAAAACTTACTTCCAGATTGCCCAGCCCTCTAACCATGATCTACTATGTAACAGATTTTTAAGTGCAAAAGACAAAAAACTCATTTCAAAGCTCAGCATTTCATGCATCAGAACAGAGCAAACCTTTCAAAATTGAGCTGTCCAAAGTCTAATTCTGAACTTGATTTTCTACACAGAAATTGACAAGTCAAACTAGCTTTCAGATGAGACCTTAAAATAACTGACCACTTTTGTATTCATCCCTAAGAAACTACAGAAGGTACACCAATCCAAGAATGCCATCAGGGAAGACAGGAGGTCACTGTAGACTCTGACTTGGAAACAAATCCAAATAATCTCAATGTTTCAAAAACAGCTGTACACTTGGGTAAGAGATATGGAGGCCTACAGTGGATTCCTAGTGAGATCTGAGCATGCTTTACCCAGCAGAGTTGCATTAAAGGATTGCTTGACCACATGCATGGTTACCAGGGGTTTGAAAGGGTCTATGCTTGGCTGTGCTGGGGGAGGTCTTTTGTTCCACCCCTTGGCATTCCTTTAAAAAGCCCTTTAGAAGAGACAGAAAGGGCTGGTGGATAAGGATCCAGGCCCTCCCAAGCTATCCTGTGTTTCTGTGCCTCTACCCTCTATATTTCTATCTAAATATTTCTCACTTCTCCCTTCTCAAGAGTACCCTTGTGTCAAGAGGGAGAGGGACTCCCACAGATGGCACCTAAACAGGGACTAGGGACTTGGTGAAAGGGGGGTAGAGGGCCCTGTAGGAAGCAGTTGGACATGTCCGGTTTTGTAGTATAATGAAGATGGCAATATTCTGTTTTCACGAGTGAAAGTAAAGTGGCTGAAAGATGCCCAAGTGAAAAATGAAGCTGCAGCAAATATATATCTTTGTCTAGGTTTTTTTTCTTTTTCTCTCTCTTAATTTCTATCTATAAAAATTAGAAAAAAAAATTAGGGTAAGAAAGAAAAAATATAAAGTAGAATATAGGAATATGGTGTAGGAATAAATTTAGAGTAAAAGTAGAATGTAGGAATATAGTTTAAGAAAAAATTAAGATAAGATAAGCAACAAGACAGAGGAACTATGTCCTTAATTTCCAACTATAGGGTTATGAACACAAAATCCTGGGAAGGGTCAGGAAAAAAGATTCTTATGGAAGCTTTTGGCCTGGGGACAGCTTAGAATCAAGCCCTGAGAAGCAGAGGAAAGAATTTCCCCTGAGGTAGATGCGATTGAAATAAAACATTTCACTCCGCTGGTGCTGCCACTGTATGAGAACATTGTACCACCAGAACTAGTCTCCATTTGGCCGTGAAGTCAAAAGTTTAGAGAACACACGTTTGGGGGAAAACTTGATAATCTTTCCCTCAAAAACTGAAAGCTTCCTTGGGAAAAACTTAGCAATATTCCTCTCTAAAAATCTAAAAACTTTTCAGACCTTTTCTTTTTCAGATTTTTTTTTTCTCTTTTGGTAGCGGCAAAAAATTAAATTCACTTGGAAGAAACATCTATCAGAATGGGAGAATCACTCATAACTGCTCTAGTGTAGAAAAAAAAAAAAAACCCTGAAGCATTGCTAATTCTTACTGTTAGCATTGTATCTCCGCTTCTAACCAGCAGTCAGGAAGCAATTAGCAAGGGTCCAGGGAGCAAGCACCTCCGAGTTTCAGTGCGTTCCTGGGATACTAGGTTCCTGCATTTGTCAACAGCTTCCTCAAGTGTGGAGCTGAGGCAGAGGAGGTGCGGGACCTGGGGAAAACTGCTAGCATAAAAAAGTAGAGTAAATTTGGCTGTACAAAGCAAGCCAGTGGGCACGGCAACAGTTGCCCACTAGACTGCAAGCCCTGAGTCAGTAGGTGGGGCCATGCAGCGTCCAGGGCTGCAAAAAACCACCTCTCTGAAAAAGCTCTTTTCTATCAGGGAAAAGGCCTTTCTGAAAAAAGCTTTTAGTTCAAGTGCCTTCATTTTCTTTCACTGACCTGGTAAGGCAGAGGAGCAAGCCCTGAGGGGTTTTTGCTTCTGGCTAGAGCCTAGCAAGAAAGTGCAAGCAGAAAGCAGAAGCAGGGATAGCTTCCTCCAAGATGGAGCTGCAACAGAGGCAGTGTGAGAACAGGGGAGGGGCTGCTGGCGTGGAGGAAACAGTAGAGGCTTTGAAATCTTCCCTACAATGAGGGAGGCAGGGCTGAAGTTCCCAAAAATCTCTCTGAAAAGACTTCTAAGTACTTTCATTTTCTTTCACTGACCCAGAAAGGCAGGGGACCAAGCCCCAAGGGGTTTTTGCTTCTGGCACCAAAACGCCTGTCCAAATGCACGTGGGCCAATGGGCATGGTCCACTCCAGGAAAAGTGTCAGGTGAAGGAAATACACCTATCAATGCCAGCTCAGGGAGAACAAAAATCTCCTATGGTAAAAGAGTAAAATCTTGACTCAAAAACCTCTCGTGGTAAAAGCAAGAGCATGAATACAGACCACGTTAACATAAGTTTTCTCCCAGACCTGAAAGGCAGTCTGGGAAATGTAGTATATAACATTACAGCAGTATGGGAAATGTAGTTTTTCAGTTCAAAATAGTGATACTGCCCCAAAACTTTTTTTTTCAGCTCTAAATGCTTTTCCAATGTTAGCTTAGGCTTACCGCCTGAGTACTAAGCACAGGTGAACAGCTTGCCTCTAAGGAGATAATTAAAATGCTAATACCATTTGCCAACAAGCTACTTTGAAATCTTTTAGAAAACAAGGGAATATAGTTCTTACACTGGGAAATTGCTTCTGGTGTGAAAAAAACTTATGGGATTGAGTTGTGCTTAAGATAGAAGGAAACATTGGCATCACTAAAAGAACTCGTGGTAATCTTAAAAAGCAGCTTTAAAAAATTAAGAAGAGAGCATTTTACTCTCAGTCAAGCTTAGATGAATTAGGCTATGACTTCAAACTCCCAAGAAAAATTGGCATCATTAAAAGAACTCATGGTAATCTTAAAAAGCAGCTTTTCTGTCTTCTAGAAGTTTCCACTCCTGTTTGTTTAGAAATGGGTAGGTCTCCCACAAAGGAATAAGCCTCCCACAACTGAGTTTGTAAAAGTATCTTTATAATTAGCATGGGTTTTGTTTACTTGAGTGGATACTTTGAAATGACTATTTTCTCCCGGGAACCAAAATAGTCTCTTGAAAGTTTTATTGAACATCTGTTAGGAGAGTTTTGATCCAGGTAAAGGGCTTGGTGCAGCTGAAACTGCTGAAATCACCTTAGACCCATTCCAAAAAGGATATTCCATCTTTATTGTCCTCTTACAGGGAAGTATGGCAGCCATGGAGATTGATGTGGATGTTTGTAAGCTCAGTAGGGACCCAGGCCAGAGCTAAGCTCTGTATTCTCCCCACCCCCCGCCACGGGCTGGTAGTCAAAGATGGGCAACTTTCTTCTTGATAGCTTCCAACCTAGGCCAGAGTATGCTTGATGGAAAGTATGTCTCCATGACAGGCAAGGAAGGTCAATCAAGGAGGACTTAAGACAGGTACAGTCTGAGGGGCCTGGGGGCCTTCTGCATCAGGAAGGGAGGCCCTCAAAGGTTTCCTAGTGAGATCTGAGCTTGCTTTACCCAGCAGGGCTGCATAAGGAGATGGACTGACCACAAGTGTGGTTACCAGGTGTTTGGGTCTGCACTTGGCTGTGCTGGCGGGGAGGTCTTTTGCCCCAACCCCTGGCATTTCTTTAAAAAGCCCTTTAGAAGAGACAGAAGGGGCCGGTGGTTAAGGATCCAGGCCCTCCCGAGCTATCCTGTGTTTCTCTCTCCCCTCTCTATTTCTATCTTAAATGTATCTCACTTCTCCCTCCTCAAGAATACCCTGGAGTAGAAGTGAAAACAGAACTCCCACAGAGACAATAACCAATACTGACAAAGAACCAAGCTGGTTAGGAAGAACTGGTGGCAAGCATCTGGTGTGTGTGTAAAACCCAAGACAAGTAAATACCACTTTAAGGCAAAAATAAACTGATTTGAGAATTCTTCACTTATTGTAAGTCAACCAATGTCTAAAGACAATAAACTAAGACTTCGCTACTAATGCATAACCAGAAATGTGAGAAACATGAAACTGAGGTCTTAGGGCAAATACTACTGAAGGTGACATAGCTTCTGAGAAGGGACTGACAGATTACAGGAAGAGAGAAAAGTGGGCTTTATTATAAGCCTTAAAGTAAACTATGTTTTACCGTGATTAAAAACTCATTAAAGCATATGTACAGGACTAGGGGTAAAAAGCTTGTCTGGAAAGCACAAGTCTTGAACCCACATATCAAACTGGCCAGTCTCAGTAGCAGAGAGGTAGAGGCAGAATCCATTTCCAGGAAAAGATAGACGGATCCTGAGGAATAACAATTGTGTATACAAATGTGGAAGGACACATAAAACACACACATCTGACTGAAAATGTAAGTAAAGAAATTCTATTGACAATGTCTCCCATGACTCTAGCCTACTTGGAATGAGAGTGATGATACACAACACCACGCTCTAGACTCCAGTGTGTTCTCCACTATGCTGTATCTGAGTTGAACTGAGAGCGACAAGCCAGAGTATCAGACCTTCCAGTTTGTTGGGGACACAGAAGTTATTTGGGAGAAAAGATCTTAAATGACACATTTCCTAGCTCCACCTTCAGCATCAAGAAAACAAGCCTATGCATACATTGAAGCCATGTAGATTAACTAATGGTTATGTTTTATGCACTCAAAATGCCTAAGAAGCCAGGTAGGGGCAACAGGGCAGCATTTTTTAAATTGGCTAACCTAAGTTCTGGTTATGTATAAATTCTTCACCTCAATGTCTGAGTACTCGAAGCTTTGTCTCATTTTGTTTCCAAATATACAGAGAGCTGTCTCACTCCCTGCTTGGCTTGACTCATTCTATAGAATGTCAGTCATAAACATTGTTTCTTCTATTAAGAAAGAAGCACAGGTTTCACACAGCATGTCCAGCTGTTGGGTCTTAGGGACAAAGGTTGGGAAACTTATTGGCATAAGTTAATTATAACGTGAATTCCCAAGGTCTGAACACAAGAGCCTGAGTGCAGCGTGGAATGCCTTTTGATGAGCCCATTGACACAATTAAAATACCGACCTGCTGTGGGATGTCTTTCTGTATGCTGTGAATGTGTTGCTCTGATTGGCTGATAAAGCCATTGGATTATGGCAAGGCAACTTAGAGGCAGACGGAAATCCAAGCAGATAGACAGGAAGACGAGAGGAGAGGAGACGCCAGCCTGCCGCCCAAGGAACAACATGCCAGCAGATCAGTAAAGCCACGGAACACGTGACAGAAAAACAGATTAATAGAAATAGATTAATAGAAAGCAAGAAGCTCGAACCATAGGCCAACCAGTTCGAAATTAATAGAAGCCTCTGTGTGTTTACTTGGGTTTGAGTGGCTGCGGGACCAGGTGGGATATAGGAAAACTTCTAACTACACCGACCACCTTCCATTTAAACTTAATATAGTAGCTTTCCAGAGGAACTCATTCCCCAAAACTATATCTACTTGTCAAGTGAAATACCCTGCATGTATGCATCATTATAATCTGTCAGTACTTCTCATGATCAGAATGTAAACAAGTTAAAGTTAACCCTTGGTTGCTAATTTTCTTATTGCAAAATACCATTTTCTGCTCACTACACAGAATATGACCAATCATCATAAATACTTTATTTGTGACTACCAATTATTTTTACAGAGAATATTTAATAAACAGAATTCATTAATTTGTAACACTGTACATTAAATTAAAATATAATCCACCCCTACATCAAAAATTATCTAAGTTGACCTCAAGATAAAAAAACTCTCTAAAAGTTTATATACATTATAAGTAGCAAAAATAATAATAAAGGAAGAAATTAGAAAACAGCCATCAAATGCAGACATCTAGAAGAATTCTCCAACATCTGCTCTCTTATCTCGGCATTTGCTTCGAGCTTTTGTTCGAGCTTTGAAAGCTGCAGAGTTATATAAATGCTGAAATGAAAAACAAAAATATACATGGATCAATAAGACAAGATATTCTTATAAACAAAGAAACAAACTAGGGGTAAGAGATAAAAATCACAAAGGCTGTCTCTCGACCACTGCCAGCAGTCTGTTGTGTGGGTATCTTTGTGGATTTCTGTGGGCCTCTCTAGCACTTTGCTTCTTCCTATTCTCATGTGGTCTTCATTTACCATGGTCTCCTATTCCTTGTTCTCCCTCTGTTGTTGATCCAGCTGGGATCTCCCGCTCCCCCAAGCTCTCTTTCCCTCAACCCTCGCCTTTCATTACCCCCACTCATGTCCAGGCTGTTCATGTAGATCTCATTCCATTTCTCTGTCATTGGGTGATCCCTGTGTCTTTCTTGGGGTCCTGTTTTCCAGGTAGCCTCCCTGGTGATGTGAGTAGCAGATAAGTCATCCTTGTTTCATGTCTAGTATCCTGCTATGAGTGAGTACATACCATGTTTGTCTTTCTGACCTACTCTGGTGATGGGATGGCCAAACACCCTAATTGTTGTGCTAGAAACCTCATCCAACTACTGAGGAGGGATCTGGATGCAGAGATCCATGACTAGGCCCCGGGTGGATCTCTGGGAGTCCAATTAGCGAGAATGAGGAGGGTTTATATGAGCGAGAATTGTTGAGACCAAGGTTGGATAAAGCACAGGGACAAATAGCCAAATGAATGGAAACACATGAACTATGAACCAATGGCTGAGGGGTCCCCACTGGATCAGGCCCTCTGAATGGGTGAGACAGTTGATTGGCTTGATCTGTTTGGGAGGCATCCAGGCAGTGGGACCAGATCTTGTGCTCATTGCATGAGTTGGCTGTTTGAAACCTGGGGCCTATGCAGGATTGTTTGGCTCGGCCTGGGAGGAGGGGACTAGACCTACCTGGACTGAGTCTACCAGGTTGACCTCAGTCTGTGGGGAAGGCTTTGCCCTGGAGGAGATGGGAATGGGGGGGGGGAGTTGGGGGGAAGGTGAGGGGGGCGGGAGGGGGGGAGACAAGGGAATCCGTGGCTGATATGTAGAACTGAATTGTATTGCAAAATAAATTTTAAAAAAAAATGAAATCTTTAAAATTAAAACAATCTTTAAAATTAAAAAAAGATATTTTTCATTTGGAAAAATAAATTCATAATGAAATAAAAAAAAAATCACAAAGGAACTAGGGAAGTAACAGGTGTACATCATCCTGGGTCGTAATAAAGTACATTAAAATTCTGTTACATAAATCTCACCTCAATAAAAACCCAAACTATAACAACTTTTGAAATGGTGAAAAGGAAATGCCAATCATTTCATGCTACACACTCTTCTATAAAATGAGCCTGAATTTCACTAAGTTATTGCTCAGTGTAACAGAAACACGCAAATGTTCCTATCAACCAGGCAAAGTAAGAGCTCTGATTCCATTTCTCTTCAAAAGCAAAAGAACTCTATGACCTGAAGAGAAACCAGAGTAGCTGCACATTTAGTTCTATTAAAAAAACAAAACAAAACCCACCCTTTCAAAACGAGAAATCTTCATGGTCTTGAGTGTTGCAGCATCAAGCATCACAGGGGGTCCAAGTTCAAATACATTGCGAAGGAATTCATTTGTCTGGAATAAACAGAAAAGAGGTAAAGTCCAAGTATCTATTTTACTATGTACTATGTAACAGTGAATTGACTAGAGGTTATGATATGGTTATCTGTAAATAAGAAGTGGAGTTGTCTGTTTTCTGAGTATGAAAGCAGAGTATTTTTTTTTTCTAATACCCTAAACCCTAGGAAACGACATGAAGCTGTGTGCTTTCAGAAAGCACCAGTTATGTTCCAGCCAACTTTTACTGCTTCCTAATGCCTGCATACATCCTGGATATTCAGCTAATTTCAAAGGTTAGGCCAGTCCCGTGACTCCACCCAGATCCTCAATTAAAAGCAAGGATGTGACTCACCTGCAAGTGGTACTGCATCCCTGATCCAAGAACCTCCTTAAAGGTGTCATAGGTATGTTTTTTGACCCAGCTATCAATATACATGCGTTCAGGACCAAACTTAACAGTTTCTGTTGGAAAATCCCGTTCCTATACAACAGAAGAGCCAAAATTATCACACACCTTGAAATGGCCCAAACACAATTTTTATGCTAAAAAAATACTGAGATAAAGGGAACAGTATTTGGAACTGATACTTAAGATGTGGTCAGGCTAGTAACTACTGTCCCAAGTGCAAGTGAGTGGGAACCCTTGGAACTGTATAAACTTGATGACGACTAATTTATTAGTAACAGAGTCACAGAGTTTGAGATTCTTAAAACTTCAAAAGCACTTACAAAATGTTAAAAGGTCAAGTGTTTGTACTGGTCTAGGATGGGAGGAGAGGCTGCCAAACAGAAAGAAATGGCACGAGGTAAGGACTGAACTGAGTGAACTGATGGGCAGCTAGAATCTGGGGAAAGAAGTGAAGACAAACAGGTTAACAGATCACGTAAGAGGAGAGAAGACACAATCAGGAGTGCCAAGAAACCTCAGCTGGGTTTATTAAGAAAATGAAGCCAGGTGCAGCAATGCACACCTAGAATCCCAGGAAGGCTGAGGCAAGAAGACCTGGAGCTCAGTTGCATCCTGGGTAAGATGTAAGGAAGGAGAGGAGAGAAGGGGAGAAGGAGGGAGGGAGAGAGGGGGAGAGAGACAGAGTGTGTGTGTAGCAGGTGACTGTAGGATTTAAGAGGCAGAGTAATTCTGCAGAACATCATTTCTGGAGTAAAGCCAGGGAACTGTAGCCCAAGAGAAATAAATGGACATCACAGGATAAGAAGAACATACAGATGAACATAAGATTTCCCTACAGATAACAAAGTCACCCAATATGTCATCAGAATATGGAAAAACAAAACAAAAATCCTGCTGTTTAATTCTTGGAAGAATCTTAAGAGCACAAGAACAAAGCAGCCAACTGTCACAGGATCATAAACACTCCACACCTACTCAGTCCCTTCTCTCTAAGCAAATTAAGTCAAAGGAAACTGGAGGAAGAACATGAATTCTATCTGGACTTACATGACTTGTCATTTTAGCAATTAGCCTCTTTGAACCTATTTTGTGACCTACAAAATGAAGCCACCTATAAGTCAGTCTTTATAGGTGTAAGAGAAAGCATGTCTATGAAGTGACACCCTGGAAATCAAAACTAGCAACACTATTCTTTAATCTGTTAAGATATCAGCGTTTATTTCTATAACTCATTTTTCTCTAACCTTAGCCTCTTCTCCTTCCTAACAATAGCTGAGCCCCTCTGCTTCATACAATTCCAATCCTTCCTTCCCTTTCTCCTTTCCCTCACCTCCTCTGTTTGTGTGTGCACACATGCACCAGTGTGTATACAGAGGCCAGAGAGCACCAACGTAAATCCTCACCTCACCCCGCACCTTGCTTGAGATCAGGATTTCTCATCTGTTGTACGCCACTGCATAAAGCAGGCTGGCTGGCCCATGAGCTTCCAGAGATTCTCCCGTCTCACTGTAGGAGCACTGGGACCACAGGCATTTGCTACATGGGTTTTGAGGATTTGAACACAGGTCCTCAGGTCCTCACACGTCGCAGCAGATGTTTTTACCCACTAAGCCATCACACCAACCCTCATTTTTATTTTTACTAGCTATTCCCATATTTTCACTAGTAGCTACAACACAAAACAAAACTACAAGCTGTTCACACAACTCCAGCTGCCAACTCTGCCTGCCTTCCCACTGTAGCCATGCCTGTTAAAGATATTGAGGACACATCTCTTGTTCACCCCTCACCTTCCAAGCCACTCTGACTGGCTTTTCTCCCAATGCTTCTTGGTCTAGCTTATATTTCTCATACACACATCAAGTTGGCTGACTCTTGAATATGTATCTGAGCCCTACAGATAATAACCGGAGACTTTTACCAAGAAAAACCTCTTACTCGTCAACCAAAACCAGTCAGGCTTTGGCCTTCTCCAAGAGACTGCCCTTATCCATCCTAGCTCATTTCAGTCAAGCACACTAAACCCTGAGGTTTCTATGTCAGCTGACCGCTGGGTGGTTCAGTGACCCCAGGAAGATGCTAGGTTTTGTTACATTGGATTTCTAGCACCTGGTCTTTCCAGAGATCGCAGAACCTCAAGAGGCAGACAGCAATTTCGTCATGTTCATAGAACTCACCATCTGGTGTGAGGTGAAAAGTAAAATGCCACCTTCACCACCACAGGTGTCTTCTTTTCTCCAGTGTGGTAGTATGCTACTCAGACCTTCACATATGCATGCTAAGGACAGACTCTACCAAACACTGTCCTTAGTCCTCTTTAAACCTAAATAAAGTGCTTTTGCTTTTCAAGAATACTTCCCTTCCACTGTTAAAACTCTACTTTGGGGTTTGAATGAGGAAATTCTTTTGAGCGAAATTGAAAACAAAGCAACAAAATGACGCAGGTGTGAAGTTCAGCCCAAAACAACCTCACTTCAGAGTGAGCCGCTGACTGTCCTGGTACCGTAGAAGCCTACCTCCACAGCACGCAGAACGTCTCTGAAGACGGACCGCTGTTTCCTCTTGTCCACTTTGGCACGGTGCTTATTGCCATCTGTAGCCAGAGCCCGGAGCATCTGGGTCAAAGACTCCATGTCTTCATAAAAAAAGTCCTGACCAAGGAAAGAGATTTCGTTTCATAAATTTCTCTTTTACAACATCTTCTAGAATTAACAAATACCCTACCTCTGAAACATAAGTTATATAAAGCAACAATTATGCTATTCACGGAGATTTGTATATGTGCAGACTAATTTTAATATCTGCACATATAAATAGGCAGATAATACATAAAAATTCAACTCCAAGACATACTACTGCAAAACAGCATTTTCCTCCCAAGTATAAACCAGCTGCCTTAGAGAAACACATGCTAGGCTGTGCACAGGACCTGGGCTTTCAAAGTTCAGGAATACAGATGTGAGTGCCAACAGCATCTGTTCTGACTACATGGTCACAGACAACCGCCTCTCCACTTTTCAGACGATGTGATTTCTATTCACGGCCATTGTCTCAAATAAGCAGTAAGACACAGCAAGAAACATGGTTTAATAATTAAATTTAAAGCAAGAAGCTACTTTAATCCCTTGGGGGTTGGACTGAGGGGAAGTAAAGAGCTTCTTTGCTAACCTGGGGATACATTTATGATGTCTCTTTATTTGGGGTGTTTTCATTCCTGCACTCCATTTTACAATCACATTAGAAACATTTACAAGATGATTCAACTCACTGAGTACCAAGACTTGAGCAGGCAGTTATAAAAATAAGGTCAGATGAGCAACTACAAGTTCTAGTTTTTCTGTTATTTATGTTTCCAACATGTGCAATCATTTAAATATTTAACCTATTAAAATAAGCAGTTCTAAGGGGGTTGGGGATTTAGCTCAGTGGTAGAGCGCTTGCCTAGCAAGCACAAGGCCCTGGGTTCAGTCCTCAGCTCCGGAAAAAAAAAAAAAAAAAAAAAAAAAAGAAAGGCTAAAGATTGAAACTATAATACCTGCACAGGTTCCATAATGGCCATTAAAAAAAAAATAAGCAGTTCTGATTCTGGACATTTTATATATATAAAATCATTGAATCTCAGAGTTTTTTACTGTCTAAAATGTAAAATGATACACTACTGGTAGAAAACAAACTTGAAATCAATGTGACAGTCTTGCTTTTAATCTTTTAATCTGTCAATCTGATTTTAGTGCTGGTATTTCAGATTATCTTTAACTCTGCAAATTTCCTCCAATGTTCCAATCAACCTATGCCTCTTACACACCACACCCACCTATAAAATATATATAACTAGGTCAGACCAAAGTTATACCTCCTTTATATTTAAATCCCAAGAAATTTGATAGTATCCTAAGGTGATACCAATTTACTTCTAAGAAGCATATAGTTCAAGGACTTCTAATTTTCCACCCAAAATTTTACCAACTTGTTTTCTTATTTTTAAAGAATGTATGGAGATTTTTTCAAATCTATACAGACAAACCAAAAATTTAAGGAATCCAATACATTATCTTAATTGGATTCAAGAACTGCAAGTCATTGCCGGTGATTCTCAACTGTGAAGACTGCACCTCCAAGGGACACTGGCTTTGGGCTTTCACATTAGATATCAGTGAACACCCTACAGCACACTAGAAGCTTTTAGTGCACCCATTACAAACCTTATCAGCTCTTATCACCAGCAGTGCTGAGGCTAAGAAACCCCAGTACAATCTGTGCAATTGGAAAAACTCAATCTAAGGACAGCTGGTTAATCACTAAGCTCAAGACACGACTAAACCTTGGAAATACAAATGCCTAAAATGAAGTCTCCAGTGTGTGAGCATTAAAAAAAAAGAAAATGCAATACATGTCCCAAAGGCACCCAATCAACAGCATCAAAAGTTACTTCTTCTAGCTCAGTATATAATAAACTGTACACCCCGAACGAACACAAAATGGACTCTGGAGATAAAAACAAGTCAGCCATCATCTACACAACAGTCCTCATCAGAACTGCAAATGTTCTATCTGTACCCTAACTTCTAAGAAATAAATAAATACATCTATACAATGGTTCTAACAAACACTGTCCAATAAATCCTGAAGCATGAATTATTACATATCAATATTCTAGCTTTAGAGGAATTTATATAGAATTCACATTTGGTTAAAAAGAAAAAATAGAAGCAGCTAATACCAGTCACATCTGACAGACTTATAAAGATTAAAGTACTATGTGCAAATATATCTATTAATCTGTAATGGCCCTTTCTATTCTTAAAGAGCCTGTTCAGTCTAACATAATCTAAATACAGAAAAGTGGCCAATTAATAGCTATCATAAAATACTGTTTCAAAAGATGAATGGAATTAGGGCAAAATGAAATAATAAGAACTTCTTGAAGAGAGTAGGCATAGGGCAAAAGTTTACTACCAGCAACAGGAACTCCTAACTACTAGTGTTTTGGTATGGAAATCACATCAACACTGACTGTAAAAATGAAGCCAGCCCAGGCCCCAGACAGCTGCCTAAATTTTCCCAGATAAAAAAACATTGCCTGGTATAGTTTAATGGCAAACACCTGTCTAGCATGCACAGGGCCCTGGGCTTGACCCTTATACAAAAGGAAAGAGAGGAGGGAAGATCATCCAGGAAGCCTACATTAAAACAGAATTTGATCCCTCCTCAACTCTCCCAAGAGCTAAGCATGTCTAGAATGGTTTCACCTGGCTCTACTAGAGCACAAAGACTGTACTACTTTAACCCCCACCGAGGCAGAACACTTTTGTCAAGGAATAATGGGTCAGACTCCTACCTACAAAGGCAAGGAAGAATGGTGAGCTGCTCTTTCCCAAGGAGAGTGCCTAAGGTGTCAGACTTAGCCCCAAGGAGCTTTCAGTCACTGGTTTAACCTTCTGTCTCATTCTGGGTTGTAGCATCTCCACTGTCAGGTCAGGTGGAAATGAGCAGGGAGAACTGGGGAATCCTACAAGTTGACCTATTTCCCTGCTGTATGATTTGACCGGAACATCACATACCTCTGCTACTTTGTTACCCTAGTTCTTAAGGCTACTAGTAGACGCTGCTGGAAAGAAACCAATCTCAATCCAATCAACATTTAATACTAAAGGCTACCATGAACCACTTACACAACTGTATGACACACTCACCACTTTTCCATTTAAAGATGAGCACACCGAGGAACAGAAGCTATCCAACATCAACTAGCAAGGGTGGCAGGGAGGTGTGCCCTAGCAACATGGCTCCAGAGTCCATGCTACCCACAGACATAGAGCACTCACACAGTAAGATAGGAGAGCACTCACAGGAGTAATAATTCCCAAGTTCAACTTTTAAACAGTCACAAATATCGAACCAACTCATTCTTCAAAATCTAGTGAACCTGTTTCCAAGGTTCAAGCATAATCATCACTGCATAATTTCCAGATGAATAATACCACAGAACAATTATGTTAGCAAAAGGTTCTGAATAGTTAAATTCTACCCATTTGCTCTGCTCTAAGAATTACTTTAACTCTGCCTATGCAACCCATCAACCTGTTTTTAACTAACTTTTTTTGTAGTACTGGGACCTTGCTCACACTAAGCAATTGCTATACCACAAAGCTGTGCCCATAGCCTTGATTTAATTAACTTTTAAAACACTGTAACTACCCACATGTAAAAAAGCTTATTAAATTTCCTTGTCTACTGACAAATACTTACATCATACCAAACACATCCATTCAGAGAACAAGTCACACCTCGGTGGTACATGTCATTTACAAAATTTAAACAAGTAACACGTAATTTAAATTTTAGCTGCATTATTACTTCACTTTTAAGGTGCATTTCAGAGGGAGTTAAGGACACTGCCATTTCTAGCCAGTAGAGGGATGCGCCTAGTTAATTAATTCGCTCAGTAAACTGAAACTGCTCAATTTGAGTTCAGTTTCTCACATAAGCAAAATCCTGAGCTGCTCCTAGGTTTAGTTTACTTTCATTCCTAGCTGCTACCTTCCTAATGAAGGGGAAGGACTACCACCATGTGCGTTCAGTAACCATTAGTGAAAACAGGAGGCTTTGAGACAGGATTTCTCTGTGTAGCCCTGGCTGGCACTGAAGAGACCCACCTGTCTCTGCCTCCCTAGTGCTGGTATCAAAGGTTGTGTGCCATGATGCCTGGCTCAAGGCCGTGAATTTAAAGGAGAAAAAAAGGAATACATGGGAGGATTGGGAGGGAGGAAAGGGAAGGAAGAAATGTTGTAATTATAATTAATTGCAAAAATAAACATTTTTTAAAAGCATCTATCAAGTTACTCAAGGTTAGAAATAACATTTAGTTACTAATTTCCCACAAATTTGAGTTTCCTTACTGAATTTCTTTTCATTTATTGTTATGACAATAAGTACCTACAGATTGTGATGGGCTAAACGCTATTCCTCAATTTTATTTTATTCAACTTTTTCCCTTTACTTTTAGGTGTATGAGTGTTTACCTCCATGTGTGTCTGCACCACAGGTGCCTGGTGTCCACAGGCGCCAGAAGAGCACATGGATTCCCTAAGACTGGAGTTACGGAAGGTAGTATACAGGTGCTGGGAATCAAACTCAGATCCTCTGAAAGAAGTGCTCTTGACCTCTGAAACCAACCCTCCAGCCTGTCCCTCAACTTGAAATGCCAGCACATCACATGAATTAATATCTAGGAACAAACTCACCTTTCCAGTGGCAATACAGATTATGAACTAGGGTTATCAAATATCTCAGAAAGCCAAGAAAAAAGGCTTTTGCAACATGGGACTTTCTGGGGCAAAGTCTAACACAGTACCAGTCTCAAGGCCAACTGGGACAGCTAGTCATCTATTTCACATTTAAATACCCTAGAGGATCCAGCCACAGAAATGAACATCTGCATGTGGACAGTGGGTAGGACACAAGTAAGAATGACAGAATCTATCTCAGCCCAAATCTATGCTGACTGGTATTTCATCCATTTGTCTTTTATTATAAAGCATCACATGCCAGGAGTACTGTTAATAAATCAAGCATTTGGTTTTTTTTTTGTTTATTTTTTTTTTTGTTTTTTTGTTTTTTCAAGACAGGGTTTCTCTGTGTAGTTTTGCGCCTTTCCTGGAACTCACTTTGTAGACCAGGCTGGCCTCGAACTCACAGAGATCCGCCTGGCTCTGCCTCCCGAGTGCTGGGATTAAAGGCGTGCGCCACCACCGCCCGGCGTAAATCAAGCATTTGTGAAGAGCATACCATTCCCTAATCTCAGTTTTACAAACAGCAAGTAAGTATCTACCAACCCTACCAGGTTATACTCTCAAAACCAATCAATCACAAGTTCTTAGGTGACCAGCCTATAAATGTATTATCCAATTCCCAGTTGTGACAGTGACAATGGAGGAATGGTCCTTGTGCATTCCTCCTGCCCATTAGATACTCACACTATCCATTCCTCTGGCCAACTCAAACAGAAGTGCCAAAGATTCGCCAGCAGCAATTCTCATGTTTACATCATCACAAGAAAGGAGGCTTGGAAGTTTATGGAAATGCCTAGAAAATAGTCATTACTTTATGAGTACAACCAGTTACGTCACTTAAATGGCTTGTTTGTTTTTAATTAAAAAACGAAACTAAAAGGTGGTTGGAAAACTGGTTCAGTCATTTAAGAGCACTTGCTGCTATTTTTGCAGAGGACTCAAATTTGGGTCCCAGCACACACTTCAGGCAACTCACAACTGATTTTAACTCCAGTTCCAGGGCATCTGACAAGCCTCTGCTGGCCTCTGTGAACACCAGTAGTCACATGATAAACATACACACACGAGCCCACATAAAATAAAAATACATAAATCTTTTTTAAACATGACACTAGGGTTGTAGGGCATTCACAGCACTGGCTGCTCTTCCAGGGGACCCAGGTTCATCCCATGCACCCACATGATGACACTCAAGCATCTCCAGTTCTAGGGAACCTGAAGCCCTCCTCTGGCCTCCAAGGAGACTGCACTCATGTGGTATACAGACATACACGCAGACACCCATACTCGTAAAATAATTTGAAAAAGAAAAAGAAATAAAAATACATACAGTTCCAGCTTTTTCTTCACTTCACTGATTGGGCATATGGTCAGTAATAGGGTCCATGCCAGAAGGGAGCTGATGTGAAGCCCTGTGTTAGGGCTGCTGCAGATAACATTAGCATCTTTCTCCTTAAGATAGGACTTGGTGAAGATAGCTTCCAAGCATTCCAAAGTTGAATACAGCTCCTGATGGAGAAGAATGTGAAGTAAGACTAGAACTCTCTTCAATCAAAGGTAACAGCACTAACTGGAATTAAAGATTACTCTGCTTACAGTGATGTCATCCGTGGCAATAAAACAGCAAACCCCAAAGCAAGTTGCACACTGGGAAATAAGAAAGGAAAATAGACATTAATGACTTACATTAATACATCTGTTTTGAAAACTCAATGTGAAAGTTTCTCTACTACTTCCCTGCACTAGGTCCCACACATGGTAGGAGGAGACGGGGAAAGAAAGAAGAGTGGACTAATGTCGGGACAAGAGGGAGTTAGTCCAAGCTCTGCTATCAACTTTGCAAGAAAGTGACTGTTCCACTTGGGTCTTCCTCCTTTACCAGTCCATGAAACTAGAGGGAACAGTGCACACAGATCAGCTTCCAGCTTCCACGAAGCACAAAGCAGAAATCTAGTAAAGTTCAAGTAATTCTCACAACTGGAGAACTGAAGGCATGCTCAACCCCAAGACAGACTAAGTGCCTCACAGGCCAGACTTCACAGAGGCCTCTATTTACCCAAGTGTGGCTTTTCCTGAGGACATAACCTAGCACACATTGGTGTCTCAACTACTGTTTAAGCTCCAGTCAGTTATTCCATTACTATCCCAGTAATCCAGTATCTGTGTACTGTAAGGTAAAGCAATTGCTCAAATGGAACACTCTGGAGCATGAAAGAAAATGTCATAAACTGCTCAATTTAAGACAAATGAGAGTAAGATATTAATTAAACCCTATATTACTTATAGCTGGTTGTCATGTCTGGATAGATCTGTAAATTTTCCATACTTACAGTTTGCCTAGCCTGGATACTAGCTGTTCCATCACAAATGATTTTTTTTAGGATTGGTCCCAGAGTCTTTAAAATCTCTTCACTCTCAAATCCAGGGCCCAACTGAACACAAAGAACAGATGCCAGTGCTGCAGCTGCACGCTGCTCATCACTCTTTCCTGGAGAGGAGCAGGGATGCAAGCATGGCAGAGTTTATTTCAGTAGTTTCATCGAAACAGTAGTCTTACAAAAAGTTCAATTATATGGTAGCATCTATATTTATGAAACCCATGTGCTTAAGGCTTATGTTAGAAACAGACAGGCCTCACTCAACTCCTCAATCAACACTTCCTAGTCCTTTACTTAACTATTCTGATTCTCCAAACAGATTTCTATAAATAGACTGGCATCCATCTTAAGGGAGTATTGTATTGACTGGCAAAGGCCTGTGCTTCATCTTCATGTCAATTCTGCCTTCGAATTCCTGAAGGTACTCACATGCATAGTGTTACAGCAGCCCTTAGTTTAACCCAAGCATTGCTTATTTATGGGCATGTGCAAGGTCCCCCTTCTGATTATTTTAACAAAATAAGGGACCAAGTAAAAGATTCTTTCTACATACAGATAAATGTAGATCATCTTTTAAAGAAGCATATGTACTAGAGGGTTTGGGTAAATACTGAACTTAAGTTTTTTTTTGAGACAGGGTCTCACTATGTAGTTCTGGCTGGTCTATAACTTGCTATGTAAACCAGGCCTGCCTCAAACTCAGAGACCCTCCTGTTGTCTCTGCTAGGATTAAAGATATGCACCACCTTGGCTGGCCTGAAATAAAGTTATTATCTAAGAAACTACAAAATATGTATATTGAAATGGGGTTTTTAAAGCCACTTTATCTAGCTACCACTATGGGAGAGGGTATCAACGTAATTTATACACTTTAAAAAGAAACTGCTATCCCAAACACAATTGGCTCTGCTTTCAACTACAGCAGTCACACAGAATTAGAGCTACCCGACTTCATAGCCCTGTCCTTCCTTGTTCAATGGGTGAGCTGATAAAGAGCTGCAGTGATAAGCAAGCTTGCTTTCACCCTGAGGCAAAACGAGACTAAAGTCTGTTCCTGAGGAGCCAACCAATTTGGTCTAACTGATTTATTGTTACAATGGGAGGAAGGGGCTGGCACCAAGACACCTGTGAAGGTCAGGGGACAATTTGGAGAGGTGATTCTTTCCACTATGTTGAGGCAGAGGCTTTCAGCTCTGTTACTGAGCTGCTCACACACACGTACGTCTTCCATCATAGCAATGTTCAAAGCAGAGTTGAGCATTGCACCCAGTGTTTTACGTGGGTACCAGGAACAAGTCTGGTCACTAGGACTTGCCCAGCAATCACTTTACTACAGAGCTACCTCCCCAGGCCTCCACCTTGTTTTGAGACAAGGCCTCTCCCTGGCCTGGAGCCTACCTACTCTAAGAGGATTCTTGAGATGAACTGGGTCCTCGTTCATACCTGTATAGCAAACATTTTACTTAGTATCTCTGCAGCCCTTTCTTTCTCTTTATTCTTAGGAATATCATCTTTTACAACAGGAATTCCAGAATTCCTACTACACAGGTATAGAACTAATATGCCAGGGACATCCTAAAAATGGTGTCATTTTAGTGTACAACTGTTGTTTTAAGTGCAAGGGAAAATGAGCTGGACTCTTATACTTTCCCATGTTTAGAAAAATGAAGATGTCTTTTGAAATCACACTTCCAAGTTACAACTTGAGGCTTTCGAAAATTCCTTCCTATGTACCCTGAGATAACAAAGAATGACAATCTATCCGTTTCTGCTTTTTATTTGTTTATTAGCAAATGTGACTGCAAGAAGAGAGCCAACTCCCTATTCACTCTGCACAGGTCTGGAATTACCTTTTTTCAGACAGCGCTCAATGCTATCAGTCAAAGTCATCCTTCTCTCCAGAACAAATTCATACAGCACTTTTGAAGACAGTGCATTTTTAACACCTTCAAGAGCTGCCTGTCTTGTCTTTGCACTGTTTAAAACATAATTGAAAAAAGGAAGATCTGGTTAGGCGGGTGCTACAAACCAATGGCTTTTGAAGACATTAGCTCTCTACTCCTGTCACCAGGCTCCAAGTATCTCTCAACAATATGCCTGTCACTCACTATCACCCCAAATGACAAGCTTCTAGGTGCTCTCTCCCACAGCACTTCACTTTGTTGGTAACCACAGCTATACATGACTGTGCACTGGTCTGTAGTTTCAATGAGTGAGACACGCTATTTTAGTCCACTCTACCCCTGGAAGCCAAGCTCTTGTTATCTGTCCAGCCAGTCTCCAATGAACTACTCACCTGTCAGTCTCCTCTCAAGTATTTGGGACCAGAGACACAAACCACCATTCACAAACAAATTCATAATTTTTTAAACATTAGTCTAGTACTCAGAGCTACATCTTCTAGGCTTCCTATTTCCATCTGTTTAATTCTAGAGATACCATCAAGAAAATTTACCATGACAGTTTTCACGCCCGTAACAAATTTAGTAGACAAGCAACTTAAAGCAATTCGTCATTTTTAGTTAAAGATCAACTTTTAAATACAACAAATCAATTTCAATCATATATATATATATATATATATATATATATATATATAATGCTAGATCATACCACCACATTAAAAGGTCAAAGCAACGCTACATTATCCAAAGGAAATAAATCAAGCTTCAGAAAAACTACTGCTGTGTCAGAGGTACACAAATTAAAGTAACCCAGTAGAATCACCCAGAATGGAAAGCTTTACCATCTCTTACCTCTTATCAAGGGTTAGGTCAATTAATCCCTTCAATTTGTACTCTAAGTCTTCTTGAGTTCCTTCCTCATCAAGGACTTCTGGTCCTACGGAATAGAAACCAACACTGTAACCTAAGAAGGAAAAAAGCAGGTTGGGAAGAGGGACACCACAGCTCACACATTCCCCCACCTACACCATCTTTGTATGGCAATCCCAAGTTTACATTGGAAACTCCTTCCTACCATCCTCGGCGAAACTGGAAGGATCGCTGTAGCCACTGCAGTGACTCATTGTTTCGATGGATGCGTCTTCATCACTGAAAGGCTGAACAGTCCGATGTGGGCCACCTATTAGGTAAGAGGAAGGAGACAGATCATTTTTTTTTCCGTCTTTTTTTTCTTTGCTATATATGCAAATATTTGACTTGGGAATTCTAAAACTTACTTAAGAGCTATCCAGTCATAAAATCAAACTTTCAGTAATTGCAAAAGAATGTTCCTGAAACACATTGATTCACCTAATCTGTACTTCAGAAGGCCAGCTTATTTTAAAGTTGCTTCACATTATGAAGCAACTTTAGAAATGTTATCATCTAACAAAACCTGATAAGATGAAAATTACTTCCCAAACTACTTCAAATCATGAACAAAATGAAAACAGATTGGAGTATCATACAGCAATTATATTTCCCAATAAGAATAACTAGTTTTAGTAAACATTAACTGTTAAGTAAATGGCCTCTTGTTCAGAGGTGTCTTATTTTAAAGACAAGTACAGTTGAAAAGAGGCAGTTTTAAACGTAACAAGAGAGAAGCAGAAGTTTCGGATTTGCTATGTTACAAAAAAAAAAAAAAAGTTTCTCCTCTCCCTCTGCCCTTTAAGTCAGGGTCCCACTGTGTAGCCTGGGCTGCCTTAGAGCTCACTATACAGGCAAGGCTGGCCTTAAATTCACAGCAATCCTCCCACTTCAGCCTCCTGAGTGCTGGGATTACTAGCATGAGAAATGATGCATCATTTAAGGTAAAATTACATGGTGGGAAAGAAGGCATGTGTTGTATGTTATATAAGCTGTAGATCTCAGCCTTGGGTGTCCATCCTCAGCTTATACCTTGTTTTCGACAGGGTCTCAATTGTGATGTTTTGACAGCAGGTACAGCAGGTTCGCTGGACTACAGGCTCCTGGTGGACTCTCCCACCTCCATCTCTCCACAGGAGCACTAAGATGACTGATGTGTACTACCATCCTGGCTTTTCAAGGGCTCAAGGATTTGAACTCGAACCTCATGTCTCCACAGTTGTTCACCCACCAACCCACCTGCCTGGTAAATAAGCTAACTTTAAAAGAAAGGAACGAAAGCTGTGGCTGAATACACTTTTAATTCTACTACTTGGAAGACAAAGGAAGAGGCAAAGTTCTCTGAGTCTGAGGCTAGCCTGGTCTACATACGGGTGGTTCCAGACCAGCCAGGGTTATACAGTGAGACCCTGTCTCAAAGATCAAATAAAAGATTTCAACCATATCCAAGAATTTAAAAATACCAATGCTACTACCAAGGAAAAGAAAAAAGAAGAAATTTAACTAACATTATTTTCAACTTCATTAAAGAAAAAATTCATAATTTAGGGTTCTCACATTAACTTAAAAATTATGAAATCATGAATTTTTTTTTTTTTGGTTTTTTTTTGAGACAGTTTCTCTGTGCAGCTTTGCGCCTTTCCTGGATCTTGCTCTGTAGACCAGGCTGGCCTCGAACTCACAAAGATCCGCCTGCCTCTGCCTCCCGAGTGCTGGGATTAAAGGCGTGCGCCACCACCGCCCGGCGAAATCATGAATTTTTTAATTACTTTGAGTCCTGAGTTAAAATGTGTCTCAAATCCTGACCATAAAGTTTCTAGAGTAGCCTGATTTACCTGAATTCAATTTCCTTGTACTAGTAAAATCAAAGACATCAAATATGAAGTCCCTATAATACTGGGTGTTTTTTAATAAGTAAGAGTATACTCCACAAGAGAACTGTTAGGATTACCACCTAGGCAGAGCACAGAAAAATGAACAGAAATGAGACAACAGTTCTTTTCATTCACTCTCCAACTTACCTAACCTCTTTTGATACCTATTATGTACAGATTGTACCTACTTACTTTTATGTAAACTAATTAATGTACATCTATTTGCAACCATACAGAAATATATTTCAATACTAAGCATACCACAACACAATCATATCACTCAGGAATGTAGCAAGTAACATGTTCTATACTCCAAATTTAGGAATGTTCTACTGACGAAGTCAGATGTCATTAAGTATCATGATTATGCAATCATCTTATTATGTATGATATACTGATATAAGTCTATCCTCTAGATGTATACAATCTTTCTTTGCCCATCAATTCCCGACAAAGACTGGAGGAAAAGGGAAAGTATCAAAAGTCCATTAATAAGTATATTTGGTTATTAATTATATCATTATAACAAGCTATAAGCAAATATAGATTAGTGGGCATTATATTTGATTGCTTATCTGTAGAACTGCAATTTCCTCTGAAATATTTTAACATATAATTAGTACTTTTTTTTTGGAGACAGGGATTCTTCTGTGTAACCGTACTGGCTGTCCTGGAACTCACTCTGTAGATCAGGCTGGCCTTGAACTCTGAGATCTGCCTATCTCTGCATGCACCACCACCACCTGGCCTATTAACACTTCTATATATACATAATCATTAGTAATACTTAACCTTAGATGTGAATAAATAACAAATTCCTCATAAAGAAAAATCAAGTTCCTATATTTTTCTTTAAAATATCTTGTATTTGTTATCTTACTTTTATTTATTTGTTAACTTGCTGGTTTCAGTTTTTGGTAAGCCAATCTGACTCTGCAAGCCAATCTTTATAGAACCCAGACTAGCCTTCAACTCCTGCCAATGTTTCTACCATTCCAGCCTCTCAAATCCTAGGATTAATGGGTGTTAAGTTTATTTTTTAAATCCTCTAAAATTTTAAGCCTGTTAAGAGTTGGGCTAAATTGCTTTTAAATAAGGGTTGCTTTTTTTTTGAAACCAATGCAGAGAAGTTAGCAAAACTGTAAATGAACAAGCGACCTTGAAATCTGCTTGCCTGACGCCAAAACAACTTGAATCAAGTAAGAAAGTGGAGAATAGGTGAAGCAAAGACGCCAAGAGTTCTTAACCACAGTGCTTAGGAGAAAAATAAACACCGGCCTATTTCTGGATCTTTCCTCATGACAAATTATGCTAACAGCTGAGTATATTCTGAACAATCTTACCATATTTACATACAAGCCAATGTCATTTTAAAACTGTTCATATTTGGCCTGTTTTTATGAGTATTCTTACACAGCTTTAAGGTCCTGTCTCTTAACTAACTAGTTTAAGTCTCATGATTCAAGAAGGGGATTAAAAAAGCAAGGAACAGCTGGCAAGATGGCGCAGGAGAAAAGGTGCCAGCTGCCAAATCTATCCACCTGAGTTTATCAATCCCTGGGACCCACAGAGAAAAATGTCCTCTGACCTCCACATCGGTATCTTGGTGTGTTCACACACACACAAATAAATAAATGCATTCTCTAAAGCATGGAAATTCATCTTGTAAGAATGCTTGACATCTAGGTCAAGCTTACCTTGTAATCTTGTAATCCAGGTGTCAATATTGAGGCCTCATTTCTCAAAGGCTTACAATCCAAACTTTTTTTTCTTAAAAACCCTGTCTTTCATGTTAAATCTGGTGGTTTTACACTTGCAATCCCTGCAATCAGAAGGCTAAGGCAGGATGCCTTAGTTTGAGACCAGTTTAGGCTACATTGAATCCCAGGCCAGGCTAGAGTGAGACAAAAAGTAAAAAAACAAAGCAAAACCCCACAAATCCACTCCTCAAATCAGAACAGTGCTTACTTTGTAAATACAGATCTATAAAGTCAATTTTCTTGGCTTCCTAGAACTCCCCACTTACTGAAAAAGGGGAATATACATAAAACCTATTAACCTAACTAACTGAAGAGTTGGCCGCCTCGTTGGTTGTACAGATGCACCTGCTCTGTCACCTACATTATCAACAGAAAAAGTGGTTTCTGAGTAGTTTTTAATAATTCCCTTTCTCTGAGCCAACTATTTATTAAGTAAAATATACACATGAGACTAAATGATAAAAAAAATCACAGGAAAGCATTCTCATGCAGTTCCACTTTTATAACTTTTAGAGGTAACTTTTATGGTAACAATGTCAAAGCTTACAGTTTTTACAATCAATTACTTTCCATTTGTTTATAATGCTTAAAAAAATCAATCTTTAGTGCTTGTACCAGATATGCTAGAACGCAGTGTTTAAATGTATCTTTTCTCTTAAGGAGAGTTTAAAAGACAGCAGTGAAGAAGTCTGATGACAGGTCAAATAAGCCTTAGGGAAAATGTGTCCTAAGAAAGGAGAATGTTCGGCAGCAAACTATAGAAAGGAAGGGCTTCTATGAGGCAGAGGCCACTTTTGACACCACTCCCATTTCCAAAATGTCAGTGATCTCCATTATTTCATTTTTCAACTTTAACAAAAGTAATAAGACTCTCCCAGAAAGAACTCAAGTATTTATTCAGGAGGGAAAGCTTAACCAGAGGTAGGCAGTATCCTCGATTCAACCACAACTAGACTAAATGAACAGTGTTTCATAACTTCAGAATGAATTTCACGGTGCATTCATGGGGGGGAAAAAGATCTAAAGAAAAATCTGTATTTGTAATAATCTATGCTCAGTCAGGGTTTAACGCATAATCAGGAGCGTTCAGGCTTCTCCAAGCCCCGTAGGAAAACGTTCTGCGATGCCAGTTTCCAATATTTAACAAGAAAACTGGTCATTTACTTTTTTATGAACTAATGTATAACGTTCGAATGATCAAAAAGTAGCAGCTGTCACCAAAACACCTAATGACTATTGGTGTGAAACGTCTGGGGATATTCCAATATTCAACTCCATTATCTTAACAAAACAATTACTTAATGAGATTACCCAGTTTAATATTACTCTATGGGTGTTTTGTGTGCAGTCTTGTAGAAGGGACCTTCGGCTGCAGTCACTTTTTCTTTCTTTCTTAACCATATGTTAAGTAAGTAGAGAATTATGCATTCAGTTCAGCAATTATCCCTCCAGGAAAAGCTTCCATTTGGCATGGAAGACAAAAAAAAAAAAAAAAAAACAAAAAACCCTCTAACTTTCAGCCAATTGCAAACCTCGGCTTCTCACCATCTCTACCACTGCATGGAACCTATAGAACGCTGCACAAAGGAGAACGCGGTCGCCTAGGCTGGTGGCACCAGGGCTGTGGGGGCTCCTGGTTCCTGCAGGTACAGGGTTAGGCGTGGGAGCCACGCTTGGGGTGGGGCGGTGGCCCCGGCTTCCGACGCCTCCACCCCGCCTAGGGACCACGCGGGACGCGCAGGGAGGCAGCGGGATGGAAGCCACTCGCGCCTGTGCGTCACCCCGGCCGCATCGCGCAAAGCCCAGGCCGCGTGACACAAAAGCCGGTCCAAACCCGCCGGACGTTTGGCACTCCCGAGAACTCCCATGTTTGGAGAGTCCCAGGCAGCGGGCGACAGCGGAAAGCCCCGGGCGCTCCGCCCCATCTCTACTCCGGACAGGAAGCGAGAGCTTCCAGGAAGAGCTCCAAGTCCCGGTCACCCTTCTCTACACTCTGCCTCCGGCCTTAGGTCCCACTCCTCCCCGCCCCCGGGACCGGTGCCCTAGCACCGCTCCTGCGTGCCAGCCCAAACCGCGCAAGCGCGCCGCCCGGGGCATGATGGGAAGTGCAGTTCAGCCGCGCCACGCGCTAGGCAGCCGCGGGCGTCCGAAGCGGAAGACCGGACTACAAGTCCCGCCGCGCCCCAAGGCCGGAGCCTCCCAGCCGGCCAGCCCGCCGGCTCTCGGCGCGGGGACGCCCCTCACCTGCCGTGGCCGCCGACGTTGCTGCCCCGGAGCCGCCGCCACCCCCGCCACCGCGGTGGGGAGCGTTCCGCTTCTTGTTCTTCGGCATCGTGGGCCGCCCGGTGCCGCCTACACTGGGGAGCTCAGCGAGGATCAGCCGATGGAGCTGCACTGTCTACTCGTGCGTCTGTGCGGCGGGCGGCTGAGAGGCGAGTCTCGGGCTAACAAGAGAGGCGAGGAGCGGCGCGGGTGAGAGGCGGCGGCGGCGGCAGCAGAAATCCCCGTGAAGAGCTGCGAGCGGAAACGATACATGTTTCTCTCTAGCGCGGGAGCGAAGGCGGGGTGGGCCAGACCACGACGCCTTAAGTAGCCAGACGGCTGCCTGTCGTCACCATGCGTGGGCGGGCCTGCATCGCCCGCTGGCCAATCGCTGCAGATCTCCCCACCGGCGTCCACTGGGGCGGCGCCTGCATTCGGACTCCCATTCCCAGAACTCCAATCTGCGCCCCGCACTGGGGCTGCGAAGCCTTGGGGCCGCGCGGAGCTTTGGGAGATGTAGTAGGCAAGAGGGCGCGGCCTTCTCCTGTCTCCTCCCGGTCCGATTGCGTCGTGACCCCCGTCCCTGCCAGGCGCCCGCCGGGGGACTCACCCGAGTAGTCACCGCGATGAGCCATGCGGCAACTATGCAGCGTGACTAGCGAGCGTCAGCCTGGAATATTGCCTGTCCATAACCTTTCTCCTGCTGACATGGGGCCTCTGCCCAAGCACAACCATACCCCTCCCTCCTCTGGGTTTAGGGACGTGTGCTCCCCACCCGCCAAAAAAGCTGTGCTTTCAGCTGCTTTGGTTGTATTGTTCGCGGGTCTTACAGTCTAGACTAGAATGTCAGATAACTAGACTGGTGATTCAGTCTCAGGTTTCCTTACAAAAATGTGACCTTGATTCTACCTGCCAGTTAGGTCAATATGGATTAAGAGTTTCTGAGAAGTTAGCAGCTGATAAAACATACATGCGTTATATATATATCAGTAATCACAGCGGGGTTTGTTTTCTCAACGTGCTCCATAAATTTGTTTTCCCTGTCACATCGGTCTTGTAATCAGGGCCTGCTAGTAGGTTCCTATACTGTCCTTATGACAAACCAAACTCACTGACTTGACTCGTGCAAGTGACTCATTCAGAATTCCACCTCTCACGTCAGATTCATTGTATGTCACCCCCTGAATGTCCCTCTTGGACCTTAATCCAACTTTAAAAGTCTTTTTCCTCTTCCTCTTTTTTCTGTCATATTTTGAATATTCAATGTATTTTTATCTTCCTGTGTTCAGTTTACACAATTGTAATTTATCCACAGCTCCTTTTAGTGTCCCCCAGAGCAGTTGGCTTTAAAGTGAAACTCAAGTTCACATCCTGATCTCTAGGTACACGTGGCCTCAGTTCATGCCAGGTCCCCACGTCCATGTTTCATGCCCAGTAAGGCTAATTATTTACTCATGTGTCCTTTGTTTGACTTATACACCTGTGTAAATAGCTGTTCCAAAACCTTACAGATATGCTAAATGCCAACCCTCTTAACCTGGCCCTGTCTCTCTCTCGCTGCTTTCCATATATCTTGTTCTTCTCCTGAACGAAACTGGTCTTCATTTCTGGTACACAGCTCTTTTTTTTACTTCGAATTCAGCATTCATTGCTTCCTGTTCTTACAATGAGTGCCCTAACCCCCCATCTTCATCTTAAGAGTTATAGCCATCTATCCAGACCAGCCCAAATGCCATCACCTTCATGAGGCTTCCTCCTCACAGGTTTTTAATTTTGTAATGCTCTGCCAGCACCCCCTGTCCCTACCGATCACAAAGATTTGATTTGAAGAGAAACATTGAAAGGTTGCTTTACTTTGTGTACTTCTGAACAAGTAAACTTCACAGAGCATGGATACCAAACAAGGATGCAGGAGTGGACACAGGCCCCATTGAGTCTCTTGTGTCTATACAGACACATCTGAAATCCAAAGGCCTTGGCTCCCATGAAGGCAAAAGAGAATGCTCTGAGCCACATGTTGTGGGCCTGCCTCCCTCCTCATCCACAGTTCTGGGAACTAAACCCAGGGCTTTGTGCAAGTTAGTCATGTGCTGGACCCATGAGCTGCTAATCTATAATACATTTCCAAGCTTTACCTTTTCTTTTTTCCTTTAAAAAAAAAAATCTTAGCCGGGCGGTGGTGGCGCACGCCTTTTATCCCAGCACTTGGGAGGCAGAGCCAGGCGGATCTCTGTGAGTTCGAGGCCAGCCTGGTCTCCAAAGCGAGTTCCAGGAAAGGCGCAAAGCTACACAGAGAAACCCTGTCTCGAAAAACAAAAAACAAAAAACAAAAAACAAAACAAAAAAAATCTTGCCAGGCAGTAGTGATGCACACCTTTGATTCCAGCACTTGAGAGGCTGAGGCAGGTGGATTTCTGAGTTCAAGGCCAACCTGGTCTACAAAATGGATTCCAGGACAGCCAGGGCTACACAGAGAAACCCATCTCTAAAAACAAAAGCAAACAAACAAAATCTCACCATTTTTGTTTACAACTAAAGCTCTAGAAATTAAAATTTAACACCCTGTTCATGAACTTTTTAGGCACAGCAGAAGTACCGACCTTGTGCTCCATGTTGTCCAGCTGAACTTTGATCCAGTGAACCTTATTGAGCTGGCTTCCATCAATTTCTCAGGATACTCTGGTCCACATTTTCACAAAGGACCACCAAGTGCTAAGGACTGCGATACTCAGTCAGCAGGGGGCAGCTTCTGCCGATTTCCCCTGTAGCTTTTTTTTTTTTTTTTTTTGAGTTAGTTTGGCAGAATTTCTCCTCTGAAACTGCATGCTTCCCACTAAGCTTTTTCTCCAATTCACACACTAGACATATTTATGTTTTCTGGAAAGATTTCAGAAGAGTTGCTGGAACAAAAATTATGATTTTTCCAGCCACTTCCAACTTGAATTGGGTTGGGTACCATGATGTTGAGATCCCACAGCTAGGCCTTGGGGTCAGAGTTCATCTCTAGCTAGAGTAGTGCCTGTGAGATGACCAACTCAAACTAGTCCAGAATTGAACATGATAGTCTTGGCATCTCAAGCTGGACATGGGTTTGTACTTATATCCTGCTGGCTTAAAAAGAAGCCCAACTCTCACAAGAGCTCCAGGCTTGCTTTACCTTTTTATCTAGGAAAGAACATCCATCCCAGCCACTTCTACCTACATTTCACATTATGAAATATTGTGTCATATTATGACCTCTAGTTGCAGGAAGTTAAAAGATAAATGTTCATGCTCTGCTCATTGGTAATCAAATGTGAGGGTGTAAATAAAACACATGAGGAAGTCAACTTAGCAACATCTGTCTCATATACCATGAGGCAAAGTTCTGCCATGTTCTACTATGTGACATCCTTTGCCATCTAGACATTATGCACCACCTCTTAACTCTTAGTCATGGTGATGTACACTCTCACAAAACATTCCATCTGATAGATAATGCCATAGTGGTAAGTCTACTCAAATGCTGCAAAAATAGAGGTTATGTTAGAATTATGCATACTTAAAAAGAATTCTCAGCTGTCATGGAGTCTCTGTTGGGCACTTTGTCCTAAGAATGTAACACATGTATATTCCTTGAGGGCATAAACATGAGAGATTTTCTTTGAATGACTTTAGTTATAGCTCCTTGAGATTCTTTGCATAATATTAAGTAGAATTAAACATCTCCTTGGTCCTCCATATAGGTTTGGCAGGATCTAGTTCTTTTATTCATATGTATGTGTGTGAGTGTATGTCACATGTATGTGGGTGCCTGAGGAGGCCAAAGGAGGGCAGATTCTGTGAAGTTAAACAGGCAGTTATAAGCCTGACATGGGTACTAGGAACTGAACTTTGGTCTTCTGCAAGAACAGTAAGCATTCTTAAACACCAAGCCATCTCTCCAGCCCCAGAATCCAGCTGTGACTTCTATTTCCCACATTGCTTATCACCACCTAATCCAGACTCTTTCCTTCTGCTGAGAGATCTCCAAGCTCACAGGGTTCATGCTTTGGGCCTCACTCATGTTTGGCATATAATTCCCTACATCTTTGACCCACTCTAATCCAGCCGTATCAGTCATCTTTACCAACTCAAAACCACAAAGTTGATTCCTTGCTTAAGCCTTTTGCAATAGCCCCTGTCTGCCTGCTGTGATCATCTTGAGCTTCCCACAGTTGCCATTCAGATCTCAGCTTAAATGACACCTCCCCAAAGAAGTCATCCCACTCTCCCTTCTAAAGTAGCAGCATTACTCCACACCCCCACTCCCCACCTAACTTAATCTCCCAAAGTGCCTCTCAGTACCTACCTCTCACTTCAGTTTTCTCCCTCCACTTACTAGAGTGTTAAAATTTTAGAAACAATAGTTTTAGTGTTGTTGTTTAACACAGAGTCTTGCTTTGCAGCCCAGGAAGGCCTAAAGTTTGCCAAGTAACTCAGATTCACCATACTTGGAACTCTGCTCCCAAGTACTGGACTTAGGGCATTCACCTTAAGAGAGCTTGTTTTATTCAGTACTCAGACAGTCTATGGAACTTAGTACATATTCAATAAATTTGACTGAATAGAGAAATAATTGAATGTCACTCTGCTGCCTAGAACATCACCCACAATCTCTCCATCATCTGTTGTCATAGACATTGTCCCCATCCCAACTTGTCTGATTAAATGTTTCTCTTCAGTGTCCTCACACTGTCTGCTGTAGAATATTGTTAATTATATATATTATAATATTTTTATTTTCTATTTCCCCATCAGAGATAAGGTCCATATGTGTAAGGCCAAGGTGATAATTTCTGTAGCATGCACCATGTCCTTACAGATACATATAACGCCTTTGTGTGAGTTAGAAGAAGAAGATGGCAGACTTGAAGATTGGGAATTGGCTGGGATTTATCTCCTGCTGAACCCTTCATTAAGGAAAAGGGGATGGTCATAGTGTACTTGCTTACGATGAATACCTAAGTGAATATACCATGTTTTGGAGTGATTTCCTCAAATGTTATAGAATATTATTTTAAGGTGTGTTACTTTTGTTTATGTTGCATTTGTTTAACTCTGTGAAGCTGTGTTACTGTGCCTGTCCAAAACACCTGATGGGCTAATAAGAGCTGAACGGCCAATAGTGAGGCAGGAGAGAGAAATAGGTGGGGCTGGCAGGCAGAGAGGATAAACAGAAGAAGAAATCTGGGAAGAGATCAAGGAAGGAGCAAGAGAAGGAGGAGGACATCAGGGCCAACCACCCAGCTGCACAGCAAGCCATGGAGTAAGAGTGAAAGTAAGGTTACAGAAGTAAGAAAAGGTAAAAGCCCAGAGGCAAAAGGTAGATGAGATAATTTAAGAAAAGCTGGCTAGAGACAAGCCAAGCTAAGGGCAGGCATTTATAATTCAGAATAAGCCTCCATGTATGATTTATTTGGGAGCTGGGTGGCGGGACTCCCAAAGGAGTAAAAGAGACAAAAGAATAAAAACAAACAACAGCACTCAAAAGCAAAGAAACAGGTGGACATGGAACTTAATAGGCATCACAGGTCCACACTATTGGGCTGAGGAGATGGTTCAAACAAAGAAGAGTGCTGCCTTACTAATACATGGCCCTGAACTTGTTTCTCAGAACCCACATTTTAAGGGGGAAAAAAAGAGTCATGTGGTGGTGCCCTGCTAATCTCAAGGCTGGAGAGGCAGAGACAGGTGGATTCCTGGGGCTCATTGGCCAACCAATCCTAACTTACTTGACAAATTTGAGTCCAGTAAAACACCTTGTTTCAAAAACAAACAAAACAGATGTGTGTCTCCTGAGGAATGGCACACAAAGTTGTCCTCTGGCTTTCCTGTGTGTGTACACATACACATCACATGTACACACACGAAGTTTTTTAACACATGTGATTCTTACAACAACCATATACAAGAATGATTAGTCTTACTATTTATAAATGAAGAAATGGGCTCAAAGGGGTTTTCCAAATTCACTGAGGTCATAGGTGTCACTGGAAATAGTGAGGTTGTGACCAACACCCAGGCCCATGTGCTTCCAAGGCTGTGTGTGCCTGGCCAAGCTTGGCCACATAGGACCTGACTACCAGTTTGTAAGAGTCATTGCCCCAAATCTTCCCTTGTACGTCCTTTTGCTTAGGTTCTTTGACCTCCAATGCTATTCTGCAGTCCCTATTCATGACTTTCTGATGATTTCATGGCAGATTTAGATTATTCAGATTATCTCATAAGACTGTAGCAGAACTTTATTATAAAATAATAGTATTCAAGCCAGGCTATGGTGGCACACAACTTTAGTCCTAGCACTCAGGAGGCAGATCTCTGCATTTGAGGCCAGCCTGGTCTACAAAGCAAGTTCCAGGAAAGCCAGTGCTACATGGGGAAACCATGTCTTAAAAAAAACTAAAATATTATTATTCAGTCAAACAATTTTTAAGTGGACTGCTACCTGTAATCATTTAAGTTGCTTGGTTCTCTTAATGTGTTTGCAATTTCTGTCTTATTGCCAACAATGGTGGTAATGCAGTATGCTAAATATGAGATCCCTGTTACCTTAAAAATGGACAAAATGACAAATTTAGCCTTGGAATGTATTGTTTCTCTTTATCCTTAATATAGTGTAGGAGACTTTGGGTATGGCTTTAGTTTTGAAGTTGCATACTTTCTCTAATAAAATTTCCAACAAAAGACTTAAATAAGAGTAATGTTCAAAGCCGGGCGGTGGTGGCGCACGCCTTTAATCCCAGCACTTGGGAGCCAGAGGCATGCAGATCTTTGTGAGTTTGAGGCCAACCTGGTCTATGGAGCGAGATCCAGGAAAGGCACAAAGCTACACAGAGAAACCCTGTCTCGAAAAACCAAAAAAAAAAAAAAAAAAAAAGAGTAATGTTCAAGTCTCCTCTAAGACAGGAACGTTTATCTCACACAGTTGCAGTATTGTCAATAATACAATGAGACTGTGTTTGAAGAGTACTGTGAGCCACTAGTACTGTACAGCAAATCAGTGCTCATGACATCGTGTTGGAAGAGCTTTTCTATGGTAACAACACACACGTATGAATTATCCTTTAACAATTAAGGAATGTCATTGGGCTTTGTCATTTAGCTAACCTTTGACGCTTCGTACCAAACATAATGAAAACCAACTTGGTCTTTACTGACCTCTCTATCCATTTCCTTCAACCATTTCTCTTCACCAGCATCATCTAATCTCTGGCCAAACCATGAGAAAATGGAAGTTGAAAAAGACTGGAGATTTAATCTACTTCAAATTCCTCCTCCAGGAAACACTCTGACAACATAGTTACCATTAGCCAGGTGGTGGCACACATCTTTAGCCCCATCACTCAGGGGGCAGAGGATCTCTGGGTTCAAAGCCAGCCTGGTCTAGAATGTGTCCCAGGGGGAGAGCGAGGGCTGCATAGAGAAACCCTGTCTTCAAAACAAAACAAAAATTCTAGTACTATGCTAGAACTTAAGATCAAAGAGATGAAGGGAGCTGAGTATTAGGCCTCATGTAGCCCCAAAAATGGGCACAGCATGAGGCACCATAGCTGGCCTTCCCTCTGAGCCTACTCAGAAGTTATACTCCTGTTTCTCTCCTAACAAGCTTCCACCACTTTGTTCTTCTCAGGACAGGACCAAAGAGGACCTTCATCTACGTCGAAGATCTAGTTTGTTCTGAGCAGGTCACCTTGCCCCCAAGTGCCTCCATTGCCTTGTGTGAAAAATGAGAGCCAATAACCCCTGCCCTGTTATCACTAGATTATCATAGAAAAAAAAGAGTACTCTATGCTGATGGGCTAATCTGTGTTTTAAACTAAAGAAAGAAATGATTCTCCTAATGGGAGAATTTTAGATTTTGGTAAGCAAAGGAAGATCTTTTGGCTGAGAGTTGATAAGAGAATTTACTAAGCCCTCTGATCAGATTTACTTACAAGGACAAGACTAAACTGAGTCAGCAAGGCAGCCAACCAGCATCACTCCTGCAAACCTCAATGGGAACTACAGATTTGGGATCTAGATGAATCTAGATTCAAAAGTCTTTGTCTCAGTTACCAGTTCAGCATCTCTTGTGGTAAATCCTTAACTGAAGCTGCTGTTCTCCTTTGTAAATCAGATTCTCTCGGAAGCATTCTGGGAGAACACAAGAGCAGGGTTGCTGCAAGAGAGAGAGATCTTGAGGGAGGGCCCAGATACCTACAGTCCTCTCCCAGGTGGCAGAGCTGCCAGATTCCACATGGCCTTGCCGTGAGGGTCAAAGGACACCTTTAAGCTTCTAAAGCTCTTCCTTCATGCTTAATTCAGGTCATGTCAGTCTTTCTTGTAAGCTAGAATAGAAGCCAGTGTCTTTTAAGCATTCTCATTTTCTTGGTCTAGTCTCCCACGAAACTGTCCAGTCACTCCCAGGTAGGACTTACAAAGCCTGTCTTTTACTCTCAGCTCAAAGGCAGAAGGAAGTAGAAACAGATTGGCAGCGATTTGGAGGCAATTTGGCAATGAAAATGAGTGAGCTGCCAAATTGAATTGAATTGAACTTTAGCAATATTTATTGTGAAGGAATCCAGTCAAGAGGATTCTAAAGACACCAAAAACTTACGTCAAACAACTATCGTATTTGTCCCACTGAAACATTTAGTGCTAGTTTCATTCCTGTGGCTGTGATAAAGTATTGACCAAAACCACCTCAGGGGAGGAAAGTTTATGTCAGCTTATAGGTTACAGCCCATCTTGGGAAGAAGTCAAGGCAAGAACTCAAACAGGAACTTGAAGCAGAATCCATAGAAGACTGCTGCTCATTGGCTCACTCACAGGCTCATACTTAGATAGCCTTCAGCTTTCTTATACAACCCAGGACCTCCGGCTTAGGGAATAGTGCAGCCCACTGTGGGCTGGGCAAACATTGATGATTGCCCACCCCAGAATCATATTATCGCCCATATTCACTCTCAGAATTCTAATGTTCTGATTGCCAACTTCCCTTGGGGAGCCAAGTACTTCCCAGGAGTTGGGGTATGACTGATTCCATGACTAATCCCTCCTACAAATGGTTGGTTAATCTTGGATTCACAACACAATTGTAGCCAGTGGGGTGTTAGAGTGGAGAGGCATAGGGAAAGTAATTGTCCTCAAGAAAAATACAAATGAAAAGATAGTCATGCCTTTGGTTGTCCCTTGCAACCATAGGACAAGCAAACCCAACAGATAATGGCAAAAGAAAACAGCAGAAGAACCTGGATGAGGTTCTGTAGTCACTTAGCTGACACTACACACTACCTCTAGACACTTATATGTGAGTGGTAAATACTCCAAATATTTAACCAAATATTTCAGTGTTATTTCATTTCTATGACTTGGGGCTGAAAGCATCCCAACCAATTACTTTATATCTAGCCATCTCTTTTAAATGATGATAACATTTGGCAATGTCTGGCATTCTCACTGTCTACAGAAACGAGTGGAATAAAAATAATCACTCAACTCTTCCTTTACCTCCCTTAAAAGTCCCATATGTTTCAAGAAAGAAAATGTCTTTGAATTCCTCACTCGTGTCATCTGCTGTTTGGTATATAGAATGTACCAACATAGGGCTACTGCCCACTTGATGTCGCCCCCACAGATTTCTGTCCAAGGACACCCTGTTAAAACTCTCTATTTGGAGAATTTCCTTCCATCCACGCCTACAGTATCATGGATGACTGGTTTTGAGGGATTTTTTTCTATCCTCTTCTCCTTTTTCCTCCATCCTTAGTATTCCTAATTAACAGTTTTCCTTTCCCTTCATGGTTCTAATAAGACTCTTCTTTACTGTTTGTTGTTGCTAATTGGCAAGATACTTCTTTTTTTCTTAACTGAAACATCTTCCAATGAGAGAAATCTATTTTTCTGACAGTGGTATCCCAGATGGCTAACTTTGATTATGATTCATGAATGGTTATGTTTCCTTCTAAATCAGACTTGTCACAATGAGTAAGCAATGGTACCTTCTCTATATTCTAAACACTGAGAAAATGAAATGTATTCCACTCTCACGATCATACTTAATAAGGTCATGACATTTCTTTGAAAGCTGTTTCTCTATTCCCTTTATTTTTATAACTTATTATTTCTTGTAGGGATGCAGGAAGTATCTTCTAGCCCTACGCATCCATCCGAACAAATTTGCCTTTGTCTCTTCATTCTGCTTCTTACAAGGCATTTCAGAAGCCTTAGGCGGATCAAGTAACTCTAAATAGTGAGTCAGCAACTTCCATACTGTTTCCTTATGTGCTCATGGCAGTATCTTCTTACCCTTGTTCTCCCAAGTTCTACAGCTTTACCTTAATCCACCCTTTCCCACCCCCAGAAGTATAAATAGCACTTCAATACCATTTTCACACCGTTTAAATTAAAACACCTGCCTACATGTTTGCTTTTATAAATAAAATAGTATATATACTTTGCCAGCTTCCCTGTTTTCTTTCTTGTGGCATTATTCATTTTTTACATTTAGCCTCATTTTAAGATGGAATCAATAGTTGTGTTTTGACACATTAGCGAGATACAAACAATTAACTAATATATTAGTTTGAAATTCTTCAGATATGACATAATACAATTTTTAGTTTTGATAGTAACTCCAAGTTCCAAAACCTATGTTCCAATATTTACTTACATCTTACCAATTCCCTAAATTCCACCACTGAAAAATTCAGTCACCCCTACTCCTGCTCTATTAATAGTGTTAATGAATTCACTATTCACCTCAACACAAACTATTTCCCATGTGAACTATGTCTAGAGTCTACCCTCTCCTTTTATGCCCACTGAAATTATAAAGCACAGCGTAGCCTAGGCTTAGCTTACATTCCTATTTCCTACTTCCTGCCCTGAGCCAAGCCACGAGAATGACTTTCCCAATGCAGATGCCATTACCATCTCCATGACTCTCCAGTTCCTGCTTCTTCAAGATGCATTGCCCTCTGGTGTGATCCTAGTGCCCTGGAGAGATTTCTGTCCTGAGGAAATAGCATAGCCTTTAGGAAAGGTGCGTTTTCTGGAGTGAGACAGTTAGGGACTAAACTTGTTCCCCCACTTACCAGTGGGTAAGTTACCAAGTCACCATGCCTCCAGTTTCTCTCCTATAAACTGGTACTAACCTAGGGTCTGTCTCAGAGGTGATAGGAGAATTAAATCAGCTAGAACATGTTAACACCTTTGATGATTAATCTTGATTGCCAACTTGACTGGATCTAAAATCACCTAGATCCGCCTCTTGGCATTGCTATCTAGATTAGGTTCATTGAGGTAATCCCCCCCTTAACTGTTGGCTGGGAGCCACACCATTCCATGGTTTGGAGTCCTGGACCAAATGAAAAGGAAGAAGTAAGCTGAACAGGTGTATTTCTGACTCTGCTTCCTGACTATGAACACAGTGTGACCAGCTCCTTTAAGCTCCGGCCTCTGTGACCTCCCTGCTATGAATGACTGTGAAACTATGAACCAAAATAAACTTTTCTGTCCTTAACTAACTGTGGTCAGATACTTTGTGACAGTCATGAGAAATGTAACTAATATAGAGAACTTCCACTGATAAGTGGGGCTTTACTGTGATAAACCTTACCACGTGGTTCTCAGATCTTTGGAAGAATATGGAAGAGTTGGAACTTTGGTATCGAAAAGCCCTTGATTACCATAAGCATAAGTACATGGGCTGTTCTGATGGGGTTGAAAGACGAGACTGTGGAGAGAAAAGCCAGTAGTAAAGGCTCAGTTTCAAAGGGGAAGAAGGACTCTACTAGGAACCGGACTAGAGGCCAATCCAGTTCCATTCTAGCAAAAAATCTGGCTGTTATCTGCCCGTGCCCTGAGAACTTAGTGAGATTAAATTTTAAATTAACTAATATGGAGAAATTTTAAAGCAGGATAGCATGCAGGCTGTGGAATTGTTATTGCTCACTGTTCTTAGCCAGGTCTACAGTGAAAAAAGTCAACAGGTGGGGCCTAAAGATATTTAAAAATATGTTTACATTTTTAGCAAAGAAACCAGCTCTAGAAAGGCCAAAGTTTCAGCCAAAGCACTCATTGAAAGGAGGTTGTTAAAGAGAAACCTGGTCGGCAGTGGGGCCATAGGAAACATGGCCAATCATCAAAGGCCCCAACTTCTGAAAATGTAAATTCATGAAGGAAGAGAGCCTAAGCTGAGAATGCCACTGAGGTATTGTGGGGCGTACATGGGCTGCAAAGAGGGTGCCGAAAGAAATTCAGATAAATAGAGCTTAAGCTTTAAGCTGTTTGTGCAGAGAGTGGATACAAATGGTACCAGAGGAAGTTAGTTTACGCTGTTTGTGCAGAGAATAGATACAAAGGATGGCTAAAAGGAAGTTACCTTGGGTTGTTTGTATGGAGATTAAAGACAAATAGTGAGAAAGGAAGTTAGCTCAAGTTATTGATGCTAAAAACAGGAGATGATGTCAGGGCATAAACAACTTGTAAATAGGGTGATCTTTAAAATGATTGGTTGGTTCCTTCATCCCCTCCTAGGGTTCTGAGGTTTTCTGGTATAAAAGAGGCTTACTGCCTATCAATAAATGAGTTCTTGCTTGACTTGACTCCCCGCTGCGTCTGATTGTCTCTGGGTAAGAGGGAGGCTGGGGAACGGGCGAGCACGTACTTGCCTTTCCTCCGTTCCAGGCCACCTCTTCACAGGTGACCTAAGTTCCCGGTGGGGCAGGTCCCCACAAGGAAGGGATTCCCTCATTCTAGAAAGTAACTGCCTAGGAAAGTGTTCCCCAGGGTCAGCACACAAAGACTAACGCAACTATGGTCTTGAACCAGCATCCAAACTTGGCAATATGTCCACATGACATGGGATTTGCAAGCATGCAATGTTGAGGAGGCCATGAAGTCTTGCACCACAGTTCCAGAGTGCTGATGAGGCCTGGCTATGTATTTCAAGACCAGAGTCCTGCAAACTGGCCATGCAGACCCTAGGATGTCAGGGATGCAAGAACCATGCAGCATCTCCTGAGGAAAGCAGAATGCAGGAGTGGTTATGGCTCAAGAGAGAGCCTGTACACAGATGACAGGGTGAGTGGTAGGGGCTACCCAAGCCCTTTGGACCCAAATGATTTTTATCTGGAGGTGACGCCAGACACAGAGCTGCGAGATTCAGTGTCTTTTGTCTGATCTTTCTTTTCTAGTGTTTATTATGTGATATTAGACACTGAACATTATTTTTTATTTGATTTTCTGTTTCATGGGGGCTCACAGTTGTCTTAGTCTCAATGAGATTTTGGACCTTTAAATGGTGTCGAAATTGTTAAAGACTGTGAATACTTTTGAAGTCAGAAGGAATGTATTTTGCATCATAAGATGGTCCTGAACCTACAAAGATAAGGGGTGGGAAGATACAGCTTCAAAATGATGTGTTTAGGTGTCCAACTGACAAGGGCCGGAGTTCTTATCACCATAATGTCAACTTGATAGGATCTTGAATCACAGAGCTAAGGCTCTGGACCTCTGAAGCAATACTTAACTATATTAATTGAATGGGAAAGACCCACCATAATTCTGTACTATGGTTTCATCATTCCATGAGCTGGAGTCCTGGACTGAATAAAAAAGGAGAAAGTGAGGTGAGCATGAGGATTTTCTGATCATTACTTCCTGACTATAGACACAATCTTGACCAACGGCCTCAGGCTCTGGCCGCCATACATCCTCCACCATACTGCACTGTAACCTGGAATGGTGAGCCAAAACAGACCCTCCCTTCCTTAAGTGGCTTCAGTTGGGTATTTTGTTACAGCTATAAGAAAAATAACTAAGGGGGGAGAACAAGGGAATCCGTGGCTGATATGTAAAGTTAAATTATAAAATAAAATTTGAAAAAAAAAGAAAAGAAAAATAACTAATCCACGATTTAACAAAGGCATGCATGGCATAAGATGGATACTTAAAAAGTACTTCTTTTCTCTTCATCTCTATATGTATGGTGTGTGTATGTATACATAAATGTTCTCATGCATGGGTGCACATGTATGCACATGCATGTGAGCCTGAGGTTGACATTGGGAGTCTCCCTCAATCACTCTCTACCTTATTCACTGAGGCAGGGTCTCACAATTAATAAACATGGAACTTGCTAATGTAGCTAGCCTAGCCCTTCTCCCTGCTTTTCCCAGAATCGGAATTACACACAGACTGCCACACCCACCTATGTGGGTTGTGCATATCTGAACTTCAGTTCTTATACTTACAGGAGCTCTCACTACTGAGCCATCTCCCCAGCCACAAGTGTGTAACGTCTTTTTTTATTATTATTGAAAACTTTGTGACTTTTACTTATTTTTTTTTTTTTTTTTTTTTTTTTGGTTTTTCGAGACAGGGTTTCTCTGTGTAGCTTTGCGCCTTTCCTGGAACTCACTTGGTAGTCCAGGCTGGCCTCGAACTCACAGAGATCCGCCTGGCTCTGCCTCCCGAGTGCTGGGATTAAAGGCGTGCGCCACCACCGCCCGGCTTACTTATTTATTTTTATTATTAGGTTTTGGGTTCCTTGGACTGAATCCTACTTTGCAAGATTTCAGCACTGAGCTAAAAAGTAGCAGACACACCATACACATGTTTTCATCAAATGTTCAGGTTACTACTTGGCTGCTAATCTTTCCCTGGCTTCTTAACCCCTGTTGTGGTGGTTTGAATAGAAACCCCCCATAGGCTCCTCTCTCTCTCTCTCTCTCTCTCTCTCTCTCTCTCTCTCTCTCTCTCTCTCTCTCTCTCTCCCCTTTCTGCTGATCTGGATGTAGAACTCCCAGCTACTTCTCCAACACCATGTCGGCCTGCATGCTGCTATGCTTTCCACCATAACAATAATGGACTAAACCCCTGAAAATATAAGCAAGCCTCGATTAAATGTTTTCCTTTGTAAGAGTTGCCATGGTCATGGTGTCTCTTCACGGCAACAGAATTGACTAAGACACCTGTAGAATAAAATTCATACTCTCCAGCATCACTTACAAAGCCACTGAATTCTGGCTTTTATGCAACAACTACTCATCTTTCTCCTTTCCTATACTCCAGCTGAGCAAGGTCACTTGAAGTTCCCCAAGCAGACATTGAGCAAGGAAGGCCTCTTCCCCAAACCTAGTAAGCGTCTGTTGTAGTTTGCTTCTCTGTTGCTGTGAGAAACACTGACTAAAAGTGACTTGGGGAGGAAGGGGTTTCTTTGGCTTGCAGGTTGCAGCCCATTATCAAGGGAAACCAAGCCAGGAACCCAAGCAGGATGGGAACCTGGAGGCAGAAACTGAAGCAGAGACCATGGAGGAACACTGCTTACTGACTTATTCACCATGGCTTGCTCAGTTTGCTTTCGTATACAGCTCAGCACCATCTGCCCACAGGTGACACTATCTCCATCGGACTGGGCCCTTCAACTTCAGCCATTAATCAAAAGCAAACACCTTCCAGACATATTCCCAGGCAAATCTGAAGGAGGCAATTCCTCAATTGAGGTTCCCTCTTCCCAAGTGACTCTAATTTGTGTCAAGTTGACAAAAAACAACCAGCAAGTATCACTTGAGAAAACAGACCCCAATCAAGTTTCTTGTCCTTTAAAGTCTTTATTGACACTTTTATAGGCAGTCACTGTGGTGGCTGAATAAGAATGGCCCCCATAGGCTCATGTATTTGAATGCTTGGTCACCAGGGAGTTATATTGCTTAAGAGGGATTAAAAGATGTAGTCTTATTGGGATAGGTGTGGCCTTACTGGAGGAAGTGTGTCATTGGGAGTGGCCCCTGAGGTTTTCAAGGATCTAAGACAAGCTCAGAGTCTCTCTTCTCCTGCTGTCTCTGGATCTGGATGTAGAACTCCCAGCTACCTCCACACCACCATGTCTGCCTATGTACCACCACGCTTCTCAACATGATGCGAATGGGTTAAACCTCTGAAACTGTAAGCAAACCCAGTTAAATACTTTCCTTTATAAGAATTGCTATGACCATGGTGTCTCTTCACAGCAAAAGAACACTGACTAAGACAGTCACCAAGTCTAGAAATGCATAATATATAAGGAATACTTGGCTGGTGATACACTACAATACAGGAGACAATAGTATCCGTTCGTCTGCTTTTCCAGGCCTCATGGCTACTTTGTAGCTAGAACCTACCTCTCCCTCCTTCCTGCCTTTTGCATCTTCTATGAAGCACCGGTTATCTGGTGTTCTGCCTTATGCAGCTTTATCTCAACCACCCAACCCAGTGATTAGCAAAGTCAAGTAATTCAACAAGCATTTGGTCAATAAATACATTGTCAACAAATATTTTTCAGTTATCACTGCATAAGGTAAAAGACACTGCCATTCATGTAGTGTCAATGGTGAATATTCCCAACACACAAATCTTCCCCGTACAACCGCCCTCAACTCAACCCTGGTCTCTGGGTGGTGAAGCGGAATACTTGGTCATGTGGCTTGGAGATCGCATACTGTATTGGCTGTGTTAGGCTTTCATTCACCATAAAAACATCTTTGATCAGACACTCCCATTTTAAACACACACACACACACACACACACACACACACACACACACACACACACACGTTTCTTCTGTCTCAGTTTTGTATTGGTAAATTCCAACTTGGTTTGCTCTCGGTGAATTGTCCAATAAAACATTGTTCCTTAAAGATGATATTCAGCCAGAAGAAAATAGATGCGTAACCTGACAGTGTCATGACATAGTCTGTGAACCTGCAGACAGCCTCCGGCTAATGATGATAACCACGTTGTCAGACCCATATTTTACAGAGGAACACTGGCTGGTTTAATAAGGGAACAATGTCCAGGCTCTCTCTGCTTTAGTAATGACACACTGTTCTGGGAAACTCCACTTTCTATGAGAATAAGCCCTGGAGTGACTCGTAACTTGATGGTCACTATGGGAACTATAAAAAACTCAGAGGTGCTCTGGATCAGCCGGAGGTGACCTGTTGGATCTGATTTTGAGGATGCTCTGTAGAAAGGTAATGCTGCTGCTACCACTCACTAAAATCCACAGTGAATTATTGCCAATAAGGTATTTGTGTGTCCACCATTAACCCAGCCTACCCAAAGCATCTTGTAATGTGAGCACAACAGCATCTCAGAGGAGCCAGGTCAACTCCGCCAGGTCAACTCCTCAGAAGTTGTTAAATAAAACAGGATGAATCAAAAAGAAAGACTGCCATGGTATGTTGCAGGTTATCTGTCCATCATCCCAAACACTTGGGACTAGGAGTATTTCAGATATCAGGGTTTTCAGATTTGGAAATGTTTGCACAGATTTTATCGCTTGAACAATCTGAAATGTATATTGTTCCAGAGTCTAAGGATTTGGGATTTGGGGCTTGGGGATTTTCAGCCTGTACTCATTATGCCTTAAGACTCATGTCTGGGCCAATTTATGTGTAACCACTTCAATATCTAGCTATATGGACAGTGGTAGGTTTTTGTTAAGAATTTTGATTATTTCAATCATTCTGTAACATAGTAGGGGCATATAATCTAGGTCCAAACACCCCTGAGATAGTTTGAATGAGAATGGCCCCCATAAGCTTGTATATTTGAATGCATGGTCATCAAGGAGTGGCACTACCTTAGAGATGTGGATTTGTTAGAGAAGGTGTGGCCCTACTGGAGGAAGTGTGACATGGGGTGGTGGGGAAGGGTTAAGGTTTCAAAACCCCAAGCCAGTCCCAGTGTCTCTGTCTTCCTGCTGCCTGTGGGTCCAGAAGTAGAACTCTTAGCTACCTCTACAGCATCACATCTGCCTGCATGCTGCCATGCTCCCCCACCATGATGATAATGGACTAAACCTCTGAAACTACAAGCAAGCCCCAATTCAATGTTTTCTTTTATGAGTTGTTGCTGTCATGGTGTCTCTTCACGGCAATAGAAAACTGACCAAGACAATCCATAGATGAAATTTAGATGGTATATAAAGTCACTGAATTTATAGGTGAAAATATTGTGTAGTTAAGTGTTTGTTATTTTATTTTATTCCAGATCACACTTTAGATCATTTTTACTTAAATAACAGTGATATTATAGTTTCTTGATTAAAGTGAACGTGAGACTATGGTCTGACTCTCTAGTATTTTCACTAATCAAAAACAGAGCAAAACGTTCTCACAGATCCATACGCTAAAACAGTCTAACGTTTCCGAAATTAAAATACATCACAGTGTGATATCCATTATCCCACTCAATAAATATTATATAATGAATGTATTCATTGAACAAAACAACAGCAACAACAATAAGATTAAGGAGTAAAATAATCTTAACCTCCATCTATTGTGTTTCCACTGGATAATAAGCCATTTTCTACTTGAAAGCGATACCCCGTGGATCTACTCAATAAAGCCCTTTCCCCTGGCCTCAGTTTTCAAGGACTTCTCACACTCAATCCCTCCTTGACCCCCAGACAGACTGTTTATTCTTTCCGGGCAGCCTCGGGCTGTTCTGCTTAATACTTTATTCAGTTGTACTTGCCTGCTGGCCATGAGGTCCTGCAGTGTAAGGCCCGGTGGACAATTCCTCCTAGCCACCATCCCAGGCAGCAGGCATCAAAGCGCAGCCACGTGGGACCTGCAGCTAAGTGTGCAGGCACACAGATCTTAGCCTTGCCAGCCAATAGCTCTGTGATCTTGGGGGAGTTATTTAACCTCTCATGGCCTGATTTCTGTATTTATGAACTGGAGATAATAATGCCGGATGGATGCACGGGATTTGTGTTTAGTATTTAAATGAGCCATGGTAGAAGGGATTGGCAAGATGCAGTTTCCTTATAAACAACCGTCTCGGTTTTTCAGAAGGAACATTCGTTTTGGAATCCTAACTGCCACGTGATTGATAATTGTTGAATGAGTCAAAACACAAACACAATTCCTTATAGCACTATTGCAAGAATTAAAAAAAAATGGGGGGGGGGGGGTTTGGGGATTTTGCTCAGTGGTAGAGGGCTTGCCTAGCAAGCACAAGGCCCTGGGTTCGGTACTCAGCTCCAGATTTAAAAAAAAAAAAGAATTAAAAAAAAAGACAAAGAACAACTTACAGTTACAATGCCTAGTACACAACAATTGTGGTGTGTTTGTGTGTGTGTGTGTGTATGTGTGTGTCATTTTTTATGATCAAAATAAATGGATGCAATGAAGTAAAATGTAAAAAGGCTCATGGCATTCATTCCCCTGTAATTACAGAAGGCAACAGAGGACATGGCTGGTGAGTGCCCCCATGACTAACATCTTCTGGTATTAAACTGCTCCTGCTCCCAACACTGCTATTACAGGCAACAAGAGTCACTCGTTGGTTTAGTAAATATTTATGGAGTACTTAGGATGGAGGAGGTTCCAGAATAGATAAAATACTTGTGAACACAAGCATCTCTGTGAGGACAGACATGGGATGCTCTTTCATAAGGCTCACAGCCTCAGATGACTGGAGTTTTCACATAAAGGAGATTCCCAGAAGATCCTAATGCGTAGGTGGCATATGCATCAGCCCCTTTCTCTTCTGTTTCAGATGTTACTTTCAGAGCTGTGACTTTTCTGATTCTCCCATTGAGGCAGAGTGATTAGTCCCGTTTGTTATAAATACAGATGGCACAGAAATATCCTATGTGGGGAGAGTGGTTTGTTGGCCCTGATTTGGACATTTCACAAAGTGTGCATATATGGAAACATCACAGTACACCTCACAAATGTACAAATGTGCATGATTTTTGTTTTTCTGTATTAGCTCTAAAAATAAATTATAATTAATAAAAGCAAACAGGTTATGGGGGTCAGGACAAGGGAGTTGCCTAGTGCCCTGGATACTTTTCTCCCATTAATACAACCCACGGAAAGAGGGATGACAGAGAGGCCGCACAGGTAACAAGGGCAGACCGCAGTCTGCAGCCCAACAAGAAATGACTGCGCCTCTTTCCTAACCTAGAGCCTAGGTGATCTCACGTCCAACACGCTCAGTGGGTGTGTGTCCTTCCTGCTCTCCACCCCATGGGATAATAGTCCCACGAGTAGCCCTGGAACCGCATTAGTCAAAGAGGAGGGGCTCAGAACTGCTTTGCTGAGTTAACAACTTGGATCTCATTGCCATACATTTATATGCCGAGATCAATCGATCTAGATTCAAAATAGATAATAGGACAGTAGTTATGAGAATGCTCGGCAGCTTCCTCTCATAATCTCCAGCCAGGGAAGCCTTTGCGGTCACCCCGAAGCCGAGCCTTATGCTCGCTCAGCTCCCTTCCTGTCCTCCAGCCACTAATGATGGAAACAGATTGCTGGCCACAACAGGGAACAGAGGACACTGGGAGAAAAATAGCACCACAGCTTGAAAAATAATGAGCAGAAAATGTATTGGGCTCAAGGACACAGAAAAGAAGTGAGCAGGACAAAGAAGGATGAGAAGACAGTCTCAGGAGGGAAAGAAGAACCTAACAATCCCACCCACCTCAAGGACTCGGGACGCCAAATGCTGAGCTGATCCAGCCTGAGGAGTGGTCCTTCCCCGCTCACTGGCCTTTGAGGAACAGCTGTAGCAACTGGCAGAAGAGCTGAGTGTGGATAATAAATAAAATAATTTATTTATTTGTTATCCTCAATAAAAGCCAGATGCTGGGAAAATCTTTTTAATTTTAATCTTTTGAGACTTTCATACATGAATATACTGTATTTATGTAATTTCCACCCCCCTCCCTTTCAGCTGCTCCCTGTTTCCCCCCACCACCCTGACTCGAATTCACGACTTCTTCTGTGAGCACTTTCGTCACACACAGGCACATACGTATAAACTGATGCCATGACCACTCCATGGTATGGTTAGGGGTAAGGTTTTTACTGCATCTAGGAGAGAACAGCCAGAGGCATCTGGAAGCATGCAGAGCAGAGAGAGAAAGAAAGACTCTGACCAGGGTCAGCAGATGGCCAGGACTATAGGCGAGAGGGGGGAATAGCGGCGGGTAGAGAATAGAAAACACATACTGAAAGCAGAACAGAGACAGACAGACAGACAGACAGACAGAAGCAAGGCTATGGGAATGAGTAGCTGTGGGAGGGAGTGTGAGCTAGAAGGAGTTTAGGGTAGGTAGGAGGTAAAAGGGCTAACATGGCCGGGCGGTGGTGGCGCACGCCTTTAATCCCAGCACTTGGGAGGCAGAGCCAGGCGGATCTCTGTGAGTTCGAGGCCAGCCTGGGCTACCAAGTGAGTTCCAGGACAGGCACAAAACTACACAGAGAAACCCTGTCTCGAAAAACCAAAAAAAAAAAAAAAAAAAAAAGGGCTAAGATGTTAGTTAGGGTGACTTTGAAATGTGCAGCAGGAATTTGTGATACTGAAGGAGTCCGGAGGCCAGGAAGAGCTGTGATACGCTAATAGGCACCACAGGTAGCCATGTGTCCCTTCTGCCAGAGCTGAGGGAAATGCCTCCTTTGGCTAGATGAAAATCCGGTTTCACAAGTCCCCGAGGAATGCTGACTTTTATCTAAACACCATAAATCCTCCTATAGTCCAGGCTGGGCTCATTGGACTGTCTTTCGAAGTCTGGGGAATTAGTTTCCTTTGAGCCTAATCACACACACACACACACACACACACACACACACACACACACACACTGGCATTCTCAGTATGTCCATGTGTTTAGGGCTGACGACTTAGGATTGGGAAACCTATCCGTGGACACACCGCTGGAGGAAACTCATTCACCATCAGCAGTCATTGACTGACTGCCTGCAGCTCTTTGACTAAATCAGAAGCTGGGAAACTCTTATTCAGGCACTGTACTGTGTACACAGCGAGGGCTGGTGGTGGGAAGAGGGAAGTGGTAAAATCTGCTGCAAAAGAGTTTGCAGGTCTTTGATAGCTTTCTAGTTCCCTTTATGTAAAATACCTTCTCCGTGGTCCCTTCCCACTTAGTTAACCACCAACAGAACAGAGACAAAAAGAGAGAGAGAGAGAGAGAGAGAGAGAGAGAGAGAGAGAGAGAGAGGGAGGGAGGGAGGGAGGGAGGGAGGGAGGGAGGGAGGGAGGGAGGAAGGAAGGAAGGAAGGAAGGAAGGAAGGAAGGAAGGAAGGAAGGAAGGAAGGAAGGAAGGAACAATGAACGTGGCTAGGCATGAATGTGTATATAATACGCAGGCTTTGGCCTTGTCTGTGTATCGGGCTCATTAGTGCTGGTTCTGGACTGACCAGACAGTCTGGACTTTTGCTAATTCTCTGTAGTTTTCTTAGGGGAGCAAAGGTCAGAGTTCACACTGTATGTGCCTGAAAGGAAGCTTGGTGTCCCACTAAGTGCTCCTTCCTGCCTGCTGCTGAAAATCAAGGACTGCGCAAGTCCTCTACACCTTGATCCTAGCATGGAGGCGTGTAGTCCACACCTGCTCAGGCCTTACAGGCGCCCAGCACTGTCTCCTACCCACCTTCCCCAGGCTCTGCCAGGCTTCTATTTGTACCTTACTCCAGCCACAAAGGCACAGCATCCCTGTATCCTCCACAGCAACACAGACACCAAAAGACTGTCACAGAGCAGGGGTGAAAGCTAGAGAAAACAGTATTTTCTCAAAAAAGAAATGGGGACACACACATACACACACACACACACACACACACACACACACACACACGCACGCACGTACACACACATGTGTACACACACACGCACCGCCCACTCTCTGCTGCACCTGTTCAGTGTTGTGGAGGAACCAAAATCTTCCTGCTTTCCCTATGGAAATGCCTTTTTTATGTTTGGACTTGTTTTTCTGTTGTTTGGTTATGAAATTGGGTCTCACATAGCCTAAGCTGGCCTTGAACTGTCTATGTAGTTGAGGATGTCTTTGAACTCTTGATCCCCTGCCTCCAGCTCCCAGTTACTGGGGTTATATGGGTGACATGTGACGTGGGGCCTGTTTGGAAATGACTTTTTCTTTTATGAGGAATGATGATGGTTATCCCCCTGACCTCTTTAATCAGGATAAGTCCCTGGGGTTTGGCTGGTGCCACCAGCCTCACTGAACCTCTGATTTCTACCAAATGACATGTTACAGGCATGAAAGTGTGAAGAAGAGCCCTAAGAAAAATCTGGTATGAACCATCACTACTGCATGATGTGACTTAGAAGCGTCTTGCAGGGAAACAGGCCCCAACTTCACTTACTTCTGTAGAAATTTCCCCGTGACAGTACCCACTCAATAGAAAACTGAAGGACAGCAGCCAAGAGATTAAGAGGGCTTCTGCTTTTCTAACATGAGGCTGAACAGCATGTTCTTCCTCAGGACGATGGTCGGCCTGCCTCAGCCCTAAAATAAGAACATAGAGAGAGTGTCTTGTTTATTGCAATTACTGAGATAATAAATTGATACGATGGGTCCTATTTTAGAGTGTCTGAATGAGAGTCTATTGAAACAGATGGGGTGTTATGAGGAGGAAAAGCTTAGAAAGTGAAATTAGATTTTTCATACATGGCCCAGCAGCTGCTCAGATAACAGAAGAACTCTCAGAAGTCATTTATCAGGTGACATTGTCAAGAGTAACAGTGATGACAGACTGAGTCAGACCAGCCTGGGAGTACAGGTGACAACCAGCTCTATTCCAGACACAGCGACTATCGAATAATGAATGGTCAAAGGTTAATAGTCTAAAATGCAAATTGCCTTTGACTCACTATCATCAAACAGGGAATTTCGAAGTGTGATCGCACGCTCAATGTACCCCTTGGCCACAATTAAGGTGATGTTTGCCAGCATCAGATGGTTTCTGTAGGGAGAAGACAGCTGAAACCACAGTCACTGCTGAGTGACTGCTGGGGATTCCATGGGAAATGACCAGCAAATAAGAGAGTTCAACAGTCACATGAAAGCACTCTGCTGCTATCGGTCTCAGAGGACCAACAGACAGTCAAAGTTATCCTACCGAAACTGTAAACATTGCTGGGAAAGTAATTTTGGACAAAGGAGGTGTGGCAGTTTAAATGCAATTGGCCCTCGTAAGCTCATAGGGAGTGGCACTATTAGGAGGTGTGACTTTGTTGGAGTGGGTATGGCCTTGTTAGAGGAAGTGTGTCACTGTGGGGGGCAGGCTTTGAGGTTTCCTGTGTTTAGGATACCATCTAGTGTCTCAGTTGATTTCCTGTTGCCTGCAAGGTGTAGGATTCTCAGCTACTACTCCGGCACCACATCTGCCTGCCTGCCCCAATGCTCCTCGATACGATGACAATGGACTGAGCTTCTGAAACTCTAAGTGAGCCCCCTCAATTAAATGTTTTCTTTATAAGAGTTGCCATGGTCATGGCATCTCTTCACAGCAATAGAGAGCCTAACTAGGACAGGAGGCAAAGGGCAACTCCTAGGTTGGACTGTCAAGTTGGTAAAAGTCACTGGAATGATGACAACGGTGTTGAGTCCGGGCCTGACACAATGGCGATCAGCTGTCTGGGAGAGATGATCAGCTGTCTGGGAGAGATGATCAGCTGTCTGGGAGAGATGGATGAGTGGGGAGGGGACTCAGCAGGAGTGGATTCAGGTTTTATGTATATTTTGTATATATTTGGGTTTTGTATATTTGTATATTTTGTAATATCAGCTGAAGTAGGATTGGGACCTCTTTAAGAGAAAGAATATGGATTTTAGAAGACAAAATTTCCAGGGCCTCTTCTCCGTTGCCTTTGAATAGGCCCATGCAAGAGTTTCAGCATTAAGTATCTTAACCTTCCCAATGAACTTCCATGAACCTCATGGATACGTTAATATTAGGTTTCAAACCTGGGACAAATGGCTAGGGTGTCTATTTAACCTATCAAAGTGGACATTAGCAGCCAGGTTCCACCCATCCCTCAGTTCCTGACAGTTACAAGGCCCTTCTAGCTGGCATACCCCAGCCCCTACCCTGAACTCCTCAGCCTGTATAATCTTAGCTATATAATCCAACCATTTGGGTTACACACTGTCTTTGTACCTTTGGCCCTCCTGGTTGCTACATTTGGTTCTCTCTCTCTCTCTCTCTCTCTCTCTCTCTCTCTCTCTCTCTCTCTCTCTCTCTCTCTCTCTTCTCTTGCCCCCCTCCCTCGTGGCCCAGCTCAGTCTAGTCATGTGAGAGACCCAGGCCTCAGCAGAAGTGCAGCCACAGCAAAAAGGCCTGAGCAGGTTGCCCCCAATCCCGACTGCCCCTAACCTTTGCCCTAGTTACAGAGAGAGCCATGAACACCTCCTCCCACAGAGAAGGGACAATCAGAATCAGATAAACAACTCTAGGTGTCCCTCTGCTGAGATTGAAATGTTGTAATTCCCTAGACCCAAGACAGCCAATCAGCTCAGTCCAGATACCCCTAACCAGGGCTTGAGCCAATCCCAGGTCTGTAAGTAGGCAGTCTTGGAATCTTCCAAGCCCCCCTTGTCTAGATACTATAAAAAACCCTCTTCCTGTGCTGTTTGAGGTCTCTGCTATTCGGCTGATACATTGGTTGGACGGAGAGTGGCCTAGAATGGCCCGAGTTAACTCCCATTAAAGACTCTTTTTTTTTTTTTTTTTTTTTTTTTTTTTCTTTTTTTGCGCTGAATTTGTTCTCTTGGTGGTCTTTTGGGGGTCTGGATTTTGGGCACAATACATGTCCACTCTGGACTCTCCCAGATGTCCCCTGCCCCTACCTATGCTGTCCCACATATCTATAATAAACCTTCTCCTCCACCACAACTGGGATCAGTCACGTTCCTTTTTGTTTTTCATTTATTCAGTATGACTTTTCTCATCACTGTGGCAACATGCTTGGCAAAGACAACCTCAGGGAGGAGGATTTTTCACATGGTTTAGAGGGAATCCATCACAGGGGGAATGTGAGAAAACTAGATACATTATGTCCACAGTCAGGAATCAGAGAGTAGGCTGGGTACTCAGTTGACTTTGTACTTTTTTTCTTGTTTATTAACTGTCTGGGCACCCAGCCAATAGGTTGGTGCCACTTACATTCAGGATGAACTACCCCCCATCAGTTAAATCAGTTAATCTAGGTGAGATTTAACTCACCTAGCACTATGTCTCCTAGATGATTCAGAATCCAGTCAATTTGACAATGAAGATTAAACATTATAGTAGTCACAGCAAAACCACCAAGACTGCTACCCTTATGAGCTGGCACCAACCCAGAATCCCAGGAGTGATCCTTAATCTTTCCTCTTATTTTCTGTTAGCCATCAAGTCATTTTATTTTCTAAGCATTTCTCAGACTCACTTCTTTCTTCTTTCTTACTGCTAGTACCAGAGACCTGACCATCTCTGCCTCTTTCTTGCTCCATTCCTAAAACCCTCCAAACTGGTGCATTTCCCCCTCTTTTGCTTCTTAGAATTGTGTTATTCATTCTAATGCTCAGAAACCTCCTCAGGGCCCCAAGGGCCCTGTGACCTCACCTCTTTGTGCCTTAAACCTGTGGTTCTTAGGACCTGGCACACTGCTTTTGCACACTGCTCAGAGTCCTTTGTTAATTCTTTAGAAGTTCTCACATCTAAGTTTTTGGTTCTTGGCTTGAAATTATTCTCCTTTCACCAAAGCTACCCTCTTCTCGAGCTCCCTATGTATGCTCACCTTTTCTGATGTGGTGGCTAACATTATGTTAATGGATAACTTTATGTTTAAAAGTTTAAAATCTCTGTGCTTAAGAGAAGTTACAAAGCAAAATTAGACCTCCAAATGTTAAGGGCTGTTAAGGGTTACTTTTTTTTTTTTTTTTTTTTTTACAGCTGTTTCTGCCTCTGTAAACAAGCTTGCTTTGCATAAGATGACCTTCTGTTTGCACAAGAACAAACTGTAACTTTGCATTCTTTGCCTTTTTAAACCCCTGACTGAGGTGGCTGGGCTCTGAATTCCAGAATCCCAAGTCCCAGGTACAGACCTGGGGCCAGGGTACGAATAAAAGCATTTTCTTTGTTGAAATTCATTAATGGTCAGACTGGTGAATCTCTGAACAACTCCAGACCCATAAAACTGGAACCCTTTTCCAACACCCACCTTTCTACCCCCAAGCCAGTGTTTCCTCTGTAACCACACTGGCAATGCTCCACTCAATGTACCACGTGTGGTGGTTTGAAAGAAAATGGCCCCCAAACGGAGTGGCACTATTAGAAGGTGTGGCTTTGCTGCAATGGGTAGGGCCTTGTTGGAGGAAGTGTGTCACTGTGGGGGTAAGCTTTGAGGTCTCATATATGCTCAAGCCACACCCAGTGTCCTAGACCACTTCCTGTTACCTGACAATCAAGATGTAGTACTCTCAACTCCAGCACCATGTCTGCCTGCACACCACCATGTCCTACTATGATGATAAAGGACTAAACCTCTGAAACTTTAAGGCAGCTCCAATTAAATGTTTTCCTTTATAAGAGGTATCATGATCATGGTGTCTCTTCACAGCAATAGAAATCCTAACTGAGACAAAAGTTGGTACCAAGAGTAGGGTATTCGTGTGATAGGCCTGACCATGTTTTATTTGGAGGAATTTGGACTTTGGGAGTCAGGGTTGGGGAAGCAGTTGTAAATTTCAAGTGCTGGTTAGTGGGCCATACTAGTTGGAGCATGGACGACAGTGGTGCTAAGAGTGATGTGAACTGTGGTGGGCTGACTCAAGAGGTTCCCAAGGAGAAGAATTTAATGTTTTCTAGAGATCTTTCTTGTGGTATTTTCGTGAAGAATGTGGCTGCTTTTTTCCCTTGTCTAGAGTCTGCCTGAGGCTAAAGTGAAAAGATTTGGATTAATTCCGCTGACAGAGGACATCTCAAAACAGTCTAGGATAGACTCTGTCATGTGATTACCAGTGTTCACACATATAAAAAAAATCTATAATGAAAAGGAGCAAGCTCAACAAGGAAAAAACAGAAATTGTACAATTTGAGGAGAAAAGGAGCACCAGGAAGTGGAATGGAGCTAAGTCCTGTGTTCAAGGAGATAAACAGATTAAGAAATGAAATAAAGGGAGTGGTGACTTAAGGGCAAGATCCCACCAACTTGTGAAAAGGAACTAAAGAAAAGCCTTCCCAGCCAGATGGTGAGATGGTTGGGTGTGCAATGACCTCGAACTTGTGAGCCAGAAAACTGTCCTGTATCCCAGGGATTCCAGCACATACCATGGCAGACTCTGAGCATCTCTGAGGCCCTGGATGCTGGTTAGCTCACAACACCTTCCCACACACTAAAAAAGGACTTTTCCCCTTTGCTGAGACTGTGCTGTGCCTGGTGACATTAATTTGTTTCAACGCTTTGTCAGTATACTCCTCCCTGTCGGTGATTGAGATGATCTTTGCGCTGTCCTGTGTGTCTTCCACACGTGTGACCTGCAGCCTAAGACATCATTCATCAGCTGGCCGTGGACTGACTTCTTCAGAGCCTCTATCTCATCACCTCCATTGCTTCTCCTAGAAGGAAAAGACAGCTCCAAAACAGCTGCTGGGGTACTGGGCATGTTTGCTACACTGCTCTTTGGCTGTGATGCCTACCCCACCCTCTCTCCAAGGCAGCAAAGACACACAGCTCCTACTGACCCCTCAGATGGCCCGTGATCCTCATTCATCTGTCTCTGCTACCTGCAAATAGCCCCTCCATCAGAAACTTCCTCTTGATGGGTGTGGTGGCGCACGCCTTTAATCCCAGCACTCAGGAGGCAGAGGCACGTGGATCTCTGTGAGTTCAAGGCCAGCCTGGAACACACAGTGAGACTTTGTTTTTTTAAAAAAAAACAAAAAACAAAAAGCTCCTCTCGTTTCTACAACACTTCCAGCCAGTTCTCTGACCCCACTGAAAGTATTTACGGTACAGGAGATTGAATCTAGTTCTCACCTGCCGTGGAGCACCTTGGTCTAAACCTGCCAAGGCCTCTCGTGCAAAATTTTACAAAATTGGTGCTATGAAAACTCGGCAGGTTCTTCTGGCGGTTCCTCAACTTGAGGTATGTTGGGACCCTGGACTGGACTCTCGTCTACCCACACCAGGCTCCCCTTCCAGCTTACCTGATGGCTTCACCACCAGCTACAACATTGTAAGTTTCAACTGGGTGCTGCCCACACTCCCACAGCTCCTTCAGGCCCTTCAGGCTTTGTGGTGCTATCCCTGACCTTTTCCCATGGATGAGATCTCTCTTGGAGTTCGGTTTTCGTTCTCACCTCCTGGCCTCCTCGAAAATCCTGGTACTAGGTGCCTCCTCTGGCTTAGCCATGCTAAGCCTGCCCCCTGTTAATTGTGGTAATGGCTTGGTCCTTGTTCGTCCTTCCTTTAGTCCAGGGGACGCCCACAGCAACACGCTGTAGTGACTCCTTTTCTCCCTCTCTTTCACGGGAACCGTGCTGTATATTTCAGGACATTTATGGCTAAGGTGAGCCATCAGGGCCTGCCCCTCCCCAGCCCCGACTCTGACTTGGGTCTTTCACGATTTTTCCTTTCCTCCTCCTTCAAACCTCTTCCACTAACTCTGCTACGTGTGGCGTGTTTGTTTGGTGGCATACCTTGGCAGGGCCCGCCAAAGGTACCCACTTACTTGCCTCCACCCACAGCAGATCTGCTCCCTCGGGCCTGTAACAAGTTGCTTTCTCATTGACCAGAGGCTTTGCCTTCCATTCAATACCACCACTTGGATCTCTGGCGGGGTTACCCACCTCTGACCATCCCCCTGGACGTGAGACTGGCCTCAGTATTTCCTGGGTCAGACAGTCGGGGAACCAAGAAAAAATTCTCTACTTTCTTCCTTCTCCTTTCCTTCTTATTTCCTCAACTCCCGTTTAATATATCTATATCTATATCTGTATCTAGATATATAGATCTATATCTATGTATCTTTTTGCACAGCAACCACATGACTCTCCTCCATCTTGGCTGGTGACCTCATCATGATGTAGATGGCCACATGGTTGGTAGCTGCAGTATCTTCTCCAGGCAGTGGGCCGCCCGACCTGATATTGGCTGGGAAATGTCTTTTATTTTATTTTATTTGTTTGTTTATTTATTTATGTGTGTGAGTGTTCTATCTTCCCGTACATCTTCATGACAGAAGAGGGCATCAGATCCCATTGTAAATGGTTCTGAGCTACCATGTGGTTGCTGGGAATTGAACTCAGGACCTCTGGAAGAGCAACCAGTGTTCTTAACCTCTGAGCCATATCTCCAGCCCACATATCTTTTATTTTAAGTTGGTCATCTGACATGGTTTCCTGGGAAAAGTTTGTACATCTTTCTGTTAAAAGTTTTGTTCGTTAAAAATCCTGTCTACTTTCTATGTGTGGATGAAGACGTATGACTATATGGCCACTGCATGCTTGTTTTAACTTGTCTTGGGTGTTTGGATTTACATGTTCTGTGTGTCTTGGTTATAGCTCAGCTGATGATTAGAACTAGCTGCCCTGGCTTGGGATTGCCTCTGGGCTTTGCTGAATCTGATGTAATGAAATCTATAAACTTGTAACTCCAGATCAGAACTGCTCTGGAAAATACCACATGGTCTGCCATGCTGAGGATGACCACGTGAGCAGGCACCATGCTGGTTTACTGAGATATTAAAGCTGGACCTCTGTACCCATGTACAGGGATGAATCTTGTTGGCAGCCAGACTTTATGACCTAAGAATAGGCCCATTGATATTAAAATTAAATGGTTTGCAATGTTAAAATTTGATTTTGCCTTAATTATCTTAGGATCACAGCTGAAAACTAGAGACTGAATCTTCTTGCTTTTGCTACCACTGGTAAACTGTCACTAATTAGGAAAACTCTATATCCAGATTTAACTTATATATGCTCTCAAAGTTAAGCCTAAACATGTGTCTAATGTAGATACACCCAACAGATTTTGTTCCCCTGGTCCTCAAACACCTTTAGAGATCTGAGAATATGTCACTTAATATAAAGCTATATTTGATTCAATACTGGTTTATAGTATACTCTATATGACAATAGAAATTTAAATTTATAAAGATCTATTCAGATTAATAAAAGCTAACTTAGAAATTTACACCTATATCTTTGCCAAATATTCAACACCAAGCTTCTAGAGAATTTAAATAAATGATGACATAGATTTGATAAGTAAGGTATTTGATAAACAAGATATATAATCTGTGACAGAGTGTCTGCTCCCCCGAGAGGGCCCTTTTCTCAGAGGATCCTTTTTTCAGAGTTAGGCCACATCCAAACTCACAAGACCCCTTTTCTCCTGTTCCCATTTGGCCCTGGGATCTTCCCCTGTCACTCTTCTTTGCCTTCTCAGGAGACAGTAAGTCCTAGTCCTATGAAAGCTGCTAACATGTTGGAGACTTAGGGAATACTAGTTGATAGTCAGTCATTCATACCTAATGGACAGACAGTCCTTAAATGTTCAGAGATCTGCAGAATATGGCATTTAAAATGTTTAATTAAAGAGCTTTCCATGATAGAGAGACATGCTGGCTCCTGGCAGCACCTTTATTTCCTCCAAAGAAGATGGCTGGTCGGGAATTTGCTCCAGAGCGGCAGCACCAGCCACTGAGATGGGCACAGAAGAACCTCCATCTGGAACTTGCTCCAGAGGGGCAGCACCAGCCACTGAGCAAAAACTGCCTTTCACCTCAACTACTGCCTTTCGCCTCGACTGCTGCCAGGGCCTTCTTCAGATCAGACCACGGACAGCAGGACTCTGGGGATCCATGGCCTCACTTTTGTCTAGACAAGGTAGGCTGGTCCTTCCGACAAGTTCTTACCCCACAACTGTTGGATCTTCTGAGGCCTGGCAGGCTTAGGCTTGGTAGCTGAAGACTGATGTTGTTGCCCTGAGACCTCTGTCCTCCACGACCATGGAGGACCCTGGCGTGGCTGTCTAGGTAGCCAGCAGGTAAGTCTCTGTCACTTTCAATGCCTAACTCAGGTCAAATTTGTCCTTCTCAGATCTCTGCTGTCATTTGACAACCAGGCTTTGTCAGTTCAACAGCAGCAACCCAGGCTCCAGCTGCCTTCCCAGTTCTCTGTGTAAAATTCACAGGCCTCATTCTCTTAGAGCCAATGCCACTCTCAGCATCTCCTGGTGAGTTAGATAAAAAGAAACAGCTTTAAGGTTTGTTTATGTGAAGATAGGAACACTGTCTCGCTTCTGTTCGCTTACTTATCCTTCTCAGATCTGATGATGTTCAGGGAAGCCTCCCTCCTCCTCCTTCACTCACTCAACCTCTTCCATTCAGTATGTTTCACCTTTTAACCCAAAGCCATAGCTTTTGCTGTGCCGACACCAAGACATAGGTCTGTTCCAGTTGTTTTACAGACACTTGCAGGTTCCTGCACAGACCCACCCCTCCTGCCAGATTCATGCCAAGGTCAGACCCTCAAAGGCCCTCCAGATACACCACCAGCCGCTGCACCAACTGAGGACACCAGCGGGGTGAACACTGGCTGGTTGGCTTCACCCACATGCCCACCATAAAAACTCCCTTATCTCCTGATTCGTTGACACTTTTACAGGATGGATGAGGGCATTTCCCACTTTCAGAGAACAGCAGATATGATGGCTCCTGAACTCCTGATTTGGTGTGCCATTTCCCAAGCTCCTGGAACATCACTGCTGGTACCACCACTCCAGACTCAAGGGATACCTGCTCTTTCATCTGGCTCATTCACCCCTGCCTCTTCTGTACAACCAGGGCACATCTCCATCCCATTCTTTCTGGCAGTTATCACTCTTCCCATGGTTAACTGCCCCCCGCCCTGCCCCTCCATGAGGCCAATATATGATAACAATCCATGATAACAATCTATTTTTTTCCTTGCAATGTTTCTTCACTCACACCTTCTGCCATGTGTGACTCCCAATTTCCCCCTCCCTACTTCACCCCAAAATCATCAGGAAGCAGTCTCAAGAATTCAGAGCCCTCATTCTCCCTGACACTTGCTATCCATGACTCACCTTTTTATAATAATAAAAAATGGAGGAATGTTGGCATTCTGCCCCACCCCTTAGGGACCCACCCAGCATCCTGATGTAAATCCCCCTTTAAGAGGAAAAACCCCTCCCCCTCCTCCCTCTTACTTCCTCTTTCTCTCTCCTTCCTTAAAGCTGAGCACACCTCTGCTTTTCTCTCTCTCTCTCTCTCTCTCTCTCTCTCTCTCTCTCTCTCTCTCTCTCTCTCCTCTCCCCTTCCCCTTCCCCTTTCACAATAAAACTTTCACGTGGATGCCACGTCTGCATGGTATAACTTTGCACTGCACCAGGCCACCACTGCCACATCTGCCTGGTGTGGCTGTCTTTTCACCTTGGTGCAAATCCTCCAAGGCTGCCTCACACCATTTTACAACACCTAGCGCCATCTGCATACTAGCAAGCACTCTCTGCTGAGCTATATCCTCTGAAGAAGTACCTTTGTTAGAAGAAAAAAAAAAAAAAGGTTGGGCAGTGGTGGCACGTGTCTTTAATCATAGGTGGATCTCTGTGAGTTCGAGGCCAGCCTGGTCTACAAAGTGAGTTCCAGGACAGGCTCCAAAAGCTACACAGAGAAACCCTGTCTCAAAAAACCAAAAAGAAAAAAAAAGTACTTTTGTTGGGAGAGGTACTTTGTCTTCCAGCTTGCCATTCAGCCCTTGTGGGTGTGGTCACCTTGATGGGTATGCCTAAATCCTACTTTGCTCTGCAGTACCAGCAGCTGACATCAATTCTGCTCAAACCATTACCCCACCTAAGCTACAAAATGAGTGACCCACTACAAATTACCTTTTCTGTGCGTGGGGTGAGCTGTGAAAGGCTAAATAAATAATAAACAGATTGTTAAAATCTAAAAACAGAAGGAAGAAAGAGAGAAAGAAAATCTTAGAGCTTAGAGTGGTGTACACCTTTAATCCCATCACTGAGAAGGCAGAGGCTGGCAGAGCTCTGAGTTTGAGGCCATTCTGGTCTACACAGCAAGTTCAAGGACAGCCAAGCTTTGGCAGTGAAGAAAACCATGGAAAACAGAAAACTGGTGAAGATGTAATTGATTGGGGGAAGGGGGCATGTTCCAGCCCCAGCAAACAGCTGACCTAGGCAGCTTTGGCCACAGAGTTAATGGTAGAAGAAAGGGCCTAAGGAATTTGCCTTCACAACTAAGGAAAGTCGCTGAGGCCAGTCATATGTTAGAGGTGTTCCTGAATGGAGGCCTAGAGATGCCATTGTGTGAAGTTGTGAAGTTGAAGCCTGGATTGCCTTGGAGACCCCAAGACATTAGAGGTGCCAGAGCCATGGAATACCTGCTGAGGAGAGCTATTCACAGGGAGTGGAGCCAGACCAAGAGAAAGAAGTGAGTTGCAGTCAGCAAAGCTGAAAGGAGTTGGAAATGCAGAGTTTGGAGTTTGCCTGACTGATTTTTGGTCTTGCTTTATTCCCGTATTTCTTCACTATGCTCCTTTCCCTACATTTTGGAACAATGAATATCCTGTGTCATTATATGTTGGAAGTATGTGATCTGTTTTTTGATTTTTATTTTACAGGGGATTACAGTTAAGAGATTGCATGAATCTCAGAAAAGACTTTGAACTTTGGACTTTTTTTTTTTTTTGGTTTTTCGAGACAGGGTTTCTCTGTGTAGCTTTGCGCCTTTCCTGGAACTCACTCTGTAGACCAGGCTGGCCTTGAACTCACAAAGATCCACCTGGCTCTGCCTCCCAAGTGCTGGCCGGCACCGCCACCACCACCACCTCCCGGCTAATGTTTTTTTTTTTTTTTTTTTTTTTTGTGAACTTTAGACTTTTAAACATTGTTGAGGCTATGATAGTATGAAGGCCTAGACTTAACTTTACAGGCTCTATTTTAGGGAAAGGGCCACCGTCTCAGACCACCTGCTGTACTCAGTTCTAGGAAGGATCTCAGGAATATGCCATGATAACTTAAGAACGAATACAGGATCCAGATATTCCTGCAGACATCCTGTCTGCTGTTTATACAGGAAAGGAAAGCTTAACAAGATCCTGTCTGTGGTTTATGGCCCTTGGAGATATCTAGATAATCCTGTTGAGCAGTCCAGACAATCCTGTTCAGCGGGTTGTAGTTCCCCTCCAAAAGTCTAACCCAATGGTTTCAAATGTGGTTTCGTGCCCAAAGTCTAGATCAATAGTTTCAAAAAATCACCTTGCCCCATATCCCCTCTGCCCAATTCCAAGTTGCCAATTCCTGGTTTGTGGTTTTCCCTATAAAAACCCTCTACACCTGGGCTCATGGCCACCGCTACATTTCCTTCCATCTGCCGTGTGGTGGCCCAGGTTGAACCTGAATAAAAGAATCCTTATAAGCTTGTATCAGAAACCGGCTCCTTAGTCGTCTCTGGGGGTTTCTCAAAACAGGTACAACATAAGACTATGGGGACTTTTGAAATTGGACTGAATGCATTTTTTTGCATTATAATATGTTTACAAGCCTTTGGGAGTCACAGAGTGGAATGTGGTGGTTTGAAAGAAAATGGCCCCCAAAGGGAGTGGCACTATTAGGAGATGTGGCTTTGTTGCAATAGGTATGGCCTTGTTGGAGGAATTGTGTCATCGTGGAGGCAGGCTTTGAGGTCTCATATATGCTCGGGCCACAGTGTCCTAGACCACTTCCTGTTACCTGCTGATCAAGATATAGAACTCTCAGCTCAGCACCATGTCTGCCTGCATGCCACCATTTCCCACCATGACAATAATGGAGCAAACCTCTGAAACTATAAGCCGCTTCAATTAGATGTTTTCCTTTAGAAGAGTTGCCATGGTCATGGTGTCTCTTCACAGCAGTAGAAATCCTAACTAAGAGATCACATTAAAAGTCCTTTTGAATATCTGCTTTTCCCTCTTCTGTCTCACCTGTGCATTCCCTGCACCTGGGAACCACATCTGATTCATTTTCATTTTTTATTCCCAGAACTTAGCAGAATATAGGTCCTCACCAGATTGTTTTGCATGAATAAACAAATGAATGACTGAATCAGTCACACATAAGTCATCCTCTGTGACAAAACACAGAGGGACAAAAAGCAGAAAATTAGTCCTGGGGTGTACCCAAGCATGTAGGCAGGTAGAATGCAGGTTGCTGAGAATTACCACCAGAAAAGTAGGAGGATACATAATAATTGTATTGTCATCTTTGATTTTATCTTCAAGTTACATTTCTGGAATAGCTGCAAATTGCTTTTCGAATGAAGGCACTTAGTAGGGTCCTTGCTATGCTACTGTAATGGAGGGGTCCACCGCTGTATAGGGGTTGAAGACTGGCCCTGCTAGCTTCAACATGCCATCTCTGCTGTCTTGTCATTGGTGCCCAGCACTGATTTATAACAGCAGTGAAAACAAGAGGAAGGAGAGGAAAAGCTGCTAGCTCTAGGGAAGCCAGAGTTGCCCCAACTTCCAGACAGATGCACACACCTAGGCTCAAGGGTATGATGATGTCTCTATGCATGCATCCAGATAACCAAGTAAAGCTTAGAAGAGTTATACTTACAAAAGGAAGAAAATACAACCAGGTAGCTAATGTAAAGGGTGGGGAGATAGTATCGCAGCAGATTCAGAATCAGAAGCCAAGTTTCATGAAAGTTATTGGAGAACAAACACATGAAGATTTAAGACAGGCAGATCCTCCATCAAGTTAAGACTAAACTAGGGCTGGGATGTAGCTTAGTGGTAGAAAACTTGCTTAGCAAGTCTGGTTCCATCCTTAGCACTGTCCCCAAAATAAATAAATAAATAAACAAACAAACAAACAAACAAACAAACAAATAAATGGAAGAAATGAGATAAGAATAGTGAGTACAAACAACTTTAGAATCACAAAATGTTTTGCTTTTGATTTGTTTTTTCCTGAAGGAAGAATATCTAGTTTGTTTGACATCAGCAAAGAAAGAGATTTTTTTTAAATGTTCAACACTTAAACCTGGAGGTTTTAATCTTAAATCCAGGATACCTCTCCTTACTTAGTTGGAAGAAAGGAGAAGGCAATTTAGAGACATTGAAGGAGAAAGAAAGCAAGGTGGGAAGTGTAGTACCCACCAGCTTTCCAGCCCCCTGGGGCCCAAGCACCGAAGTTTTCCACCGGGACCTGACTACACCCCCAGCCCATGTTATCATCCTTCCTACTCTCCAGACAACAACGTAAAAAACATCAGTTATGTAAGAAAGAGTATCAGTCTTCAAGGGAGACTGCGTCACTCACCCTCACCTCTATTTACACACTCCTAACCAAGTACATAAAGGTCACTTCCTACGAGCCTACAGCTAAGAATAAGGAAACAAGTAACAGTAAGCCTTTGCTGTAATGGGTTTGAGTCTGACGACAATGCAGAGCCAATAACTCTTGGAAAGCAATGCCCTGCCTCTGCCGCTGTACCCAGTGTTGGAATTCTGCCCAGCTACATGACTGCACATGTGCAGTTCAGGAGTCTTGCATCTTACGTCATCAGTGGGCACTGGGGACCACATATGCACGGCGTGGTCACACAATCTGCACCTTAAAAGCTGGATGGAGACCCCATGCTCCCTGTGCTCTCTCTGCTCTGCTCCCCCCTCCCCCAACCCCACCATCTTTCTCTCTCTCCAGGCCTGGCTCTCCTCTCCCCCACTTCCCTCCTAATAAAGCTCTGACTGGGTTCTGTCATGACCATGACCTTTCCACACGGTAACCAGTGTCACCACCGGTGCTGCGCACTGCACCAGCACCATTTATCATTCTTTCATTGGTGCCGTGGACTCCGATAGGAAATTCCACTCACTCTGCGTCCAGGACTGAGTGTTGTCGGAAACCTATACTGAGGACTTGCGACTGCCTACTGTGCTTTTCCATTTGCCCAGCCGCTGGACCTGCACACCACACATGCCGCCAAGATTGGTGAGTCCTCTGCCATTTCCTGAGGCTGCAGCCTGAGCTCTATTCCTCATGCCGGACCCTTGGAGGGTCCTTGACTGTGTACCATGACACATTCTATCTTGACAAAGTATAGGATGCTGTTCAGGTCCCCGGGGGGTTCTCTGGTACGTACACCCCAGCCCTTGCCCTTATTGTGATGACAATTCGGGTAATTTGTGCTGTTAATGCCAGTCCACAGACTGTCTATTCTCAAGGACGCTTGAAATAGGAGCCTGGGATCCCGTTTGTTATTTTAATTTTTTATTTTTTCTCTCTCGGCTGCAACCATGGGACATAAGGGCTTCCTTCTTATGGTTCCATTCCTCTTCTGACAAATGCCTTAAATATCCCCAGATACCAGTAAATTTGGCTGTTTCAACCCCAATATTTCATGGGAATTATCTAACTTCTGCCAGCGAATAGGCAAATGAAAAGAGTTACCTTATCCCCACGCTTTTACCTAAGCTAAGTCCTTTCTGATTCTCTCTCTCCTGACCACATGCAATCCTAAACCTAAGGAATCTCTGACTCCAAAGAACCTTATTTTTTCTGTTCTCTGCTCTCCAGTCTCTGGTATTGGGCAGGCTCTCCAGTATCGGGCTTTAACTCACTTTAACTCCTCCCACTCATTTTCAAGTTGCCCTGAGAGACACAGACAGGTCTGAAAGCAGGCTAAGATACATGCAAATAAGTTTACGATCAGGACCCACATGGGGATCACAGTAATCAGGACGGCTCTTTAGCCAGAGATCAGTTCACACTCTGCCTCCTGGCGGGTCTTCCTAAAGCTGTCCTCAAGCCAGCAGACATTTAAAAAAAAAAAAAAAAAAATTCAAGACACGGAATAAAATCTGTCTCTTGTCTCCCTGACCTCCCCAACGTAAGGACTAAAACTTAAGCCTCTGGAGAGCAAGGCTCCTGATCCCACAGGCAGAAGTTTCATCTGTGGCATTTAAGGTGTACCAGATGAGTGGAAAAAAAAAAAAAAAAAGGCAGGAGTGTCTGGCTGGCTCCTGAAAGCAGCTGGGTCCCTGTTTTAAGTGCAGGGGGGGGGGGGGGAGGCCACACAGGCTAGTGCGTGCCCTTCCAGGCCATCAATTGAGCCTTGTTCAAAGTGCCGCCTAGAAAAACAACCGGTCAGCTGACTGTACCCAGGCACCAAAGGGCAAGGGAGCATCAAGCTAAGACCTCCAGCAGACCTAGGCTTGGCCACAGGCACATTCACAGGGAACCCAGAACGCAGCACGGAAGCAATCTGTTTCTTTCCTTCTGGACACCAGAGCCACTAACCCAGTCCTGGGAGTTTTGGGGTCTCACCTCTCCTTGTTTCCCTATTGTTGGGGTAGGGAGGACAGCCTTACCCATCTCATCAGACTTAATTGTATTTTCAGAGTTACTTAGTGGGAAAAGATTTCCAGCTAAGGTGGGAGCTTTCATTTCATTGTTCCCTCCATGTGCCTCACTCCAGACCTGTCAGAAGTGCTTTTCCTCCTCATGCACACAGACAGGGCCCTGATCTCTGCCTTGTCCCTAATTCCAAAGAAATAAGTTCTCATGCACCACAAGCTTTTCTCTTCCTGGTTCCCTCTTCTAATTAACTGCTCAGCTAATGGTTACAGAATCACCACAGAACTGGAGTCCAGAGATCATCAAGTAAGAAACTGCAGCAGCTAAAATATATTTATACCCCCAGACCCAAAAGTGTCTGGGTTCTACAAAAACAGACTTCAATATAACCATCTATTACTGTTAAATGCTCTCAACAATTGGTCACCTGCCTCCTGGATGCTAAACTAGTGAAGAAAACAGGTGCCTTAAATAATCTGTCTCTGATAAAGCTTTAAAGCATGTTCCAATCTCTCTGTCTCTCCCATTAACACTAACCAATATAAGCAGGGTAGTAAACACAACAATGGTCACTAATTTTCTCAGGGCTGCTTCTTAACATGTTCAAAATTTTTCCCAAACTCCAGAAACCAGCTTAAATCCATCTGGACAGGTCGGATCTACTTCAGAAGCTCCCTTCCCTATCTCCCTCAAGAGCCAACTGACGCCTACCAAGTCAGCTGGAAGCAGTTTTTCCGGGAGAAATGATGCCCATATTCCTATTCACTCACTTTTTTATAGTAAGCAAAAAGTCTGGAATGTTAGAATTCTGCCCAGCTACATGACTGCACATGCGCAGTTCGGGGTCTTGTGTCTTACGTCATCAGTGTGCGCTGACGACTAGGTATGGATGATGTGGTCACACAATCTGTGCCTTAAAAGCCGGATGCAGACCCCACGCTCGCTCTGCTCTCTCTGCTCTGCTCCCCTCTTCCCCCACCCCACCATCTTTCTCTCTCTCCAGGCCTGGCTCTCCTCTCTCCTCTCCCCACTTCCTCCCAACAAAGCTCTGTGTAACTCTGGTAGTTGTGGCCATGGCTTGTGACTTTTCCACCAGTAATCAGTGCCACCACCAGCACCGTTTATCATCCTTTCTCCCAGGTACTGTAAAAGTGTAATTTCAGAGAGTAAGAGACAGGGCACACAGTATGCTAGACGCCTCTCTAGTCACATTGAATACCTTCCTGTCTTAGTGGCTGGAAGAATCTAGACCCAGATAATAGACCTAGAGAATCCATACGTGGATAATGGAGGTAACGAAACACGTCCATCTTAAAGAGAGATAAAAGAAGTAAACATTCCTACTCCTCTAAGTGTTCAAGCTCCTGGACCTAGATAGAGAACTCACCACATTTACAAAAGTAGGCATGTGTACACACAAATACATGCAATACTTTTAAAACTCAAAAGGCCTGAGTTAGACTTTTAGTCTTTGGACAATTTAACTGTAGTAGGCTACTGAACTATTGTTATGCCATCTCATGAAAGTACCTAAGAGTACTTTAAGAGCCAAAACTGTCTTGGGTAAAACTGGTGTCTGGACCAGCCCTAAATTCCTATGCAACATGATCCTGAGCTAAAGGTTAACTGACCCTTTAACTGCTCTCCATCTACTTCTGTAACAATGCTGGCTTGCTGCAGATAGCCAAAGCTGCCTTTCTGTATATGTCACGGTCGTAGAAGCTGGGGATGCTTCCCACTCATCTGCTTGGGACAATCCCAGGAGTGGTTGCTAAAGACCCCATTCGACTTATTCAGGCGTCTCGGGAGTTTTTCTCTTCAAGTACCCCATAACACAATATTATCACTAAGCCTCCAGCTTCTCACTTGCAAATAGGCATGGTCATTCTTACCTTATTGTCAGCTTCTGAGATGTACACAAAATGTCCTTGTAAAGTTGTTCACATAATATGGACACCTAGGGATCACCAATAAATGGTAGTTATTATGGAACAATACTGACAGAAGAAGCTGGACATCAGCCCAAAGCCTAGCCAACCCCAGCTGTTGGCTCAAGGAAAAGAAAAGTACCATCAAATACCCGGATGAGTTGCACACATCCCTTCTGGAACACCCCTTTACTGTACAGACAGAGAATGTCCCAGGAACCAGAAGGAGAACAGTGTAATTTTACAGCAGTCAGCCTTGATAGGGCCTCCTGGGTTTGGCCTTTGTAATAATAGGAAGTGCTGAGTCACCCTGCCCCTGGAGAGGGTGGGGCAGTGGCAGGCCTCCCAGCGAGCTGTCCAGGCCCACTCCATCCACTCGGGTCTCCTGACCCACTTAAGGCTGACCTTCTCTTTGTCTCAGCCCTGGTTATGCTCCGGTCTCTCTCACCCACTGATCCAACTGGTTATTTTCCTGCTCTGAGCACAAGCCTCCTCTCTCGGTTTCTGAGGCAGAGCTCAACAGGCAGGTGCCCTAACAGACACCTGGGAGTTTCCACCTTCACATTAGAGGAGGCCCTGGGCAGGAAGAAGTGCCAACCCTTTTGCTAAGAACCCTGCTTGGGTTCTTAGAAGTGATAAATGAAAGGGAGGAGGAGGGAGTCAAAGTCCTGGAGGAAATGGAAATGGATGTCAGTGAAGGGAAGGGAAGGAGATGTGTGCTCTAGAGGATGGAACTCACTGCTTCATTAGTGCCACCACCATCTCTGCCCTCTGGGAGGTGCCAGGGCTCGAAGGACGTCTTGCCATCTCTCTTCTGCTATCGGTTATCTCTATAGTAAGGACTAATTTAGGTGTTAATTGGCCCTTGCTGTCTGCTTTGTAGGCTGCACAGCTCTCCAGCAGACTCAGCTGTCATGAGTTGACAGAGATGGTTGATGCTATCACAAATGACAGCGGAATGACTGTTGGCGTCTACTGTAGCCGGAGAACCTGCGTTTGTAAAGAATCCTGCCTGTGTTAAATTGACCACTCCCAGCCCGGTTTCCTTTGAACTCCACTTCCTGTTTCCTCATTTGTGAAATACTGAGTGGTTAGATGTCTCAGGTGAGGACCACGCTGTCAGAAGGCCTCCTCCTCTGTCCCCACTTTTCTTGCAACCTTGGCCACAAGCCTGTGAAGTGGTTGAGAAAACAGCAAACACCACCTCAGACACTTCCTTTTCCCCTTGGGTACCAATCTCTGAGATTAAACTCTTAAACCAGGGGGAGCTCCCAGCCCCCCCAGTGATGATGCAGATGAGATAGGAACCACCCCCTCACCACCCCCCCAAACAGGCCTTCTCCATGCTGACCACTGAGAGTGCCACAGTGGCAGCTGAGTGTTTCCCTGCTCCAAACCTATCTGTCCAGTTCCTTTGAAGGGCACTTTCCCAGCACAGAACGGGGAGCTAAGCTTCCCAGAGAGCACTATTACCCCATTCCCTGACAGTGAGATTCCTTTTCTTGCTCCATACTTTCAAAGGCTTGCCAGCATCCCACAAGGTCTTAAAAGTTCTACCTTTGACCTTCATGCTAAGATCCACTCCTCAGTTTAAGTTCTTATGTCTGTAGGCTGCCATGCCTGGGTAGTCATGGGTTCTTCTGCCTGCCAATGAAATGAACAGATACTATTTCCTTGATTTAGTTTAATTTCTGTTGTTGTTATTATTGGGAAGCCAGATAGAATCATGCAAGAAGAATTGAGAAATTTTAACTATAAAAGTGTATAAAACATTCTTTAATTAACAATTCTGATTATAAAATGACTATAAAGTCATTTTACTAGATACAAAAATCCAGGAAAGTTTAATCATTAACAATAAAAAGCACAATAATCTCCCCATCCAAGAGTAGTAATTGCCCACATGTTCCCACTGATCTTACTACTCTACAATTGCTAATGGGAATAGCCATTTAAAAAAAAATTGAAAGCTCCATTCAGTAAAAGATTGGCATTGTCTTAGAACTATAGTATATAGATTCACTAGTATTTTCAATGTAGAAGGATAGGTGTTCTGGACCAGGAAGATGGCTCAGCAGGTAAAGGTGATTCTCATGCCTGATAACCTGAGTTCGGCCCCCAGCCCTGCAGCTGTTGGCTTGTTTGTTTGTTTTTACTCTTTTGGCTCTTGGGGGGGGGGCAACACCCAGCTCCCAAATAAATCACACATGGAGTCTTATTCTTACTTATAAATCCCTGGCCTTAGCTTGGCTAGCCAGCTTTTCTTAACTTAAATTAATCCATCTATCTTTTGTCTCTGAGCCTTTATCTTTCTCTTTTTCTGTATACCTTTTTTGATGCCTTTCTTTGTGGCTGGCTGTGTAGCTGAGTGGCTGGCCCCTGGAGTCTTCCTCTCCTCCTCTTTCTCACTTCTTGATCTTCTCCCAGATTTCTTCTATTTATTCTCTCTGCCTGCCAGCCCCGCCTATCCTTTCTCCTGCCTTGCCATTGGCTGTTTGGCTCTTTATTAGATCAATCAGGTGTTTTAGACAGGCAAAGTAACACAGCTTCACAGAGTTAAACAAATGCAACGTAAAAGAATGCAACACATTTCTGCATCATTAAACAAATGTTCCACAGCATAAACAATTGTAACATATCTTAAAATAATATTCCACAACAGGAACCCACATGATGAAAAGAGAGAACAGACTTATGAAAGTTGTTCTTTGAACTCTATACATACACACATTGTACAACACACACACACACACACACACACCACACACACACACACACACACACACACACACACACACACACACACAGTAAGTAAGTGTAATTTTTTTTTTTTTTACAATTTAAAAAATAAGTATTACTAAGATTAAGTAAACTGAGTCCCTGGAAGGTGAGTTCGTCACTCATCCAAAAGGGATGCCAACCCCATCCCTGTCTCATTCCCAGAGTACAGCGTTCTAAGAATTTTCATGCTGAGACAGGAAATGCTGAGAGCGTGGTTGGAAGGTAGACACTGCTCTTAGTGACTCAAATCTCCCTAGGCTGCTATTAGAGCTACAGAAAGAAAGTTCTTTGTGTTCAGACTTTTTTTTTTTTTTTGAAAAAAGATTTATTTCTCCAGGCATTCAAAATACAGAAGATGACTAGATGGTAAGGGAGAGATTCCTCTGAAACTCCACAGAGCAGCCTGGCTGGAAACCCACCAAGGAGAGAGGAGAGTAAATAAATCCTTGGCCCTTTTGGCCACTTTACACACAGCATGAGCCTGGGTAATGTCCGGTCTGCTGGGGACAGCCAGCTGCAGGTAAAGTCACACAACAGGGCCAGCGGTGTTGTCCAGGTGTGGATGACTGTCAAGAAGGACAGAGACCCAGCTGTGTTCTACTAAACATCTGGGCTCAGATAAAAACGTATCAGGCTGTCTCTGTATTCATCTCAGGCCGGCTTAATCATTCCAGTAAATACCTAAAGGACAGCTTGTTGCTCACAGGAGTTTTCTTCCCTCAACACATATTTTCTGAGTACCTGTGTTTCAGACATTGTGTTGGCTGTATGGATAGCTCCTTGAACAAAACAACGAACCTTATGCCTTGTGGAGCTGTTTACTGGGAGAAGACACAAAGAGACAATATACATCATTGAAATGAGTTGTGCCTGTTCCATACCCTCATGCGGCTGGGTGTGGAGAGAGGCCTTACAGTGGAAACTCACGGTGGACGGTCAGTAACAGGAGGCGTGCAACACTGTGCTTTGACACTCTTATTACACTTGTGTGTTCCCAGTGCCAGTACTGGCTCTTTTCCCTACTCCACCTCACTTTATTACAGCATTGATCAATATACTTAAAGAAATGCCACTTCAAGGTCTTTCTCTCCATCTTCTTTTTACTGTCCCCTCTGGGAAACCACTCTTAATGATTTATAAATTGTGTTCTTTCAGGGATTTGATTCTGGCAAAAATAATTAAACATTCTTTTTTTTCAGGATTTTTTTTTTTTTGGTTTTTCGAGACAGGGTTTCTCTGTGTAGCTTTGCACCTTTCCTGGAACTCGCTTTGGAGACCAGGCTGGCCTCGAACTCACAGAGATCCACCTGGCTCTGCCTCCCGAGTGCTGGGATTAAAGGCGTGCGCCACCACCGCCCGGCATAATTAAACATTCTTATTCCCTCTCCTTTTCTTACAGAAAAGATAGCCCTCTATACACACCTCTATATCTATACACACCTCTATATCTATATGCACCTCTATATCTATACACACTTCTATATCTATACGCATTTTTATATCTATACACACCTCTATATCTATATATACCTCTGTATCTATACACACCTCTATATCTGTACACACCTCTATATCTATACACACTTCTATATCTATACATACCTCTATATCTATATATACCTCTGTATCTATATATACTTCTATATCTATACACATCTCTATATCTATATCTTCTATACACATCTCTATTTCTATACACATCTCTATATCTATATCTTCTATCTAAAGATCCATCTAATCTCTTGCTCTGAATCTTGGTTTTTTTAAGAACGTTTTTTTTCTTTTTCACAGCTGCTCCACACTCTCATTTGTGAATTCCACACAGCTTATTTAACTAATCCTCTTTGGATAGATATCTGGGAAGCTTACAATTATTTGCTATCTTCCAGGCATGGTGTTGGTGGTTTGAATGAAAAACAGCCCCCACATCTGAGCATCTGGTACCCAGGTGAAAGAGAAACAGCCTCCAGTGTCTGAACATCTGGCCCCCAGATGAATGAGAAACAGCCTCCAGTGTTTGAACATCTGGTCCCCAGGTGAATGAGAAATAGCCTCCAGTGTCTGAACATCTGGTCCTCTGGTGAATGAGAAACAGCCTCCAGTGTCTGAACATCTGGTCCCCAGCTGGTGGTGCTCTTTGGAAAAGTTTAGGAGGTGTGGCCTTTTTGGAGGAAGTATGTCGCTGGAGGTGGGCTTTGAGAGTTTAAAGATTCATGCCACCTCCAGTTCCTCTCTCTGCCTCATGCTTACAATTCACGACGTGAGCTCTCAGCTTTGTGCTCCAGCCACTGTGTCTGCTGCCATGCCGGCCACTTCCTCGATTTAATAGGATTCTTTCCTTCTGGATCCATGAGTCAAAATAAACTCTTTCTTAAAAAGAAAGAAAGAAAGAAAGAAAGAAAGAAAGAAAGAAAGAAAGAAAGAAAGAAAGAAAGAAAAGAACAAGAAAAAAGAAAAAACCAACAACCCTAAAAACCAAACAAAACCACCACCACCAAAACCCCCACTCTTTTAAACCTTGCATGGTCATGGTGTTTTATCAGAGCAACAGAAAAGCCAGTGGACACAGTAGAGCAGGCCTTTAATCCCAGCACACAGGAGGCACATACAATGAATACCTCCCTGCTCAGATTATTTCACACTTGTAAAGATGGACAGCAGTGGAAATGTTAAGTCAGTAGGTACATGCAAACATGATTCTATCATTGAGTTCCTGACTGAACTCACAGAGATTGTGCCTTTGGTTCACTGACCACAGTGATGACAGCATGCTTGCCACAGCCCCCCACCCCCACCCCCACCCCCCATTGCAGAGCATTAGCAAACATTTGAGTTATGCCTATTAGAAACGTTTAAGACTGCTTTTAATTTACTTTTCTACAAACATAATCAGGATTAAATAGCTTTTCAGATATTTAAGGGTCATTGTTTCTGGAGATAGGGTTTCTCTTTGGAGCCCTGGCTGTCCCAGAACTTCCTCTGTAGACCAGGTTAGCCTTGAACTCAAAGATCTGTCTGCCAGTACTGGGAGTAAAGGAGTGCACTGCCACACCTGGCTAGAGGCACCTTTTAAATTGTGTTTTTCTTCTCTGAACAACTAGTTCATATCTTTGGTCCTTTACACTGCTTTTTCAGGGAGTTCCCGAACATTCTCGTGTATAATTAGATCTCTATGTACAGCAACCCTGCGTTCAGTCACGCAGCCTATTCTGTGTGTCCCCGCTGGAAGCAGATTCCTCTTTCTATCTGCTTTGCACTCTTTTCTGTTCTCATTTAGCAGAACCGCAGCAGGATGCAGCTGGATGCAGCCAGAGGAAAGCACACCATCAGGGTGACTAGTCTGACTTTAATCTCATTCCCACAAACCTCAAGTCATGCCTTAGGGTCGCTATGCATTGCACTGTCCCCAGCTCCGCAGGTTCAGCTTGATGCTTTTCCTGTCCTCACTGACAGAACAAAGAAAGTAGTAATTCAACAGAACACCTGCTGTTTCCCCTACAATAATAATTACAACCACCTAAACTGAAACCTCTCCAAAATGCCCACCCTCTGGAAAAAGTACAAAAATGACCACCAAAGATAGAAACTAAAAAAAAGTAAATAAAACACGTATCGTTAGCATAAGTAGGAGATAGAATAATACATCATGGCCGGGCGGGGGTGGCACACACCTTTAATCCCAGCACTCGAGAGGCAGAGGCAGGCGGATCTCTGTGAGTTCAAGGCCAGCCTGGTCTACAGAGCGCAATCCAGGACAGGCACCAAAACTACACGGAGAAACCCTTTTTCGAAAACAAACAAACAAACAAACCAACCAAAAAAAAAAATCATTAATACATATCCACTGAGAATTGATTCCAGGGCCCCAGAGAACATTAAATGTTTTGAATGCTCAATTCTCTCATATAAAATGGTAAAAATTTGTAGACAACCTGCATGACCTCTCAGCTGTTTTGAATCATCTTTGTATTATCTGTAATTCCTAATATAATGTAAATAGTGTATTGCAACAGGAAAAACATCTGTATATGTCAGCATACATGTAGTTGTTTTTAGAACACTGCTTTCCACAATTGGCTCAATCCGAGGATCTCAAACCTTTGGACACAAAGGGCCAACTGTACAGATTTCAGTTGAGCTATAAGTGGAGAAATCAGATTCCAAGAGAAGCAGTTTCGTCAGAGCTTCCCCCAAACAGCAGATTTCCGGGAATATCGCTCAAGAGGAGAGTGTAGCAGGGTCTCTGTGGGCAACACTGCCATATCCACAGCTTGGGTTCACACCAGCTGGGCAGTTCAGCCCCTCCACTGGCTCCACAGAGAGAGAATGGCCTCACGGCCTCACGTAACTGTGTGTGATCTCCTTTTCCACTGCACATGGGCTGGGGATGCCTGACAAGGCAGAGCAAGCCGGGGATCTTCTCACACAAGGAAGTCAGGGGAGATGGGAGACCCTAGTTCCTCTGGCTATGGTCTCCTTTGTAGTCAGCTACGGTGCTGAATATGAGTAAAACGGAAGAGCTGACAGCACAATGCAGTTAATAACCCAGGCGGAAGGACGCTCCTGGTGTACTTGCTGACATCTTTCTAAATGAACTAGAGCCGCTGACCTATAGATGTCTTGAGAGGTGGTCTACAGATAAATTTTCATATCTGGTATACACATTGTCAAAGAGGCATTTGCTAAATGGACCCCAAAAAAGCAGGATGGAGGGTATAGATCTGAGATCCACATGGATGTCTAATGGGCATGTTCTCAGAGAGGTTTCAATTTAGCCAGCAGAGGGCAAGAGAATATCTACCAGTCCAAGAACTGTGGCCTTGGACATGTTTGTAATAGGGTTGCGTAGGTGTCTTTGCAAAAACAAGTTACATAACCAATATGAATGTGTGTCTCTGAAAAAATGTATTTAGAAACTATACATCTAAATCAGAAATGAATCCCCATTGGTATTGCAACATAATTTTTATTAAAAAATATCTAAATGGTGCACATATTTTTTTATAGATCCTTAAATGCTTGACAAAAGGATAGGACTATTTCAGAATAATGAAACCTGGTATTTTGAGAAACACATTTATTTGAAGATTCTATAGAAATAATAAACATCTGTAGCGGTGACTTATATAACTCTCAAAACTAAGAGTCCTTAAAGAATGTGAAGCACGCAGTGACATCCATTGAAGAGGCTAATGTTCAAAACAAACACATATCAAGGTAGGTGGGAAGGAGAGAGGAAGTGTCCTTCGGTAGGTGGAGGACAGGGTAGGAGTAGACCTCAGGGGACCCCTGAAGCCAGTGGCCAGGTGTCTGCTCCCTCCACTGTCCATCGGTTCTTCCTATCGAGACATGCGCTTCCCTGTCCGCCCCCCCCCCCCCCCCCCCCCCACACACACACCATGGCTGGAAGAGTACTTGATGATCTGTGGGACTTCAAGCCCACAGACTACAGGCCCAGCTGCAGGAGTTGTGGCACGGCTCCTCCACATGTTGAAAATGTGCTGTTTGGGCGGATGTAGCTTAGTGTAGGGCCCTTGCCTAGCACAGCATACACAAGGGCCTGTGTGTGATCCCGGGAACCACTGGAAGGGGATTAACACTGTAATTAGTTTGAGGTAGCAACAGAGTGGGATTCTAGCTCTAACATAGCCGTGATATGGATAACATCTTCAGTCTCTGTTTGGTGTTTGTTTGTCGGGCTAGGCCTGTTCCTAGAGCAATGTGTGGCTAGGCATGTACCCAGAGCCTTGTGTGTGCTAGGCCTGTTCCTAGAGCCTTGTGTGTGATAGGCATGTGCTGGACCCCTCAGCTATACCTCCAGCCCACATTTTCAAGTGTAAAATGAAGGTTTGCTACTAGGTGATCCCCAAGGTTCCTACCTACTCACAGATCCTATACTTCTATTCCCTTTGTTCCCATCTTAACGGTTCTTATCTCAGTTAATACATGAGCTCATGGAAATAAGAAGAGAAGCTAGTCTTTCACCAAAAAACAGGTCCTTTAGAAAAGGACTTTAATGGGTCTCTTTAGTAGGAATTTCTGGCCGGGCGGTGGTGGCGCACGCCTTTAATCCCAGCACTCGGGAGGCAGAGCCAGGAGGATCTCTGTGAGTTCAAGGCCAGCCTGGACTACCAAGTGAGTTCCAGGAAAGGCGCAAAGTTACACAGAGAAACCCTGTCTCGAAAAACCAAGAAAAAAAAAAAAAAGAAGTAGGAATTTCTGACATGAAAACATGAGGAAGTTTATTTTTTTCTGTTTATTTCAGGCGGATGGTTTGTGTACCCTTCAACCTGCTTCAGGCTGGAATGCACATTGCTTGTATACAACCTGAAGTTTTATGAACTGTATTGTAGCTAGAGTTTTCCTGCCTGGCCCACAGTCAGGACAAATCTCTCTCATCCGCCAGTCCCACAGCCGCTCAGACCCAACAAAGTAAACACAGAGACTTATATTGCTTACAAACTGTATGGCCGTGGCAGGCTTCTTGCTAACTGTTCTTATATCTTAAATTAATCCATTTCTATTAATCTATACCTTGCCACGTGGCTTGTGGCTTACCGGCATCTTCACATGCTGTTTGTCATGGTGGCGGCTGGTAGTGTCTCTCTGGCTCAGCCTTCCACTTCCCAGCTTTATTCTCCTCCTTGTCCCGCCTATACTTCCTCCTGCCTGACTACTGGCCAATCAGTGTTTTATTTACTAACCAATCAGAGCAACACATTTGCCATACAGAACATCCCACAGCACTGTATTCCTTGGAGCTTCTCAGAAAAAAGACAGGATGGCCAAATTCTAACACTTCTTCAGGAGGTGGTGTGTAGAGGTGGTACCCACTACCACAGTTAACGCTGCAGCAGCTGAAATGAACAGAATATTTAGTCACCGAGACCTCCACTCAAAGGTGCAAAAAGTTTAGAATGAAACCTTTCCACAGGTGGTTGCCACGAAGCAGTCACCATTGACAAACTAGGAGCACGTGAGTACAGAGTGACCGCCAGGTGTTGGCAGCCCCACAGAAAAGCAGGAAGCCCTGGGTAAGCAGAAAGCGACAGAGTGGGCACTCGGAACTTTCTTCTTATGCATAAGAGACAGAGAAATCTTGGCCCGACCTAGCTAAGCTGTGCTTCCAGTGGATGCACAGGTATCCTCACATTGCTATACGGAAATGAAGGAAAGTATTTTCAGTGGCCGGTCTTGTCTTCTAAATGATCTCACACAAACGAGTAAGAACAGTGTTTCTCTGCTAAACCAAAACAATGGCCAGGCCTAGCCCCAGCTGTGGCACACAGAGGGAAAATTAAAAATTAATCAATAATGAAACACAGCCATTGGTAGAGTAGATGATCAGCACTTTTTTTTTTTCCGTATCATTGACTTGAAGTCAACTAAGATGAGGTCATCTGAATTCTTTGCATAGGAGGTCATGGATTTCTCTAGTGCATTTTCTGATCCTTTATGATAGAGGGCTTTGTGACTAGTCATTGGTTCACTACTACATACTGCTATTTGTACAGGAGGGGCGAACTGAGTTTCTGACAATAAGAACAACAGTAACAATCAACGTGGAACAGCTGGGCTCTGTGCTGCTCTATGATCCAAGTCACGTGGTTTCCATACTAAAATCAGGAAGTCAAGCACTTCCCCGAGATTATTTCTTCAACACCATTCTATAATGTAGGAATCTTTGAAACTAAGAGAAAATGATCATTTAAGAATAATATATAACCAGTCAAATAAAGAAAAATGGTAGCGGGCTGGAGAGATGGCTCAGAGGTTAAGAGCACTGGCTGCTCTTTCAGAGGTCCTGAGTTCAGTTCCCAGCACCCACAGGGTGGCTCACAGCCATCTGTAATGAGATCTGGCGCCCTCTTCTGACCTGCAGGCGTACATGCAGGCAGAACACTGTATACATAATAAATCGAACTTAAAAAAAAAACTATATTAAAAAAAAAGAACAGTGGTAGGGAAGCGAGGGTCAACAACATGAGCCTTATTTAGGCCAGTTTTGTCACTGTGTCCCAAAGCCAGGTACACTCCACAGTCCTGTCTAACCAGCAGGATCACAAACAGCAAAGACACAACAGCACGTGTACCAGATGATCTACCAAATATCTACAGCAGGGATGTTTACAGATATCTCAGTATAATCAAATAAATGAATTGATCCTGTTTTGAAGCATGTTTTGTCTTCCTTTCCTGTCTTGTATAGTTCTCCAATTAAATGAAAATCTTTAAGATTAAAACTTATTTTTTTTAAAGTGTTTTCACTTTTATTTTTTAATCACACTGTTTTATTGTTTTGGGACAGGCCCTCAGTAGCCCAGGCTGGCCTCAAACTCACCAAGTTTGAAGCTGACCTTGAACTTCTTTTTTTTTTTTTAAATTTATTTATTTATTATGCACACAGAAGAGGCTGCCAGGTCTCATTACAGATGGTTGTGAACCACCATGTGGGTGCTGGGAATTGAACTCAGGACCTCTGGAAGAGCAGTCGGTGCTCTTAACCTCTGAGCCATCTCTCCAGCCCTAAAACTTATTTTTTATTTGTATCCATGCATATGTGCGTGCACCTATTTTCTCTGTGCACCACGTGGGTGCAGTACCCATGGACACCAGAAGAGGGCATCAGAGACCTTGGAATCGGAGTTCCAAGTGGTTGTGAACTTCCCGAAGAGGGTGCTGGGAACTGAACCCCAGTCCTCGGCAAGAGCAACAGGTGCTTTTAATTACCGAGCCACCTCTTTAGCCCCACGCCTGGAAGATGAAAGTGCACAGGTAGGCCTGGTCCCAAAAGAAAGCTGGCAGTGCAGTCTCCAGTGCAGACCAGTCTAACAGCAGGCCGAGGCGCATGCTGTGACGGAGAGAAAGTGCCATCGAGCCAACAGAGAAACACAGCCTTCCATTCTTATGTCCCCGTAGCTGCAGAGTCGCAGATAGGACATTCGTCTGTGATTGTATGGGTCTCTGTACGTGAACAATCCAGATGGAGTTTTTTTGTTTTTGTTCGTTTGTTTGTTTTGGTTTTTGGTTTTTCGAGACAGGGTTTCTCTGTGTAGCTTTGCGCCTTTCCTGGAACTCACTCTGTAGCCCAGGCTGGCCTCGAACTCACAGAGATCCGCCTGGCTCTGCCTCCCGAGTGCTGGGATTAAAGGCGTGCGCCACCACCGCCCGGCTTGTTTTTGTTTTTAACGTATGATTCTCCCACTTTTTTGTTTCTTCCTCATCAGATTTATCCCCACTATCTCACCAGTTGGGGTTACTGTACTAAAATGCCACAATTTGGGTACCGTAAACAGTAGACATTTATTTCTCATAGCTCTGGAGGTTGGGAGGTCCAAGACTTAGATACTGTCCAAAGGGCTCTGGAAAGGTTTTCTTTTTGACTCTTCTTATTGGAACACTAATCCTGTGCGTGCGTAAGGCTCCCCTTTCACAACCCAATTCCCTCCCTCAGCTCCACTCTCAAAAGTCACTTCTGGGACTTAAGTGTCAACACACAAGTCTTGGGCAGACATAGTTATTCGGTCTATGGCATCACCAAATGAGTCTCAGCAAATTTAATCTCCACCTTTCCCCTCTAATGCTTAGCTTGTTGTGTTTCGCTCGCTCTTCTGTGAAAAGAAGTCCCTGCTTTAACAGACTACCGGGTTATTGCCAGGGACGCCCTTGGAGACTTCTCCCGGGCCAGCTTTGCACGCGTGCGTTTCTGCACTAGCCCAACAGAGGGCAGCACCGCACCGCTCGCCTCTCCTGCGTGGGCGGCCGCAGTTGTCACAGGAATTCCTTTCTGAAAAGCTTAACATGGTTCTTTCTGAGCTTCTACCTGCTCAAGACTTTAGAGTAGAACTTTAGACAAAGGATTTTTAATTGCATGCCGATAAAATGTCAAAACTATTGCACACGAAGTAACTGGGCTTTAAAAAAATAACTTTTAAAACAATGCGTTCAGGGTTATGAGACAGGTTTGCCGCGGTGAGCGAAATTCATTTTGTAACTCATTACAAAATCTTCAACCTGTGAGCGAATTCTTATTATCTTCTCTCTAAGTCATTAGGCTGTGCCTTCCTACCTTTTGGATTACATAACAATACCATATGCCAAAATGGATGGTCTGCAGATTTGGTTAACCCATTTTTAAGTATAAAGGGAGTGCTTTTTATTTTAAACCTCCCTGTGAAACTCTTAATGATGAGTAAGAGCCGTTGTTTGGGAAGTTGCTTATTTCACAGAACACAGCTGTTACGCCTCATGTTAGATGGGGAGAGAGGCATCAGAAGGTGACCTTCTCTCACAGCGTTCTCAGACATTGAAATAAACACCCCCAAACACAATAGAGGATAGTGCTTGGCTTTCCTAGCTAGCAATGAGACAACGAAGGTTTCCCCAGGTTAGGCAGGGATTTTCAACCAAGGCATAGGTAACCTGTCGGTGCCCAGAATTATGGGGTGGGGGGAGCTGCAGGGTTTCAAAACCAATTCCTAAGGCACAAGTAAGAAACTTAGAATTTCCTTTGCAGTGGGAATGTTTGGTTTCTATTGAGCTAAGACACATTCTAACAGGGAGCATTTGGTGAACAGAAAGATCCCAAAAGTCTAAGGCACATGTCACCACCCTAAACACAGTACTTAAGGATGCAGACAATGTAAGAACTAGAGCGACCCCATCAGCTAGTGTTCTCTTCTTGACTTCCATAAAAGTTCATCTGTCTCTAACTCAAAAGAAATCTGAAACTACAAAACAGAAATAAATGCTGTGCATGGCCAAAGCTCCAGGCTCATAGTCACTGGAGTCCTTTCCACTCGGCTGGGAGCTCTTGACAAGGGCCTGTTTCAGTTGGCTCCCCAGCACATACAGAATCAGCCTCTCTTTGTGCTCTGTGTTTCATCCTGGGTAGATAGAGAGGCTCCCTAATGTGTGTGTGTTTCTCAAATGATCAGCTATGGTAAAGCAACTTAAAGCTGAGAGGAGGTGGTACTGCCCATGGAAGATTATTTGAAGAGGTTTAAATAAGCACCTGTATTTAAGGTTAGCATACATATAGAAAAACACAAGTTTGTTAACGGCTGGGGGTGTGGCTCAGTTGGGAAAGGTCTGCATTTGGATTCCCAAGCACCCATGTAAAAAGCTGGAGAGGGTGCTGAGGTATAATCCCAGCACGGGAGAAGAGACAGGAAGTATCCTGGCATTTCCTGGCCAGCCGGTCTAGCCAAATTAGTGAGTTCCGGATGGAATGAGAGATACCGCATCAACAAATACGGTTGAGAGCAACCAAGAACACCTGAGGTTAACTTCTGGTCTAGACACACACAAGGGGACACGTGTATGCGCGCGCGCGCGCGCGCGCGCGCGCGCGCGCGCGCGCGCGCACGCACACACACACACACACACACACACACACACACACACACACACACACACAATGAGAGAACACGGTGGGTATAGCTCAATGAAGAAACACTACCAAACAGATTGATCAAAGAGGACTCCGCTAGAAGACAGTGGAATGTTCTAGGTGGAAAGATGGCGTGAAGGGAATGCTAAGAGCCCAAGTAAGACAGCTTGGCACATGTCCGTAGAGTACCTGTGACTATGGATACTTGCTTGTTCTGAAAAATGCAATGTTTCAAACAGCTGGACAGAGGCGTTTATGTGGAGAAAGAAAACAGAACTCGAAGCAGGCTGATTATTTCTAAGTTCCTTTCCTGGAACAGAAAGAGGGGGTCTACACTGGCTCTTTGGAGGTTCAGCGCTATCCCCCTCCCCTCCCCATTTCTGGGAACATGAGATTAAACAACCGGAGTCCTTGTTCCGCCAGACCTCCATTGTGTGACTGTCTCTCAGCATTTTTGCCTTGCAGGCTCCCACGGGTGTGGTCCATTAACTCAGCTTACGTATGCGAGGGTTTGTCCAGCCCCCAATTCCAAACTCTTCCACATTCCTCCCACACAGAAGTTCCAAAGCTCTCACAACCACATGGTCAGGTTGGTCAGGGCAATGATGCCACTTCTTGGTAATCAGTTTCCTAGATGTTCTGACAAGAAACTTAGTGGAGGACGGGCCCATGTTGGCTCACAGATTGAGATACATACATACCATCGACAGCAGGGAGACAGCAGCAGGAAGCAGATAGTCTAACTGCCTCCAAGTTTGGCAAGCAGAAAGAGGTGAGCACCGGTGCTCAGCTAGCTTCCTCCTGCTTGCACAGGCTGGGGCCCAGCCTCTGGTGTGATGCCATCCACATTTAGAGCAGGTTTTCCTCCTTGAATTAGCCTACTCTAGAAAAGTCTGCACCGCCATGCCCAGATATTTGTTTCCAGGGTGACTCAAGAGCCCATCAAGTTGACAGTCCACCTAGATCATCAAAATCCCCTCCCTGCTGCTGACCTGGTGACATGACGTCAGGCTTGAGCTGGGTGCGAAGCAAGAGGTGGAATCAGCTGTAATGACGGAAAGAGACCAGAAACAGAGGTTATGTGCTAAGCATGGTCACAGGGCCCGAGAAGGGAACCCCAGATGCTGAGTCGGAAGCTGCTCATTTCACAAGCAGCTCCATAACTTTGAATATGCTCAGCCTATGTAAATACGCCTGTTGGCGATCACCACGTTGATTGCTGGCCTGGGAACAGTTTGACTCTTGAGTAGGAGTTTGGGTGAGAGAGACGAGCTTTTAAATTAAAATCATAGGGTTATAGCAGGGTGCTATCAAGTTCTCCCTGAAACTTCAAAGCAAGAAAGATTAAAATGACAGCTTGGACATCCTAATCATCCTGAGATGGGCAAGTATTATATATAATCTAGGTTCAGTTCCCTCCAGAAGCATCTTGGGTAGGATGGTCTGCCTCATTAGTCGTCACTTCTTTCCCAGCTGTGTCACATGATGCTTGTGTTTCATTCTAGGGGCATCACCCTTAGAAGCACATGCCCCAAAGAAATACAAAATTTGCAAAAGGGGAAAGATTCGGAATCCTAAGGAAAGAACTTGGGTGGGCGTGCTGCTGAGTCTGAAAGAGGCTTGGGGGTCTGTTTTGAGAGCCGTGGTGCTGCTGAGTCTGAAAGAGGCTTGGGGGTCTGTTTTGAGAGCCGTGGCTTGTTGGTAGCAGTAGTGCTATGAGCATTAGAGGACATTGCATTGGGTTCCTTGGTTTCCAAGGGATTTCCAGCTATATTTTAATGGGAATGGTTACCAGGTGGCTCAATGGGGAAAATCCCTCTCATCTGGGGGGTGGGGATGCTCTCTCTAGAAATGTCCAGTGCCAGGGAGTGGATGGTTTCTCAGTTAAGAAGCTAGAACTCACAGACGGTGGAGGAGAAAGCAGACTGGCATTGTATGTCTTACAGCCTTGCTTTCCTAGGTGTACATCTGAAGGAAGAGAAACGCAGAAGTGAACGGTAGGAACGTGGCATTCAGCACCTGGTAAAACTGGCCAGGGAGAAAGCATAAAGCTTAGCGAATCTAAACAGACCATGCTGAATTCTGTCTCATCATTTCAGCTCCTGGGTTCCCACATTCCGTTTGTTATAGTTTGATCTCAAATGTTTCCTGAAGGCCCAAATGTTGAAGGTTTAATCCCAGATTCTGCCACCACCTGGAAGTGGTGCAGACTTTTTTTTAAGTGGGACTGCATGAAAAGAAATTAGGTTGCTGTGGGGGGCATGCCCCTGAAGGAAATATTGGGGCTCTGGCTTCTTGCTGTCCCTCTGCTGCCTGGCTACCAGAAGGCACACGCCCTGCTACACACTCTTACTGTGATATACTGTACCACCACAGACACAAAACATCTAAACTCCCAAGCCAAAACAACCTCCCCACGCCCCCAATACTGGGGATTGAACTCAGGGCATCCAGCAAGTGCTCTATCACTGACTGTTCCCAGCCCAGACTTTAATCCCTTTGAATTGATTTTTCTGTTATTTATTATAGTACCCAAAACTTAACCCTGTTGATAAAACCAAACTTGAACTCCAAAGGGATATGTGGGTTTCAGGTTTCATGTCTTCTTGACCTCTGTAGACAAATAATCATGAAAATCAAAGCAGGATGTTTGAGGTATCAAACAGGAGTAATTCCCTTTTTCACCAGCCATGGAATGATCTTCAGAACATTAGTGCTGAGACCTGGGGCATGAGGTTTTATAATGTAAGAGCACCAGCACAAAACACTGGTGATGTCTCTGCGAATATCATAAATCTCACATTCATCTAAGAACATCGCCTCCCACCTCCTTGTTCTTATTTTCTCAGAGCATCTGCAGCATATTTCAAGAGTAGGCATGAAGAATAAACTCCATTCATGCCCTTTAGAAGAATCATTTCGAAAGCTGCATGGGAGATGTATATATAGCCCCGACACAAAGCACACGGGCCGTCCCAACAGTCTCTCTTCGCCGGCAGGAGTGACTTCCCACTGTCAGTACATGATCTTTGAACTAGTTCATTTTTCATTGGCATCGATGATAAGTTTAAACTGATCTACTGAACACATTCATAATGAACACATTTTACAAGGCATCCAGCTAAGCTTGGAAGTATAATAAACTTCAGAGGAGATCACGTTCATGTGGATAAAGAAATGATCATTGACTGGGTGGTGGTGGTGCAGACCTTTAATCCCAGCACTCAGGAGGCAGAGGCAGGAGGATCCTGAGTCTGAGGCCAGCCTGGGCTACAGAGTGAGTTCCAGGACAGCCAGGGCTACACAGAGAAACCCTGTCTCAAAAAAAAAAAAAAAAGAAAAGAAAAAAGGAAAAAGATTATTGTAAAAAATATCTGTTGGATTGTTGGTGCATGCCATGCCCTAGTTATACACACACATAATTGCATATTATCACCAGGGAAGTTTACTGAGATAAGAACTTGCATCCTCCACCCCTTGCCAACAGTAGGGAATTCTTAACCCAGAGAGATTAGCTGTCTATTCCAAAGCCAGACAGATCATGAGTACTTTTTTTTCTTCTTTTCAATGCTGGGGATTGTTTTAAAATATTCTATTAAAATTAAAAGGGAAAGCCAGGTGGTGGTGGTGCACGCCTTTAATCCCAGCACTTGGGAGGCAGAGCCAGGTGGATCTCTGTGAGTTCGAGGCCATCCTGGTCTACAGAGTGAGATTCAGAACAGGAACCAAAACTATACAGAGAAATCCTGTCTCAAAAAAACCAAAAAAAAAAAAAAAAAAAAAAAAAGGAAAAAAATCTATGATTATAAAAATATATTACAGTAAAAACATAAGACTTATTATCTCAGACCTTTTAAAGAATATGGTAAAGTGGTGGTAACTGTGTGTGCCTTCTCTGTAATAAGCTCCCTGGAACTCTTCCAGGTTACAGAGCTGGAACTCTGGGTCCATTCCCCTACTCCTCTGCAGCCTCCAGCAACCACCTCTACCCCCCTTGCTAAGAGTTCAGCCACTTTACAAACTTCTTCACAGATGGAACACAGCTGGGGAGATGGCTCAGCGGGTCGAAGTGTCGTTCCTCAAAGTCCAAGTTCACTCTCTGGATCCACGCTTGAAGGAGAATACCCACTCCCAAAAGTTGTCCTCTGACCTCCCCACAGGCACTGTGGTGCGAGTGTTTGCGCGTGTGCACACACACACACACACACACACACACACACACACATGCACACACGCACACACGCACGCACACACGCACACACGCACACACGCACACACGCACACACGCACACACGCACACACGCACACACGCACACACACACGCACACACACACACACACATGCACACACGCACACACGCACGCACACACACACACACACACACACACACACACACGCACACACGCACACACACACGCACACACGCACACACGCACACACGCACACACGCACTTATAAAAATTAACCTAATACTATAGCATTTGGCATTTTTGTGACTTATTTCACTTAGAATGATGTTCTCAAGGTCCGTCCATATTATAGCATGAGTATCAAAATTTTAAACCAAGTTGGTTTAAATTTATATTTTATATACTATAAACAAAGTTTGTTTTATACTTTCTATTTAAAACTATTACTAAATCTCATTAAATGTTTTAATAAAACATAAAGCTACGATTATTACTAGACATGAAGGTGAGACCCTTAGAATTCCTTCTAGAGGGAAAAAATGGCCAAGAAGTGTGCTGTTTCCCTGCAGCCTCCTGCTATGGCCCTACACAGACATTCAGAATTTATCAACATGAATTATCCAACCGTTGTCACCGACGAGGGGTACAATCCAGAGGGCAGAGTTTACCAAGAACCAAATGAACGCTTTCATAATCCAACTCTTGTAACCATTTTATAGTCTTAGAGAACTACTGGTTCTGTTGAGTTTCCAGAGTGGTCTCTTTAATTGCCTGTGTTAGGTTCAAGTTAAGCAATTCTCTACCCACACAAATGGGTACAATCACACGGTGACTCACCAGTTCTCCCACTCAGCAGAGTTGCGCACAACTCTCAGGCCATCTGGCTAAGACAGCGACTCTGTGACTGATAACCTAGGGCTCTCTGGGACCTAATAATTATAACAGAAGAATACATGTAACTCCTGCTGGCCAAATAATTACATCTGTTCCGGGGCTAGGAGACAAAGAAGGTAATGATTTAAATAACATTGGTAGAACAATTTAAAATGTAGTACATTATCTGTCATTCATAGTCACATTGGTTTCTTACCAAACATCTCATGTGCCAGATGCTATTTTTATTATAACCCGTTCACCATGCTCCCTTCTTCATATCCAGAAAAGGGTTTTGATGACTCCAGAATTCAAGAGCTATTCTCCAGAAAGAGTAGCAGTTGGTCCTCTAAATGGCAGCATTTCTACATAAAAAGGAACTGTCTCCAGTGAGGAAAATCCTATTGCTCTCCTCACCCAACCTACCCTTGCTGGACTTTGAAATTGTTTCTATTTCAGATTCTGGAGGTTTTTTCTTTTGGATGTTTTAGTCTTGCTCAATGAGCCAGATTCTATGAGAGAAAGGTTACCTTTCCTACTGGCCCTGTAAACGTATTTGTTGGAGGAAGAAGCACTCTGACGACATTGTAATGGGGGCCTACTGTAGAATTTTCATCTTCCATGGAAATGTTTGGCCCCATTCACAACAGCAGAAACGAGCTTCCAGAGAAAGAAACAGTCCACGGTTTATTTCTATCTGGAAGGTGATGTGTAGCCAGGGGTCACATGTGCATGTTCACATCTGAAGCAAGACATGAAGTGTTCCCATGAATCAAACACACTCTGGTAGTTTGAAGTCACCGAAGTTGGGACCTGCTGCAGGAAGCCTGTTTCTGCAGCGAGGCTGCCCTTCACTCGGATATATGCCTCCATCTGTTGCTGCTTCATTTCCCAGGTCAGAAGTTCCTTGCAGGTGCTTCTGGCTACGAGATTCATGGCCCACCTGGGTTGGTTGGGGGGATCTCCCAAGCTATGTCAACCTGGGGTTGCATTATTGGTATCCTTGAATATTTTTCATTGGTGCTCTGGACTAGGGGACCTAAAAAATACTGTAGGGTACCTATGACCAGCAAGGAGTCATCAAAACTCCTCTCCCTTTAAAAAGGAAATACTTGAGGGAGCTGGAGAGATGGCTCAATAGTTAAGAGCACTTGCTGTAAAATCATGAGGATCCGAGTTCAGATCTCAGCGCCCACATAACAAGCTAGCTGGGCGTCCAGCAAACAAACGCCTGGAACTCTAGCTCCAGGGGATCTAGTGGTCTCTTCTGTCCTCTACCTGTGTGTCCTCTACACACACACACACACACACACACACACACACACACACACACACACTTTTTTTTTTTAAAGGAAATAAACAGAAAACAAAATGGGTTACAAAGTGACATGTTTTGGGAGAAGTGACAAGATTTCTATTATCCTTTATTTTCTTCATATTTCAACTTTTGATTTTTAGCATGGACAAACAGTCATCAGAAACAAAGGTATTTTTCTGGTCACTCATCGACGTTCTGGACAAAGAGCTATACGTAGTGTCTGGGAAGGGGCCTGTTGAACTGAAGGCAGAAAAGATGGTTGGAGCACAAGGAACCGCCCCAAATCAGGACAATGTGCCCAGGACAGCTACTTGTGCGCTCCAGTCACCTGCTGTCCAGTTGGTTCCACACCACAGAGTGGGTCCAGATTATCTCCACACTTTATTCCATGACGAAAAAAAAAAACAACAAAAAAAAAACCCCGCTTTTATATCACCACTATTTTGAATTTTATCCTAAATGAAGAATCTATCTTTATCCCACTTTAATAAAATTATCTAGCCGTGTAAGCTTTTGTCTGCAGTGAACCAGCCACCCAGCCTCCACTCTTTCGCTGTGATTTCCGTGTAGGAAGCTGCCTCTCTCATTGACACTCTAACGTCCTTAGATGAGCAGTCCAAATATCCATTCTCTTTCCGGTGGAATCCAGGGGTTCTGGAGGTCTCTTTCATTGAGTCCCTGTTGACCCCCCACTGCTCCAGCGAAAGGCAATGAGTTTCCTAACGGTTTTCAATTCCCTCTTCTTGTGGGATCCTCGTGAAGAAACTCACTGACCCCTTTAGCATTTGCTCCGTCGCTAAGCAGATGGCCCATGAAGCCCAGGTCCCAGCTGAGCTTCTGCTCGGAGCTCAGGGGTTTTTCAGGATCCTGGCAAAAAACTGGTGGTGCACCAGGATTCCAATGGGAGGGTGGACAGAACGTTGGGAAGTTAAGTTTGGTCAGATTCTAGAACAAGCAAGAGCCTAGTCAGAACTTCAGAAGGGGGAGAGAGGGAAGGAGGTGGTACACAGGAAGAAAACAAGTCCTCTGAGCCCTGCCTGAAGCATTGAGCAGCCCTCAGCCCCGCTGCGCTGCAAGGAGGCAGCCAGGGAAATGGGTACCCACCCCACTCCCTCCACTGATCTCATGGGGCCGGGGCAGGGGAAGGGAGAGTCTGCTGGCTGACACAGAAACTGTACCTGGGACCTGGGCACCCAGAGGCCTAGTGAACACATTTTGAAGCTTCATGCTATTTCAGACTCAGCATGTAACCTTTCCTATCATACATATCAAACCTTTCATGTAACCATGCCCACACTTGCCCACACTGCTCTCTTCTCTGGTTCCCAACTGTAGGAAGTGTCCCCTTTACTAATTGGCTTCTACAAAGAGAAGAAGCATGGGAGGACTCCTGAACTGTCTGCCTCCCTCCACCTACATCAGCTGCAGCACAGTCAGAGCGTGCCCTGCGGTCTGAGCTCAAGAGCAGGAGGATTTCAAGCCACTGTCTTCCAGTATTTGAGTTCTTGAGCCTAGGGCCACCAGGGGTGGTAGTTGTGGTGTCCCCTGACTGTTGGAGGTCCCTATTCTTCAGCCTTCCTTCAGTCCATGAGCAATGGATCCTAGAGCCTGGATGTAAAGCCTCCTTTTGCCTCAGTTAGTGAAAGTTAGTTTTTGCTGCTTGTAAAAGAGTTTTAATGAGAAAAATAAGATGTCAACTAGAAACGTGACTGAAAAAGTACTTTTGCTCCTTAAGCATGCCATCCCCTTTCACAACCTATGGAAACATCTCTCTTTTAAAGATACTGAAGCACGAATCGTTAGAAGGTCTTATTAATAAAATCAAACCTGAAGCCAGGTATTGGGGTGAACACTGAAAGATCAGAGAAGCGGAACAAGCCACAGCCACCTCGCCTTGCCAATTCCTCAGCTGATCCTGTTTCCTCAGACTGGAAGCCTCTGAGTCTTCATCCAAAATGAATCTCAGCTGAACTGCTGCTCAAAAGCCTATTTTGGCAGTTGGAGGTTGAGAATGGAGGAAATTACTGCATGAGTGCCCTGTTTCATAAAAGCTTAACTATCAAAGGTCTCCCTCCCCTTGAATTCATGGGCAAGTTTCAGTCATCTCTCCTCTCTTCACCAAGGTTCATGGGAACTTAGTGATATGAACACCATCCTGAGCAGGGAGTTAAGCACAGAAGAGATACTATCCTCTCTCTGCCCTGCACTCAAGTTGGTTATGAGCCACATAAGCGTTTAATCCTAGGAAGTGATGGCAAGAAGCAGAAAGGTATATAAGGCATGAGTCACCATGCCTGGCTGTTTCCAGTGTGGCCTTGAACTCACAAAGATCTGGATGGATCTCTGCCTCCCAAGTGATAGGATTAAAGTTGTGTGTGCCACCATTTTCTGGCCTCTATGTCTGTCTAGTGGCTGTTCTGTCCTCTGACCCCAGATAAGTTTATCAGGATGAAAAATATATTGGGGGACACAATATATCACCACAAGATATCTTCTCCAAAAATGAGGCAATGAGAGACAATGTTACTAATTTAAACATGCAAGGCACTGCTACATGTGACTGAACCAGAGCCAGGCCCATGCTGACAGTGTGTCTCTGGGGCATGCTGAAGGTCATGAACTTTCTTCTTTCAGGCTTCCATCCCACGTTTTTAAATTGTGTGAGTGACATCACATCGCTCTTGTAACTAGATTTTTCACGGTAGGTAGATAGATACCATCTTAAAAATAAGTTGAATAAATCATGTATCAATGCTAAAATAACAGTAAGGAAGGTCTCACATCATATGCCAAAATAGTAAAAGATAGTAACTGCAGAATTGTGTCAAAGAACAATACAAAGTTGGCTCTTTTCAATCTCTCTCTCTCTCTCTCTCTCTCTCTCTCTCTCTCTCTCTCACACACACACACACACACACACACACACACACACACACACACACACACACACACAGCCACGTAGTAGGCAATGTCATTTTTCAATAAACAAGTACCAAGAACTTAATATGCATGTCCTGGGCATTCAAATGAGTGAAAGGCAGCTTTCATCCTTGAAACACCTTTCTGTGTGGCCACCTACATTCAACCTCCATCCCCACCTCACCCCAGGAACCAGGAAAGACAACAGAAGAAGATTAAAAACTTGACCTTGAACAGCATAATGCATTAACTGTGCACAGAGACAGGCATTCCAGTATGTACAGAACAAAAGCATCCAAGACATGATCCCAGGACTCTTGCCTTGCCAGTTTTAAACAATGTACCAAAATATCAATATTATAGATTTACACTTTTGCCACCTTAAGAGTAGGCATACAAGTTAAAGCTGAATGTGGCAGAGTCAGTAGCTGGGAAGAAGAATTGATGGATTTATTACCCTCTTGTTTATCCTTCACACAGACTGTTTGGATAACATATTATACCTTCATTATGTGCCATCTATGACCAATAATAAACACAGCTGCATTTCACAGCTGTTGTGAGTTGAGAATGTCTTATGTGCATAACTAGAGTGAAGTTTAGCTGATTCCTTTGAGACATGAAACAGGAAGAAAAGTTGTTCAAATCTTAGATGGTCTTTTAATAAAAAACAAAACAAAACAAAACAAAAAAAAAACCAGCACCAGATATCAAGGTGAAAACTGAAAGATCAGAGAAGCAGAACAGCCAGCCACTAGTTCTTACCTCTACGAAATCTTCAGCCTCAAGAGAGTGAATTCCTGTTTCCTCACAACTTACATATCTTTCTGTGCCCTGCCATATTACTTCCTGGGATTAAAGAGGGGTGTGTGTGTGTGTGTGTGTGTGTGTGTGTGTGTGTGTGTGTGTGTGTGTGTGTGCTTGCTAAGCAAAGGCATGAGATCTGGGATTAAAGGTGTGTGCCACCACTGCCTGACCTCTATGTTTAATTTAGTGTCCTCTGATCCTCAGGCAAGTTTATTAGGGTATACAATATATCACCACAAAAAGTTAGGTTTTTTAAAAATTGTAACATAAATATTAACAAGATAATTTAAGACCCACAAGTCCTCATGCTGCTCTAATCATGGTTAACTCACTTATTGATTTGTTTATTCTTCCAGTCAGTTACTGAGGTATCCCATGCCAAGACTTGAAGGCAAACTGTGGAGGGTCCAACTTAATGAAATCCCTTCCCTTAAAAACGGAGTTGGGGCCAAGAGATGGTTCAGGGGTTCAGAGCACGGCCCGCTCTGCCCGAGGACCAGGAGTTGGTTCCCAGCACGCACAGGGCAACTCTGTACCCATCTGTAACTGTAGTTCTAGGAAATCGTACACCTTTTCTGGCTTCCACGGACACTGCTGCACGCCGCACATTTACACACATGCAGGCAGAACACATAAAATAAATAAATAAACCTTTTTTTTGAAGAGGTTTCCAAATCAGGTAGGGAAAAACCAGATGGGAGAGACAGTAAGCAAGTGGCCCCAAACATGAACACAGGAGACATCGGGGCTCTTCAAGGGGGTACAGGCGCGGCCACTTGGCTTCAATAGACCAGCCTTGCCTCTGACAGCTCGGGTCCCTAGGGAATGAAACCAGCTCTGTGACAACTGGAGGTGGGAGTCCAAGAATCAGCAGTGTTTGGAGCCTGGGCGCAGTCGCAGGCAGAGGAAGCTGAGGGGAGGAACAGCTCTTGAGAGGTCCGTGTGCGACCGGCCTGATGTGTTACCAGGATTTCTGAGAAGCGGAAGCAAGGTTTTGAGAATGCCGGTCTCCAGCTCCGTAGAGCGCCCTGGGCCCAAAGTCAGTCTTGGCCAGCAAGCGGGTGTAGAAGCTTCCCTCTCGACTGGAAATGCGACCTTCAGCCTCTCTGGTTCTTAGCTTCCTAATCTGCAGAGTGAGGCACCAGGTCACGTCCATGGGCTTCAACAAGTCTAGGATATTTTAGGTGGGGAAAAGTGTAAGCTTTTTTGCTGGTTTGTATTCATTTAAATATTTTTATGTGTGTTCATGTGTGTGCAGGTACACATTCACATGTGTGCACGTGCTTGTGGAGTCCAGAGTTCAACATGGGTATCTTCTTCAAATGCTCTGTCTTATTTTTTGAGACAAGGTCTCTCCCTGAGCCTGGAGCTTTCTGACTCAGATCCATTATACGGCCATAAACCTCAGGGCCCCTCCTGTCTCCCCTTGCCTGACACTGGGATTATGAGTGAGTGCTGCCACGTGTGGCTTTTTACGTGGATCCTGGAGATGCCAACTCAGGACCTTGTGTTCTTGGCAAGTACTTCACCAATGGAGCAAGCCCTCCAGTCCCTAATTTTAATTTAATATTGTGTTTGTTTGTTTGTTTATTATGAGGGGGCAGAGGACAACTCTCAGGAGTCAGTTCTTTCCTTCCACTGTGGGCTGAGGGGATCAAACTCAGCTGTTGCGCTTGTGTGGCAAACAGGTCTGCTCACTGAACCATCTCACCAGCCTCTGGCCCCTAATTTTAATGTATTTTACATAAATAAACTGGTAACTTGGTTACACTGATAGTATTTCTCTTGCTAAGTAAATAGGAAAAGCATACTTATTTAAACGTGTGTGTGTGTGTGTGTGTGTGTGTGTGTGTGTGTGTGTGTGTGAAGAACATACATGTTAAGAAGATAACACAGGCAATAGACAGATGTGGTGTACATGAGAGGAAAGTTTGTAAATGCTAATGGTAAAAGTGCTCCACTCTTTAGTCTAAGAGCTCTTTAAAATGATAACTTGAATTGTCAAAGTAGAATTGGAAGGGAAGATGAGACCTTCATAGGAAGGGCATGCTGGGAGTGCTAGAGGCTTGGTGGCCAGAGCCTACAGTGAGAAAGAAAGTTGCCTTGGGTAGAGGGAGCTACAAAATGGGAGGCCCAGAGGAGGGGCCAGGGACTGCCAAGAGCTGTTCCCTTGCTGAGGTAGCCTCTGGAAACCCGAACCCACACAGGGCAGGAGGTGGAGGAAATGGGCAGCGGCTTGCACTCCGCTAGTCCTTAGACTTCCTCTGCTTCCTTCACTTAGCAAGCGGAGGGAATGGCCCAGCGACGACGTCAACCACACACGATCGAACAGATCGAACCAGTCATCCCGTCATTTTGGTATCTGACATTTTGATAGTTTATAACACTTTCCAAATGCTGTTCATGGTAGTGGGGTTAGAAAGAGATGAGATGCAGTCTCTGCCCTAAAAAGGAGCCTGTGGTCAGGGTCACCACTGCTGTGGTGAAACCCCAGGACCAAAAGCAACCTGGGGAGGAAGGGGTTTGTTTGGCTCACACTTCAGCATTGCTGCTCATCACTGAAGGAAGTCAGGACAGGAACTCACACAGGGCAGGAACCTGGAGGCAGGAGCTGATGTGGAAGCCATGGAGGGGTGCTGCTGACCAGCTTATTCCTCATGGCTTCTTGGCCTTTTGGCTAAGATCAACTGTTACCAGCTTATTCCTCGAGGCTGGCTCAGCCTGCTTTCTTTGCTTTTCTCTTTTTTTCAGAGTTTAAGGAATGTATTGGTTTTTAAAGTTTTTTTTACAAGTATATATTGTATGTTGAGCACACCCTCTCGTGTTCTCTGCCCCCCTCTCTGCCTCCCCCTCCTAGAACTAGGGAACTAGTCCCCTTGTTCCCCTAGATGGTCTTACTTCCACCTTCATGAAATATATTCATACGAGATTTTATGTCTCTATATAAAAAAATCTAGGAGCCACAAAGGAGAGGAAACATGATATTTGTTTGAGACTGACAATACACTCTCTATGATCAACCACCTCTCGCTGCGTTCATTTTCCTGCAGATGACACAACTCTCCTTTTTATTAACTTTCTTTTTATATTTATTCTTTGTGTCTTTCACATCTTACATCCCGATCCCACCCATCCCCTGTCCCTTCATATCTACCCTCTGCCCCTGCAACAACCCCCCCACACACACACAATAAAACAAAATAAAATTTAACATAAAAAAGGAACAAAAGGAAGAAGGGGGAAATTTTGTCATGGAAGCTGCAGTGTGACACAGTGAGTCACACAGTAAACCCCCTTTGTCCATACATCTTTATACACAGGCATTCATCACAAAGAATCATTGGTCTGGTTCGAGTCCCCTGGTCTCTGCTGCACTATCAACACTGGACCCTCACTGGGACTCTTCCTGGGCTTCCACTTGCTGCCCTGCATCATGGAGATCCCATAGTCTTGAGTCTGGACCTGTGCTCCAGCAGATCACAGATGAGGTGGATGTTGGGGTGGGCCAACACTTGTTAACTCTGGTTCTGAGTAGTTGCAGGGTTGGTCAGCCCGCCAGCTCTCCCCTGTCTTCACCGCCAGGGTGAATTCCCCAGCACTGCCCTGGCTAGTTCACCCTTTTCAGGGGTAAGCAAGGGCTGGGGCCAGTTCTCCTGCTTTCGCACCCTCAGGGGCGGCTCTCCCACCCCTACACCTTTAGGGCCAGCTCTACTGTGTTGGCCAGGTGAGGTGTAGGGGACATTCTCCTGAGGGCTGCCGCTGATGGGGGCAGGGATAGCTCTCCTGCTCTAATGATCTCAGGGCCAGATTTTACACCTTAGGCAGGGCTGGGGGGATCTCTCCCCCACCCATGTCTCCACCTGACAGATGAGTAATGAGGATAACTCTTTCATCTGCCTCCGTCAGCCTGCTTTCTTATAGAACCCAAAACTACCAGCCCAGGGGTGGCCCCACCCACCATGAGCTAGGCCCTCCCCCATGGATCACTAGTTAAGAAAATGGCCTACGGACTTGCCACAGACTTCTGTACGGAGGCATTTTCTCGGATGAAGCTCTCTCCTCTCTGAGGACTAGCTTGTGTCAAGTTGGCATGAAATTACCCAGCACAAAACCTGCTGTGGAGGAAGGGAAGCGCACATGTTCTGAAATGCATCAGAATTCACTGTGGTGAGACCAATGATAGCTGCCCAAAGAAGCAGAGCAGTGAGGAGGGGCCTGGGAAGTCTAATTGCATGATCTGGAGAGAAGAAAGACCAGCTAGACACTGACCAAGAGTTACCCAGGAATCTTCCCCTTGATACAAATACTCATGATCTGTACATTCAAATCCTGTTTGCAGAATATGTGGCATGTGTCAGGAAATAGTCAATAAAACTGATTAAACCCCCACCTCTTCAAAGCTAGTGAGGCGAGATGGATAACACACAAATAAAAGTATGTGAAGTGGTGCCAAGGGCTGTGGAGGACAAGACAGGAAGGGAAGGGTGGAGGCTGGCGTGCCGCTTTTTGAAAGGTGCTTAGGAGAAGCTGACTAAAAACGGATTATTTGAGCAAGCCTCTGAGGAAGATGAGGAAGCAGGCCACGGGGAGGTAAAATAGTGTTTCCGGAAGAGGGAAAGGAACTAGCAAAGGTCCTGAGGTAGTAGGTGTATTTAAAAACAGCACAGCACAGAGTGATGGAGTGAGATGAACAGTAGAAAATAAAAGGGGGAGTTTAAACCCGGATACATGAATTCAATAACAGATCAAATAAGTTAATTACGTCATAGACAGTTAAGTTTGGGCATAGTTACAATTAGCTGCCTTTAATACACCATGGGGGTGGCTATGTCCAGTTGGCAGTGAGCTCCGTCAGCCTGCAGTTCAGGCAGGCGGTCTGAGTTGGGCGCAGTATATACAGAGGGCACCCACAGCCGTGAGAATGGATCAGAGCCCCAAGGGAATGTGCTAGTGACAAAAAGAATTTGGGAGAGTGGCTGCTGAGGGCGTGAGGTCTCATGGACAAGCTGAGAACAGCTCTGTAGTTTGGTGGCCATGACAACTGGGGAAGAAGCAAGAAGCAGATGAGACCAGCTGGAATGGGAAACAGGGACCAAGGAGAGTCCGGGGACCAAGGAGAGTCAGCATCCCTGAGGCCCAGTGAAGGGCTGAACCAGGAGGAAATGAGTGCCTCATTGCCAAACGCTGCTGGTGGGCCTAATAAAATGAGAACTGGCTACTGGAGGAGGCAGCAGACACCCGTGTGGACACTCACAAGAGACTTCCCATGGAGACAGGAGGGGGTATGTGGGGCGGGGGGGAGCAAAGCCTTTTACAGACATTCAGGAAAGCAAGAGAAGAGGCCTAGAACTGGGGATGTGGACAATTCTTTTGAAGGTTTTGTGGAACAAGTCTTTCTCTGTCCCACCAGCCAGCTCCCAAATAATGACGTGGAGACTTCTTAATTATGAAAGTTTGGCCGTAGCTTAGGCTTGTTTTTAACTAGCTCTTATAACTTAAATTAACCCATTTCTATTAATCTACGTTCTGCAATGCACCACCCATCCAGCTTCTTCCATGTCTCCTGGCATCTCTCGAATGCCTGGATTCATCTCCTACTTCCTCTTTCTCTGCCTGAAAGTCCCGCCTATACCTCCAGCTTAGCTACTGGCCGTTCTGCTCTTTATTTCACCAATCACAGCAATACACCTTCACACAGTTGATAGGTATTTTGAATCCCCAGTAACAGGTTCCTTCACCAATACAATAAGCCAAATTAAAAGTAAAGGACCAGGTATAATATGAGCAAAGTGTAGGAGTCCAGCTCCAACATGTGGAAGGGTTCTTGGGGGGAGGAGTGAGGAATGAGGAAGTATTAGAAATATAGACGGAGATCATGAGAAAGACAGAGACACAGAATAGCTATGGGAGGGCCCTGGGTCAATATCCAGTCTCCTTGAGTTTAATCATGATGGACTTTTTATACATCAGCAAGGGGAAGAGCAAAAGGTCTCCCCCTTTCAAGGTTGAGATGTAAAGTACCAACAAGTGTAGACCCTTCAAAACACCTGGCAACCACACCTTTGGCCAAATCATCCCGTTATGCAGCCCTGCTGGGTAAAGCAAGCTTAGACTTTCTGACCTTGAGTAAGGCCTTACTGGGGAGCCTCTATGGGCCCTCAAAGCAAAGCAGCCCCAGTGGTCTTGGGGGAAGAGAAGAAATCACTTGGCAGGTCTATGGACCGGAGCTTAAATACCCTGTAGTCATAGTCTTGGCAGGCTTTCTGAGGGGCAGGGTATGGAGAAGGCGGGGGGGGGGGGGGGGGGGGGGGGGGGGGGGGGGGACTGAGGCAGAGCTTCCAACAGAACGACAATTGACAAATATCTCACAAGTTTTGTTGTCATGAAGAGAGAAATGGGAGAGTTGCTAGAAGGATCCGTAGGGTCCAAAGACTTTTTTTAAATATACAGCTTACATTTTATAAAGAATAAGGATATTACAACTTACTTATATATCAATAGTAATGATATATAAGAGAGAAGAGAGAGAGATTTGGGTGTTATAGGAACAAAAGGAGAAAATCCCCCAAAGCAACATCTTTCATAGAAAAAGAAGAATAAAATGATACAGAAGTTCATGGAAATGTTTGGTCACTGACAAATTGAAGCTAACAGGAAGCCCCAATTAACTACTCAGAATTCCCACTGTGGGCACAAGTATTTGTTGTGTATGTTTATGATGTAATGAAGATTTATTTATTTGTTTATCATATTTATATGTACTCATGTATGCCTGTGTAGATGAAATTCTAAATGATCTTAGTAAATAAGAAACACAGAGCCAAACACAGAGTTAAAGCTTAAGAGATCAGAGCAAGAGCCACGACTCCCTTTAGCTTACCACTAGCTGCCGTCCTTCCCCAGAGAGAGAGAGACCTTCTTCCTGTGTGACTGTCTTTTTATTGCCTTTCTGTTCTGCTTTCTCATTGGCTCTAAACCCAACCACATGATTTCCTCATCACTGCCTGTCTATACAGACCTCCAGGTCTCTATGGTTCGTACTGGGATTAAAGGTTCAGGTCACCACTTAGCTGTGTCCTTGAACACACAGAGACTCTGCCTGCCATGTGATCAGATTAAGGTGTGTGTGCCACCACCACTGGACTTCTGCTAAATGGCTCCCTGTTAGCTCTGATCCCCAGGCAACTTTACTTACAAATAAAATCACATTTCAGCACAAATAAAATATCACCGTATGACTGTGTGAGTCTATGTGCACCATGTGCATACAGGTGCCCTCAGAGGTCAAAGGGCTTCAGATCCCTGGAACTGGAGTTGCAGGCAGTTGTAAGCCATCTAATATGGGTGCTGGGAACTGAACATGGGTCCTTCAAAAGAGCAGTAAGCACTCCTAAACCACAAGCCATCTCTCCAGCCTGTTGGTGGCATTTTGGGGTGAGGACAAGACATACAGTCTGATAGTGTGTACCTTTGGGGTATCATGGCATTAAATGTAACTAAATTTGTGTTGTCCAAAGCAATGTGACTTTTAGGGACTCAGCCAATTGTTCATTGAACAGATATTGTAGCACATGTACCATATACTAGGCCTTGTGGTAAGTGCTAAGGACACAAAGGTATGCAGGGCAGAGTAGCCTGTGTCTTCTAGGAGCTCAAAAATCAGAGAAGCAGACAATATTGGCAAGATGTATGTGGCTGCAGCGGGAAGTTGGCCAGCCTGAGTAGGAGGATGTGCAGGCTGCCGGATGCGGATACTGAGACTGGGGAAGTCAAGGAGTCTTCCTAGAGAATGAAGTGATGTCCAAGCTGAAACTTCAAGTGGCTGGAAAGAGGTGCACAAGGTGGTGAGCAGCCACTGACAGGAAATGTGAGCGCCACTGTGCTTCCAGCTGACAACAGGAACTTGAGGTGAAGAGGCCAGAGGCTCGCTTGGGGGATTGCTGTGCTGGACTCACGACACACCTTGAAGACCCTATTAAGCCTGAGAACCAAGCAGAGCAGTTACGAATAACCACATTGAGGTCAGAGGGAGAAAATGAACTCCCAGGTCAAAAGAAGAGTGCCTGATGGGGGCGGACTTACAGTGGAGGGAGGGGTGGGGAAGTGGAGTGGAGGCAGGAGAATCTACTCAACAACTTTGTTAGAAAATGCCATCATAGTATCTGTCTTAGTTACTGTTCTATTGCTGTGACGAGACACCGTCATGACGTCAGCTTATAGAAGAAAGCATTTAACTGGGGGCCTGCTTACAGGTTTGGAGGGTTAATCCATTATCACCATGGCAGGGAACATGGCAGTATGTGGGGGCCCAAAAGAGCTTGACCACACAGCTGCCATGACAGGCTCAGAAGCCCAGACACTGGCAGGCAACACCTGGACCCAGGAAAAGGGAATAACTGACATTCCAAACATTCCCTATACCCCTAGACAAATGTCAGCCACTCAGGGTCCTGAAGCTGGAAATCCCCTCACCCCAACCTCTGTTGTGATAAAACCCCCACCCTGCCGGGACTCTCTGCTCTCACTGTTGCATCAGAGAGTCCAAGCTCTGAACTTGAAAATAAAGGCTCTTTGCTTTTACATACGGGATTCGGTCTCCATGGTGGTCTTTTGGGGGTCTCCGAGATCTGGGCATAACAGCAGCAGGCAGGCAAGCAGGCATAGTGATGAAAGCTTTATATACTGATCTGTAGGCAGCAGGGAGAGAGAGAGAGAGAGAGAGAGAGAGAGAGAGAGAGAGAGAGAGAGAGAGAGAGACTCTGAGCCTGAGCCTGCCATGGGCTTTTGAAGCCTCAAAGCCCACTCCCAGTGACACACCTCCTCCAACAAGGTCACATCTTCTAATCCTTTCCAAACAGTTCAACTGGGGACTACTAAGCAAGCAAATATATGAGCCCATAGGAGCCATTTTCATTCAAACCACCACAGTATCTAATATCTTGTATGCTAATTAAAAATAATACAAATAAAATTTTAAAAAGGATCTGTTGGAATCAAGACATTTGTATGGTGTATACACATGAAGAGGTTATTATGAGCCTGATCATATTTTAGACACACCCACATTTGTGGCAGCGTTCCCACTGGGCTACACCTGGCCTGGCTCCAGAGAAGCACCTAGCCCTAATCCATCTTTTGGTTAGCAGACACCTTTTGCTATTCTTGTTTGTAGCCCTATGTGAATTTTTTTTTTTTTTGAATTCAAGATACCTTTAATATATATATTGGTTTAACTCAGCAGCCTTTACAATCAAATGTCTTTCTGTTGTTAAAAATCCCAAAGACAATATAATCCAGACTCTGTGTGTGGTTTCTATCTTTATGTGGCTTATTTTTATATTACTTTTACTGTTTCTTTAAAGACTATTTTTTTTATTTAATTTTTTTATTTTTATTTTGCAATACAATTAGGAGGATACTAGATGTGGAACAAGGATGACTGGACTGCTACTCACATCACCAGGGAGGCTACCTGGAAAACAGGACCCAGAAAGACACGGGGAAATGGAATGAGATCTACATGGACAGCCTGGACATGAGTGGGGGTAGTGAAGGGCGAGGGTCGAGGGAAAGAGAGCTTGGGGGAGCGGGAGATCCCAGCTGGATCAACAACAGAGAGGGAGAACAAGGAATAGGAGACCATGGTAAATGAAGACCACATGAGAATAGGAAGAAGCAAAGTGCTAGAGAGGTCCACAGAAATCCACAAAGATACCCCCACAACAGACTGCTGGCAATGGTCGAGAGACAGCCCGAACTGACCTACTCTGGTGATGGGATGGCCAAACACCCTAAATGTTGTGCTAGAAACCTCATCAAACTACTGAGGGATCTGGATGCAGAGATCCATGGCTAGGCCCCGGGTGGATCTCGAGGAGTCCAATTAGTGAGAATGAGGAGGGTTTATATGAGCGAGAATTGTTGAGACCAAGGTTGGATAAAGCACAGGGACAAATAGCCAAATGAATGGAAACACATGAACTATGAACCAATGGCTGAGGGGTCACCAACTGGATCAGGCCCTCTGAATGGGTGAGACAGTTGATTGGCTTGATCTGTTTGGGAGGCATCCAGGCAGTGGGACCAGGTCCTGTGCTCATTGCATGAGTTGGCTGTTTGAAACCTGGGGCCTATGCAGGATCGCTTGGCTTGGCCTGGGAGGAGGGGACTGGACCTGCCTGGACTGAGTCTACCAGGTTGATCTCAGTCCTCGGGGAAGGCTTTGCCCTGGAGGAGGTGGGAATGGGGGGTGGGCTGGGGGGAAGGTGAGGGGGGCGGGAGTGGGGAGAACAAGGGAATCCGTGGCTGATATGTAGAACTGAATTGTATTGCCCTATGTGAATCTTGTCTCAGAGTCTCGCAAGTATACAAAGGCCTATGCAAAACTTGGTTCAGGAAACCTGGAAAACTGTGGTACCTGATGAATCGAGGAAGTTGCACTTGGCATTGTATTTTTGGAAGCTTCTTTCAGGTTGTTTTGAACATATGGGAATCAACTGGCTAAAGTGTAATTATTGAGAGAAATAACAATGCCCTTGGCGAAGGGAAAGTGCTTCAGTTCTGAGAGGCTGGATTCCCCCTGCAGCTGAGAAAGGCTAGGCACATTCTTAAGTTGCCTCTGGGTCTTCATTCAACTGTCCAGTCCCTCAAGAACCCACATACCTGTGCCATGACACACATTTGTGCATTTAATCCAGACTGAGTCCTATATCATCCACACTTTACAGAAGAGGAAACTGAGGCACAAAGAGGAGTAGCCTTGCTAGTTTGTACAACTTGTAAGTGGAGGGGTAAGCATGCCTGCTCATGCAGTGTGGTATAACACCTTACTCTCCATGTCATATGACTGCCCATGGTTAGATGAATTTAAGAAATACAAAGAGGTTGTGTGTGTGTGTGTGTGTGTGTGTGTGTGTGTGTGTGTGTGTGTGTGTTGGACAATGGGAAGTATTCTTTCCTGGTAGTTCAGAACATATTATTGATATTAGAATAGTCTGATGAAGTCTCTGTTGTACAATCATGTCTAATTAGGAGAAACTTCTTTATGAAATGGAAGATGTGGTCATTTCTGTGACTCAGGAAATGTCTTATTTCTTCTGGTTGTGTTGTTCTTTCACACTCTCAGGCTCCCAAGAACTTTTAGAACCATATACCAGGCGTCAGGAAGCAGGGATCTGACTGGGTCAAAAACCCACCAGTACTGAGAAACCAGAACAAGGACTGTTTTCTTTAAACCAGTTTATTCACAAGAACACTGAGGTTGTGTGTAGGTGGAGTTTTCCTGTCCCAACTGCCTGCTCCCAAATAATCACTCAGAGGCTTAATATAAATTATAAATGTTTGGCCAAAAGCTCAGGCTTATTACTAACTAACTCTTACATTTTAAGTTAACCAATATTCCTTATTTATGCCCTGCCACATGGCAGTACCTTTATTTGTGTGGCATGTTCATCTGCTCCCTCTGCATCTGTGTGGTGACTCCTCTGACTCTGCCCTTCCTCATCCCACCATTCTCAGTTTGGCTTTCCTGCTCAACTTTATCCTGTTCAGCTATTGGCCAGTCAGCTTGTTTATTAAACCAATCATAGCGACATACATTTGCACAGTATGCAGAAGGATTATTCCACAACGGTTGTGCACATCACTCAGATCATTTTGTAACTCTTGAACCTGATAGCATGTGGAAAATGCTCATCCTTCCAGCAGGGACTCTGAGGTGTCAAAGTACCATGTGTAGCCAAGAAGGCTGATGAACTTTTTATCTTGAATAGTTTTGTTGAGGTCTAGTTTATATACCATAAAGCTCACCCATTTGACTGTATGCTCAATAATTTCTGATGAATATTTGGGTTGTACACCATCACCAAAACCCAGCTGGGAGGTGCTTTCCTCACCCACAATGCTCCCTGATGGCCACGTACATCCCCACTCCCATCCTCGGCTCCAGGCAACTGCAGATGTATTTCCAGGCCTATAAATTTGTCATTTCTGGACATCGTGTGAGAATGGACTCATGAAGCATGTGGCTTCTTTTCCTCAGCCTCATTCTTTTGAGTTTATTCATGTTGTAATGGATATCTGTACTTACTTCTTTTTATTGCTGAACAGAATTTCACAGTGTGTACAAGCTGTTCATCCCCTCATTTCTTGATGGACATTTATTTGGGTTGTAACTGGCCAGAGGCTATTATGAACAGCACTGCTATAAACAGCCACATGCATGTCTGTGCATGGCCGTGTTTTCATTTTTGTCAAATAGAGATTTTTAAGTATATAATTACTTCAGTAGCTCTTTGAATGGTCATGGAATCCTTTGACTATCGCCACCATCTAAATCCAGAGCATTTCTGTCATTCCAAAAAGAAATCCCATCCCCATTAGCAAGCACTCCCTGTTTGCCTTCTTCCTTCCCCTGGCAACCACTAAGTCACTTTCTGTTTCTATTCAGTTGCCTATTAGGGACATTTCCGGTCCTGGTAATTTTCTTGATATCCTTCTTGTCCTTGTCCTTATGGGGGATGAAAGAAACCAACCACTGTGGCCTTTTGCGACTGACTCTTTTCGTTCAGCATTATTTATTTCAAGATTTTTATGTACTGTGTGACTATACTCTTCTTAGTGCTAAAGACATTCTTTTAGTTTTGGTTTGGTTTCGGGGGTATTTTGTTTTGTTTGACAATGTCTTGCCCTAAACAAGGCCAGAATTGTTATGTAAACAGTCAGGCCTCAGACTTAAAGCAATCCTCCTGTCTCTGCCTCCTGAGTACTATGTTTGGCAGTAACTGTTATGAACCGTGCTGTTGTGAGTACACGAGCTTCCCCTTAGATCTGTGTTTTAAATTCTCAGTTCCCTTGGGTGTCACTCTTGGAACAGACTGCCAGGCCATGTGCAAACTGAAAGTTTAACTTTGTGAGGTGCTAGTCAGCTGCTTCTCAGAGTGGCAGCACCACCTTACTTACCCCCATTATTAATGCGTGAAGGGTCCCATCTTTCCATTCTCATCAACACTTCTTATTATCTGTAGTTCTTTTTCTTTCTTTTTTTTTTAAGTAGACATCCTAGGACAGGTTGAACAAAATTAAATCCAACTAAGAACAAATAAAACAACTCAAAACAATAGGAATCCTAAGGATTTCCAAAGAAGGACATTCTGTGTAGTGTGTTATTCAACTACAGAATCTCCCTAAATAGCTGCTCTGTAAGACTCTGAGGAAATAGTGCGTTGTTCACCTGACCATGGCTTTCAATACAACAATGTGGAAGGGTACCGCTAGTGTCCCCGAATTTGTCCAGTGGCTCAGGAGCTTTGGGTCTCCTAAACAGCACATGTAAAGGCAGCACAGCTTAGCTGTTCCATCTCAGAAGCCTTGAGCCCAATTATTTCAGCTCGGAATTTATCTAAAGAAAACAAAGAAGTACTCAGAATCAATTCATAAGGATGTTCACCACAGTATTAACTTTAAAGGTACTTACAAAATTATTAATGACTAAATCTTTAAGGCTTCTTTGCTCTTTATGCACTTTCCAAATAATCTCTAGTGTTTCATTTATATAATTAAAACAGTTTAAAATAAATCTTCTTTCTTTTTTTTAAAAAAAATATTTTTAATTTTAAATTCTGTGGACCTGCTGATGTGAGTACAGTGCCTGTGGAGAATAGAGGGGTAGTGAAGAGGTAACTGGATCCCCAGAGCTGAAGTTCCAGCTGGTTTGAGCCTCCTGATGTGGGTGCTGGGAGCTGAACTTGTGTCCTCTGCAAGGACACTATGAGCTCCTAACCACTGAGCTAGCTCTCCAAACCCATATTATTTGCCTTTTTTAAAAAAAGGTTTTACATATTTTATCACTGGACAAACCAGTTATCTCATATGTAACAGATAAAGGCAAATCAGATCCTCAACTTGAGCATGACCAAATCTTCAGAGGTGAAAAAATGTTCAGCTCCATCCAGGAGGGCTGATGGATGACCATTGATAGAGTGTGTTGGCTGTCAAAACAGGATTCCAGTGAGATGATCACTGACCTTGCTCAACGTTACTGGTCAGCCACAATGTAGGGAGGACTGTTTGCAGAGATAGCCTGTTTCCCAGGATAGACGTGTTGGTCGAGTAAAATAGCTCGAGGAAGAGGAGCGATTGCAATCTGCACATACCCTCCACTGGAGTACCTACTTTCTCACAGCAAACTTCCTACCCTCCATTATAAAAGACCATTCCTAGCTTTTCTCTCTGCAGATCCCCATCACTCCCGCAAGAGAAAGGATAACCCTTGCTTGTGTGTTAATAAGTGCAGTCTCGGGGCTGGAGAGATGGCTCAGAGGTTAAGAGCACTGCTTGTTCTTCCAAAGGTCCTGAGTTCAATTCCCAGCAACCACATGGTGGCTCACAACCATCTGTAATGAGATCTGGTGCCCTCTTCTGGCTTGCAGGGATATGTGCAGACAGAACATTGTATACATAATAAATAAATAAATCTTTAAAAAAAAAAAATAAGTGCAGTCTCGTGTGTTAAGGTCAGACTCTGATTGCTTTCCTGATTTTTGTCTCTTATTCTGCACTCCAAAATCTAACAACCTTGGTTCACCACAACTCTCAGTCACACAGTTGTGTGACTCCTTAAAGACCCAGCTTCAGTCTCCTACAGCATCTTCTGATTTTGTTACTTGTTTTCATCTGAATCCATTGGTGAACAGGATAATTTCACTTTTGTTTCTTGGCCAGGAATTACTTGATTCTGAGAGTCTTGTGAGCAGACATGGTGAGAAGTTGAGTCAGGTGAATGGCATGTGATGGCAGAGAAAGAAGAAGAGCTATTTTTTTTATGTATACATGGTGTGTGTGTGTGTGTGTGTGTGTGTGTGTATACATGTGTTTATGTGTGTGTGGTGTGCTGTAGTGTATGTATATGTGTGCATGTATGTGTGCAGCTGCACATGTTTTTTGTGACGAGGAGGCCAGAGGTTGACATTGGCTGTCTTCCTCCATTTTACTCTTTGAGACAGGATCCCACTGAACTTGGAGCTGACCTGCAAGCCTCCAGGATCCCTCTGACTCCTTCACATACTCCCCTCCCTCCCCAGTGTGGAGTTACACAGCTACTGTGTCCTGGTTTTATATTAGTGATCGGTATCCAAACTTAGGTCGTCATGTTAGTTGACTAACAGGAGCTTCTCCCTCTGAACCATCTCCCTGCTTGGACATGTTATGTCTTAAAACAAACAAACCCAAACTTCTGCTCCATCTCCAAGGTGCAGTTTTCATTTTTATCTTCACTTAATCACCCAGTGGCTTCTTCCCACCTACCCTCTGCTTTGCACTTCAGGTGCATCTGTGGCTGGGTCAGAGGCAAGAGACCCTGAAAGGGGCTGCATGTAATGACAGAGCTATAATGTCAAAAGCAGCTTTTAAACGAGGATTCTAGCCATTCAAGAAATTCAGTATACTTCCGTGCATTCAATTGTTTTTGAGATCATTAAGTAGGAAAACCCCCACATTTTCTTTTCCATGATTAGGCTGGGAAATTTATTCTGGACTAGTGGAAATGGTTGTTAACCACACCTGGGGTGTTTCCTGAGCATCCAGGATGGCTCACTCCCTAGGTGGACTCTCCAGAACCTCTGCTACTTCACTTCCTCCAGGAAGGAGGGAAATGGTTGTTAACCACACCCGGGGTGTTTCCTGAGCGCCCAGGATGGCTCACTCCCTAGGTGGACTCTCAGGAACCTCAGCTACTTCACTTCCTCCAGGAAGGAGGGAAAAGGTTAAGCACAGACAGCAATGGTGAACTCTTTGTTGACTTTTCCACAGTAAGCTAATAAAATAATCACAGCCTTGGGTAACAGTTGCATCACAGCACTCCAGCAAGATCCCAGAACCTGCTTATTAAACCTCAGGGCATTGCATGTACTTCATGATTTCTCTACCAAATGAGCAGTTTCACTTACAAGTTTTAATTGATAAGGTAGAACATTTGCTTCACACAGGGAGGAAGTCTGTCAAAAGGACTTAAATGTGTGTGCATATATACATATACTTACATTGTACTGCCCAGTTTGGCATCTCTTTATCATCCACTCCAAAACGCCCAGGCAGAAAGCCAAAATCCTCAGAATATGCTTCCTTTTCAACTAAATCATTACGAGTGATCTAAAGAGTTAATTCTGCTACGTTATAATCAGTACTATCTCTGCATGAGCTTGCTGCTCAGTGTATTTCATGAAATGTTCAGTCTGCTGCTCAGATGCTCTGGAACTGGAGTTACAGACAACTGTGAACTACCAGGTGGCTGCTGGGAATTGAACCTGGGTCCCCTGGAAGAGCAGCCAATGCTCTTAATTGCTGAGCCATCTCTTTTGCCCCAATCCGCTGCTCTAATTATAATATGGATTATATTTTCTAGAACAGTGGGCTAGTGAATTATGTCAATGGGTACAGGAATGTTAAGAAACCACCAAGCTCCATTGAGAAAATGAATGTACATCATAGTCTAAGAATGCTTTAGAAAGTATTACAGCAATATGTGCTTGAATGAATTTGTAATAATAGATAATAGTCAAATACCAGAAAGTAAAGCAGTCTCATTGATAAAGTTAGCAATGTACTGTCAAGTGGCAAGAATTAACACACACACACACACACACACACACACACACACCCTTCTATGAAAGAGAAATACTCAGAGATAAAAGTCTAGGTGTCTAGCTCAGGACCACAAGGATTTTAAAATGTCCCAGATAAGCCTCACAGCTCACATTGATATTAATGCCAGGAACTACTGTTGCTTCCTTTCTGTTCATTTCATTAGTGCTTGGAATGAGAGGCCCTTGCCCTCTTATTATATACGTACATTGAGCAGGGTTGGCGAAATGTTAGCAAGTCTTCCCTTGGAATGTCACCTCAGGGAATTGTCTTTTCCATGACAGACACACACCTGACAAAAGGCCTGACGTGTGTTTCCAAAGTGTTCTTCCCCCAGTGGTGGGAACCTCGGGCGCTGTGTACCAGGGGACGGTGGGAACCTCGTGTGCTGTGTACCAGGCGACGGTGGGAACCTCGTGCGCTGTGTACCAGGGGACGGTGGGAACCTTGGGCAAGGGAGTACGTTGCGCTAAGTGTCCCTATGTATGCATACCACACACCAAGAACAGTAGTTTTCAGAGGTCAAATTTAAAAAAAGAAAATGAATAGAGAAAGATGCAAACCTGGCTGAGTTCCTTACAGTTACCTAGACACAAGATTCCTTCAATGTCACAGCACGATCTTTTTCTGAAGTCAAGAAATAGAACCTAAAAATGGCAATGCCAGGCATACACTGTGGTGGTGACACATGGTCATGGTTGGTTTTGATTGTTGGCTTGGCACGATGTAGAATCACCTGGGAAGTGGGGGTGGGGATGGGGGCGGGAGGGTGGGGATAGGAGGGTGGTGTTGGGGGGGTGGGCTCAAGGAGAAATTGTCTTGTTAGGTCACCCTGTGGGATTGCCAGTGAGGAATTTTTCTTACATTTAGTGTGTGTGTGTGTGTGTGTGTGTGTGTGTGTGTGTGTGTGTGCACCATGTGCTTGTGGGGACTAGAGGACAACTTACAACAGTCATTTCTCTCCTTTCTCCTTCTTGTGGGTGCCATGGATTGAGCTCAGGCCACCAGCCTTGGTGACAAGCATCTTTTCCTCTAAGACATCTTACTGGCCTGGGATTTTTTTTTTATTAAGAAATTTTCTATTCATTTTACATACCAAACAAAGATCCCCTCCCCTCCATCTTCCTACCCCACAACCTTCCTCCCATCCCACTTCCCATTCCCACCTCTTCCAGGGCAAGGCCTCCCGTGGGGAGTTAGCAGAGCCTTATATACTCAATTGAGGCAGGTCCAAGCCCCTCCCCTGCACCAAGGCTGTGTAAGGTGTCCCACCATAGGCATTGGGCTCCAAAAAGCCCACTCATGCCCTAGGGACGGGTCCTGATCCCATTGCCAGGGGGCCCCTTAAGCTGATCAAGCTACATAACTGTCTTGCCTATGCAGAGTGCCTAGTCCAGTCCCATGGAGGATCCACAGCTATTGGTCCACAGTTCCTGAGTTCCCACCAGTTTGGTTTGGTTGTCTCTGTAAGTTTCCCCATCATGGTCTTGATGCCCTTGCTCATAGAATCCCTCTTCTCGGTCTTCGACTGGACTCCTGGAGCTCAGCCTGGTGCTTGGCTGTGGGTCTCCGCATCTGCTTCTATCAGTTACTGGATGAAGGCTCTCTCTTAGTCCAATCTTTGCTGGCAGGCTCTGGCCCGGGATTTTTTAATTAGGGTGATTAAGGTGGGAAGAGCCACCCTGATTGTGAGTGGTAACGTTTCATGGGCTGGCACCTGGGCTTAATGAAAAGGAGTTAAGTTGAGCAAGAGCATTCCTGTATCAGTTGGTTGCTCTCTCTTCAGAGGCTAGAGGCACCGGGTTACCTGGAGGTGGAGTTGTTGTGAGACACGTGATGTGGGTGCTGGCAACTTGGGGTCTCTGCAAGAGCTGTACATACTCTTAACCACTAAGTCATATCTCTAGCCCCCAATCCAGTTTTGTTTGTGATAGTAACAGAATAAAAATAGTCCAAATAGCCTTCTTAACATAGGACTAGTTAAAATAATTACTTATAGTATACCCACTCATATCCTAATGTGAAAAAAATTACCAAAATATGTTAATGGTAAAAGCAATACTAAGAATGCTAACATTTTTATTAAAAAAAGGAAAACAATATTTAAAATGATTTCATAAATATGATTACCTAGAAAGTAGTTTTCAGATAAGAGTGACAATGGAGTGGATGGAGTTACTGTAGCAATTAACTTTTCATCTTTTGACTTTTTCTATATGTTTAAAAATGTTTAGAGTCATGTTAACATGATACTCTAAAAAAAGACAAAGAAAAGAAATGCCTAAGGCAATGAAGTAGGCCTCCCTCACACATTTGTGGAATCTGAGACCAAACTGATACAAATAACACAAAACGAGAATCACATCCACAGGTCTAAACATTTAAAAGTTGTAAATAAGGATAGTAAACTCATTTCTTCTCTTAGTTTGAGAAATTTTCTTAATGACAAAATAGAAAACTATAAAATGTGGTAATTGGTAAAACTTCAAAGCTGATAGAATTGTGTGTGACTGGGTGGTTTGTTGATGTGTGATGACGAGTAATAGCATAAAGACATGTCATTTGGAAAGTTTTACATTTGCTCTGTATATTTCCGTTTCTTGCCTTCACTTTATGTTACTGTTGTTATAATCAAAGTTTTTCACATCATTGAGTCCTACCAATAGTAATTTTATATTAGATAATATTTCTTGAGTAATTAAAATTTTAGGACTCTTTTCTTAATTAGTTTCAGTCAGAAGAAATTGCTCTGCTGAGGCAAAACCAACTACAATTGCCATTGATTTCTCAAAGCAACATTTAGATTGGGAATAAATCGTAAAATTTACATACCATGCTCACACATTACAATTTGAGGATTGTGGATATAGTTAGCTACTATTCTTGTTGCTGTGATGAAATACTTGATCAGGGAAGGAAAGGTTAGTTTTGGGTTACAGTATGAGTGACACCGTCCATATGTTGGCGACGTTATCATTCAGGAGTATGAGGCTGTTGTTCAGGACAAAGAGAGCGACGAATACCAATGGTCATCTCCATTTCTCCTTTTCACTCAGTCTAGAGGTTAAAGTGGATTTGCCCACCCAAACCAAGCCGATCCAGAAAACCCCTCTCTGACATTCCAAGGATGTGTCTCCTTGGTGATTGCAGATCCTGCCAAACCAACAATCAGTACGATGTATCACAAATCTGCCCCTGTTAACCTGACATGCAAACATGTCACTTTGAAGCTATAATGCTCTACCTCCTGTCTCTAAAGGCTCACAACCACCTTATAACTCACAACACACTTAGTGGTCTCTAAAATTCCCTGTAGACTTTAACAGTCCCAACACTGTTCTAAAGTCCAAAACCCAAAGTCTCTTCTGAGACTCAAAGCCATTGCTTAACTGGGAGCTCATGAACATACTCCTTCCCAAAGAGGAGATCAGGGATCAGACTGAAGCAAAGCTGAAAGCTAGCTCAGAAAACACCCACCCTGCAGCTCCTCTTTAGGCATCTGGGGTTCACGATGGAATTGTCTGGACTCTAAAGCTTAGTTAGCCTCAGCTTTCCAGCTATGGTACCTGCAGCACCATAACCTCTCTTTTCGAGCAATTCTACTTCATGCCTGTAGCTTTTCTTGGTGAGTAACATCACCAGTACCTTGGGGTCTCCATCACAACTTAGGCTTTGCCTTCATAGCTTCATAAAACAGCCTCACAGGCCTTCCTTGCAGGAACTCTGATACTGCCACAGACCAGGGGCTCTCTGGAAAGCATAAAGCAAGATCCCAGGATACCGTTATCTCTCATCTTTCACACCTATGGAACAAGATCCAGAGTGTCAAATCTTAGTGTCTGCTTAAGATGAGTCTGTTAGCCTTGGACCACCATCACTGCAACCTCCTCTATGTTCTGGCCTTGGGGAAAACACTTTCCCAGAGGAGAGAAGTCTAGATTATCTCCTTCAAAACAATTTGCATTTCCACAAGTTAGAGCCTTTGTTGGCTTGGTCTTATCGTGGGGCACCTGTCCTATTGTCCTGTAGGGCAGGAAGATTCACTTTAACAGTACAGTCTCTTTCCTAACATCTTGGTTGTAAATTTAAATGTGTTTGATCTTGTCACTGTCATAAAAATGCACCCACCTTCTCTAGATGTTAGTTCGAGCACTAGGCAGTAGCCACACCATAACCTGAATGCTATGTAGTCTTGAAATTTTCTCTGACAAATTAGCCCAATACTTTTCAATTCAGCCTCACAGGTCCTCAGGACATGAGTAGAATTCGGCCAGATTCATTGCCACAATGTAGCAATAATGTCCTTTAGCCTCATTTCTAATAGAGTCCTTGTTCTCTGAAACCATGTGAGATGGACCTCTGCTGTCTCTGGCAGTCTTCCAAATGCCCATCAGAATGACCCATCAAGATCTAGTTACAGCATCCTTCAAATTGTCTAGCCTGAAGTTCCAAACTCTTCCATCTGGTGAACCAGTTTCAAAGCTTTATCACAGCCACAGCCTTGCTTTTGTCCGGTACCAATTTTCTATACTTTTCTTGTTGCTGTGACAGAATACAAAACCAAAACAGCTCGAGAAAGGAAGGGTTTGTTTGGGGGTTGCCATCTGAGAAGAATTCCATCATGGTGGGGAGTCATGGCGGCGGAACCGTAATCACATGTCAACCGCGGTCAGGAAGCAGAGAGCAAGGAATGCTGACACCCAGCGAAGTTTCTCCTTTTCATTTAGTCTAGAAATTAAGGTGGATCTTCGTGTTTTGCTCTAGTTTGCTTTCTGTTGCCATGATAAACACCATGACCAAAAATAACTTGCGATGAAAAGGGGTTATTTTAGCTTATAGGTTTCAGTACATTGTAGAGGGAAGCCAAGTCAGGAACTCAAAGAGGAGCTTGAAGCAGAAAGCAACATAGGAATTCTGCTTACTGGCTTACTCCTCTTGGTTGCTCAGCTACCTTTCTTAACAATCCAGGCCCACCTGCCTAGGGATGGCAGTGCTCACAGTAGGCTGAGCACTCCTATATCAATTAGCAATTAAGAAAATGCCTTATGCCGGGCGGTGGTGGCGCACGCCTTTAATCCCAGCACTCGGGAAGCAGAGCCAGGCAGATCTCTGTGAGTTCAAGGCCAGCCTGGGCTACCAAGTGAGTCCCAGGAAAGGTGCAAAGCTACACAGAGAAACCCTGTCTCGAAAAACCAAAAAAAAAAAAAAAAAAAGAAAATGCCTTACACACATGCCACGTGTTCATTTGGTCTTGGAAATTCATCATTTGGGGGCTCTCTTCCCAAGTGACACTGACTAATGTCAAGTTGACAACTGAAGCTAACTACCACATATCTCAATCAACCCATTCCAGAAAATTCCTCATGGACATGCCCGTAGGCTTGTGTCCTTGCCTATTCTGGATATTGTAAGTTGACAATCAATATTAACTACCACAGTTGGGAAAGTGCTTGCTTCTCAAGCATGAAGACCTGAGTCATTGGAGTCTCAAGAGTTTCTGTATCCCTAAAAACTTGCTGCAGACACTCAGTCCAAGTTCAGAAGCATCTCAGGTCAGATCTCATCCAGGACTCTGTCTTAACTCAAGAGACCTGAACCTTCTGGGGTCAGGAAATGACTCATCACATCTAAGTTCCTTGGAAACTGCCCAGAGATGGTAAATAAGTTTCATCTTAGAGCAATTCCAGTTGACTGTGGCTGGCTCATGTACTGTATCAAGAGGGTTTAAAGTTTTGTCATTTTATCTAGTGTGTGGAAGGATCCCCAGGATCAGAGCAGAGATGGACTCTTCCCTCTGGACCACGTTATGTCACACTTGGAAGATGTTTTGTTTGTTGTCTGTCATCTGTGAGGATCATGGACACCTGAGCTAATCGTGTTTCTATCACTCAGACAAATCTATCTAAGGGAGGTGTCCTTTTCAGAGCATTCAGTCCATGGCTGACCACAGACCAGTAGAGCGTCAATGGCAAGGAGTAAATGAAGTAGTGAAGTAAAAGAAGTAATGAAGTAAAACTACTCACCCTTTGGTGGCCAGGATTCAAAGAAAGAATAAAAACGGGTTAGGATCCCGATATCCCCTCCAGGGCCCTTCACCGGGCCAGATCTCCTCATTTCCTCTAACAACAGTAACAGTGCTGGCGGGTGGTCAAGCCTGTCACTCATGGCCTGTAAAGCCTGTAAAGGACAGTTAAGATTCAAACCACGTGGTGTGGGGATGACTGAGAACAAAGTATAATGACACATACCTGAAGATAACATGATGAAACCCTCACTTTGTACCCAAACTGAAAAAATTCAATAAGAGGAAAAGATCTGACTCATCAGACCTTCATAGAATAATATTTTAAAAAATGAAATAAATGTAAATACAGAGGAGATAAACTAAGTGCAAGTATAAAAGTTTACAAAACACTGCAAATTCAGTAATACACGTGCATATCTATCATGCCTTCATCAAAGTCAGGCCGTGTGCAGTGAAGTTTGAAGTAGTGATGACTGCAATGATATTTTGAGAGGCCTGAACAGCTGACTGTGATACAAATATATCTGTGGCTCCTGCTATCAAGGGCACTGCTAATCCTATCATCAAATCACTATATTCATAGTGGAAGGAAATGCTACATTTTAGTCCGTGAAAATAAAGATACAATTTTCTCCCTGTTGGTGTCCATGGACTCTTGGGCTCGGTGTGGTTAGTGTCTGTTGTCGATTTGACAGGATCTGGAATCCACTAGGAGGCAAGGCTCCAGGCACACCTACTAAGGACTATGTAGATTAGGCTAGCCTCAGGCCATGCCTGTGAGGGATTATCTTGATTAATTTAATTAAGGTAGGAAGACTTCCACTAAATGTGGTGGCACCATTCTCTGGGTTCAGTCCTGGACTGCATAAAAAGGAGGAAGCTGGCTGCATGCCAGCACTCATCTCTCTGTTTCCTGATTGTGGATACATGACCTGTCGCCTCAAGTTCCTGTAGCTATGATGAGCTGAATTTTTAAACAACAACTAAAATAAACCTTTTCTCTCTTACATTGCCTTTCAGGATATTTTCTCATCGAAATTAATGCAGGCCCCTGGAGAGGGAGTTCAGACACCCAAGTGAAAACTCCTAATTGATACTGGAGCATAGACCCTGGCCCTTGCTGGTCAAGCTTTTCTAAGGGTTTCAGGACTGATGTTCCCTGAAGTTAAATTGCTTGTATCAACACCTGATGCCTATTTACTGACCTAAGTATAAAGCATCCCAGGACTCCCTGGACGTAGTCAGGGAGCCATACACGTATCTAGGTGTCCACGGTGTCACAAGTCATACCAAATTCCAGGGGAAACAGAGTTCTCCTCGAAATGAGAGCTCTTCCTCACAGTGTGCAGCTCCGGAAGGGGCCACCAACCCTCTTGGGTGTGGTAGAAACAGAAGGGAAGAGGGATTCTAACAGCCATTACCACTTACTGTATTTAAATGGTAGCTGTAAGGGAGGTTGGCCCCCTCAGAGTCTGTACAGGACATACCCACACACCAAGTTCTTAGCACAAAGGAGTTTTATTGCCAGAGAGGGCATGCAGTGTGTGTGTGTGTGTGTGTGTGTGTGTGTGTGTGTGTGTGTGTGTGTGTTGCCTCCAGATGGGGGAAAGGCTCACGCCTTTAATCCAGCACACTCTGGAGGTGGAGACAGGAATATAAGGCAGGTGGAGAGAGGATCTCAGCCCCCTCTTGGTCCAAGGATTGAGAGAGCTAAGAACTCTGGTGGCTGCTACTCTGCTTCTCTGAGCTTTCAGTTTTTACCTTGATATCAGACTCCTGGTTTTCATTGATAAGACTAATTAGGATCATGCTTCAGAGCCTTGCCCAGGAAGGGTGCATGTGGAGCAGAGCCTGTGAATACAGACTTTTTAGAACTTCTTCATCATGCAAATTTTTAAACATATTCTTAAGTAGAGAGATTAGTATGACGAGTATCCATTGTAGGGTAAAAAGTCCAAGTTCACTTCTGGGTTTTGAAAACCCACCATTCCCTGAGCTCAAAACCCCACCAATCCCTAAGCTTTCCCCAAGATCAAGACTTGAAATCCCGCCAATCCCAACCCTGTAAAACTCTGCCCCCATGGAAGCTATGCAAAGCCTACCTCTTGGCTACTTCTCACCCTAGCAGAGGCAGCTGTAGATGTAACCAACCGTCTTATTAAATAAACACAGAACCAATGCAAAGAAGAAAGCCAAGAGATCAGAGCTAAGAGCCTTACCTGCCTGCTGCAGCTAGCCTCTTCAGCCAAGAGACCTCTCCGAAAGAGACCTACTTCCTGTCTGTTTGTCTTTATATAGACTTTCTGTTCTGCCTTGTCATTGGTTGTAAAACCAACCACGTGACTGTTTCGTCACTGACTGTTGGCTGTATCCTTGACCACACAGAGATCTACCTAGCTCTGCCTACCAAGTTCTGGGATTAAAGGTGTGGGCCACTAACGCCCAGCTCTGCTATGGCTTGCTATTAGCTCTGACCCCCAGGCAACTTTATTTATTAACATACAAATAAAATCACATTTCAGTACAAATAAAATATCACCATAGGCAGCCACCATCTTGTGTCTTTCCCAATAAATCTCTCATGTAAGGTTTGTTGTGCAGGGTGACTTTGTGGTATTCCTTGGCTTCTGACTACCATGATGTCTTTCCCTTCAGAGCTGTAACACTTGCATTGGGCAAACTTTTCCCCTCAGAGCTGCAACACTTCCACTGACATACAGGAACACATTTAAGTAGATGAAACCAAGTTACAAAGAACAAGGGCACCTTTGAAGAGATAAAGAATTCTAAAAAGAATAAAGAAGGGTATGAGAAACGTGAAGGATGGGGTTCAGATAAAGGTTTTTTAGATGATGAATATCAAGAATGACAGCTTACTTTGCTCTGGGAACACCCCTGAGATCACTTGCAAGATCTAAGAATAAATTCATCAATTAAAAGTTATTGTTCATTGGTTACTTACTATGTGCTGAACAGTGTTTTATAAACTTACAAGATGACCATTATTGTCATTCCACTCTGTAGATGAGAAAGCTGAGGATTTAAAAAGTTCAATGTTCTCAAAGTTCCATGGCTAGTGACAGATGTGTGACAGAACTCAGTGTTGAACCCAAGACCATTTGACTCAAAAGTCTAATATCAACAATGAGTCCAAAGCGGGGTATAGTGGCACACACCTTTAATCCCAGCACTTGGGAGGTAGAGGCAGATGGATTTCTGTGAATTCAAGGCCAGCCTGGTCTACAGAGTGAGTTCCAGGACAGCCAGAGCTACATAGTGAGAACCTGTCTAGAAAAAACACAACAAAAAACAAACAAAAGAGTCTGTAGTTGTCCAGTTTAGTTCATGGACTTTTTAGCTCAAAAGGAGTTAGCACAGTAGGTAAAAGGACAGATTTTTGCTCTCATTCTTGATTTTGTGTATCAGAACACCAAGGAGTGAGGTCTAGGGATATTCCTTCCAAACAATGCTTTAAAGTCCTGTGACCTCTGAGAAGCCTTTCTCCATGCTGTTTGCTCCAGGTATGTAGTCTCTACTGGATATTCTCTGAACTTTTTTTTATATAACTCTTTATCTGTGAAATGTTTGTAAATGCATTCTCTCATTTTTCTTTCCAAATTACAGTGGTACTTGAGCCTGTGTGGGTTCTGCATGATCAGGTTTCATCAACAAAGGATGGAAAAAAAATTTTTAAATGCATCTTACTATCATTATCCTCTGAACAACACAGTATTGATACCTACTTACCGTGTATTAGGGATCACAGATAATGGAGAGATGACACAGAGTGTGCAGGTCATGACGACTGTATGCTGCCCCACTCTACAGAGGGGCCTGGGGAGGCACAGATTTGAACAACCTTGCGGTGTCTGCTCCAGTCTCATTTTGTTGCTGTGATAGACACTAGGACCCAAAACAACCTCGGGGGAGGAAAGGATTTGTTTGGCCTTTACTTCCAGGTAACAATCCATTATCAAGGGAAGTCAAGGCAGAAATTCAAGCAGGAACTTTCAATAGAAACCATGATGACCTCTGTTTGCTAGCTGGCTCATGCCCTGCTTTCTTGCTACAGCTTAGCTAGATTTCATATAAATCCAGGATCATCTCTGCAGGGAAGGGTGCCACCTGCAATGGGCAGGCCCTTCCTACATCATTTAAAAAGACAGTCCCCCAAAGACATGCTCACAGGCCAGTCTGATCTGGAAAATCCCTCAGTTAAGACTCCCTTCTCATGTGACTTAGGCTATGTTGAGTGTCTGGTTAGTCATGTCAACTTGACACACAAACTAGATTTATCTGAAAGGATGGAACCTCAATTGAGAAAATGCCGCCATAAGATCCAGCTGTAAGTCATTTACAGTGATTGATGTAATTAGTGATTGATGTCAGAGGGCTTAGCCCATTGTGGGTGGACTGGTGTTTCTGGTTTCTATAAGATAGTGGGTTGAGCAGGGCATTGAAAGCAAGCCAGTGAGCAGCACTCCTCCATGACCTCTGCCTCAGTCCCTGCTTTCAGGTTCCTGCCCTGTTTGATTTCCTGTACTGACTTCCTTCAGTGAAAGCCAAATAAACCCTTTCCTTCCCAAGTTTCTTTGATCATGGTATTTCTTCCCAGCAATAGAAACCCTAATTAAGAAATTGAGTTACATTTAAAGCTAACCAGATCAGAGTCCTAGGAAAAAATACAGAGGGAGGTCTGTGCATATATTCATTATATTTTTGGTATCTGTTCTTAATTCTTTTCATTCTCTTTGTATTTTAATATATAAATGCTATTATTCTAATGTACTGTGTATATTATAGTGCAAACAAATAAAAATTTCAAGATGCCTCTGGAGCATAAATTTCACTTTACCTTTGAGAATAGTGGTTTACAGTAAAAACTACTTGAATTTTATTGGTGCTGGAGGTTGAATCCAGGCCCTTTTGCATATTAAGTAAGTAGTCTCCCACTGAGACACATGTTTGACTCCCTATTTGAATTTTCAAATCTATGTTATCATGTCACAAATATCAGGAGTCAAACTAGAATAAGTTCTCAGATAGTAATGAAAAGTCAGAAAATCTCACATAAAAATGCAGGTTTCTGTCTTCTCTTGAAAAAAAAAAAATGCCTAGAGCCTGAGTTTCTGGTGTATTAGAAGGGACTGCTTTGGGAAAATGGGTTAAAAGTGAGCAGTGAGGCCCTTGGGGCGGGGTAAACAGGCTCCCAGCCTCACCTCTCTCTCCCTCTGACATTACCCAGCTGGTGTCATTTCAGGTCTTTATGTTGGATTTACTGCCTAAAGTTTAGGATTTCTAATTCTAAACTTGCATGAAGATCACCTTCATCATGGCTATTGTACGCTGCTACAAAATTTTTATCCTCTTTTAAAATTAATCATCTTAGTTTGACACATACAAATTTGCCATTTTTAAGACTCCAAATGCTCCAAATAAAGGAATTTTACAGAAGTCATCTTTATTATAAACCATGAGTATTGCATCCATCAGCATGGCAGTTTATTTTAATAAGTTAACCCAAGTTATTTTAGTGCCTGGTGATAAAGATATGCTTAGAAAAGGAAGGAATTTCACTGACCAAGGCCTTTTTCAACCATGGCTGACATTGCCAGTAGTTTCAAGGGAGATTTAAAATAAGTATGTGGTCACTTTATAAGGAAAAGAAGAGTGTGTGAAGATGAAAGCAATATAACAAATTAACAAGCCAGGGTGTCAGAGCACTCTTTGCCTGAAGGGTAGTAATATGGAGAGACAAAGTACAACTTCAATAGTGCCTCTGAACTTCACAAGTAAAAGGAGCCCTAGGACTGGCCTTGAGTGTGTGCTTACCTGTTTGCATCTTGGCTGCCACAAAGTGTGCCACTTCATGGAGCACCTAGAAATGAGACACAAGAGGCTCAGTTACAGAGGCCTTATTGGCGGGTTTTTATTCAGGACTTTTTTTTTTTTTTTTTGCTAGCCACAGTAAATCTTATTAGAAAGACTAATGTAGAAGTGGGGAAAGAATAATCCAAAATGGGATTACTGACAATTAAAATCTCACACTGAATGCTTTGTGAGAGATAAAGCAAGATTAAATTGTCTTGATACAATTAAATTCTGCAAATATAAATTTAGGACTACAGGATTTGATAGAAACACTGAACACAAAAGGAAATTCAGATGGGCAGAAATTGCAACAGATACTTTAGCAGATGTATTTAATTCTTCCTGTATGATGCTTACAAACAACTAAAAATTGCAGAATAATATTAACAAAATTAAGGATAAAAGCAAGAACTATCACAGGAATGGTTTCTAGGCCCTTTACTAATATTTTTCTCCTCTGAAACCTCTTATGTCACGTTGTCATAATCTACATTTGCTCTACTAAGAGAGAGAAGAAACTTAACAAGGTGTTGAAACTAGATTCATGAACTCACTTCAGAAAATGGATTGTACTCGTAAGCATGGAGTCTAATGGGATCACTCAAAACAACAATCCAATGTAAATGGCCCAGACTATATTCTGGGAATAGAGGGCCAGTTTGTCTTTCTTTCTTCTTTCTTTCTTTCTTTCTTTCTTTCTTTCTTTCTTTCTTTCTTTCTTTCTTTCTTTCTTTCTTTTTCTTTCTTTCTTTCTTTCTTTTCTTCCTTCCTTTCTTCCTTTCTTTTCTCTCTCTCTCTTTCTTTTTTTAAAAAATATTTATTTCTTTATTATGTATATAGTGCTGGGAATTGAACTCAGGACCTCTGGAAGAGCAGCCAGTGCTCTCAACTGCTGAGCCATCTCTCCAACCCCTCTTTCTTTCTTTTGTAAAGCTTTCTTTTTGTTTTGTGTCTTTCACATCATGCATCTTGATCCCATTCATCTTCCCATCCCTTCATATCTGCCCTCTGCCCTTGCATCCTCTCCACCCAAAAATAAAATAAAATAAAATTTAAAAGCAAAAAGAAGACAAAAAGAAAAAATCAGTCTTGTCATGGAAGCTGTAGTGTGACACAGTGGGTTGTGATTCACATAGTAAACACTTTTATCCATACATTTTTACTTGCAGGTGTTCATTGCAAAGATTCATTTGTCTAGTTTGAGGCCTCTGGTTTCTGCTACACTATCTATGCTGGGCCCTCACTGGGACTCCTCTTGGATATCCTATTGTTGCCCTGTGTCATGGAGATCCTGCTGCTTTGGGTCTGCAGAACTGATCTCTTCATGTGCTCCAGCAGATACAGATAGGGTGGATGTTGGGGGTGGGCTAACTCATAACCCTGGTTCTGGGCCTGGGTAGTTGCAGGCTTGATCAGCCCACTAGCTCTCCCTTGTCCTCACCCCCAGGGTGAGCTCTCCAGTGTGGGGGGACCAGTGTTGGGGCACAGCCCCAACCTATCAAAGAGTTGTTGGGGAGAGGAGTGAGGAATGAGGAAGTATTAGATATAAATATAGGCCTAGATGGAGAGAAAGACAGAGACACAGGATAGCTTTGGGAGGGCCCTGGGTCAATACTCAGTTGCCCAAGTTTAATCATGATGGACTCTTTATACATCTGCAAGGGAAGGAACAAAAAACCTCCCCCTTTCAAGGTCAAGGTGTAAAGTATCAACAGGTATAGACCCTTCAAAACACCAGGTAACTATGCCTTTGGCCAAGTCATCCCATTATGTAGCCCTGCTGGGCAAAGCAAGCTCTGACTTTCTGACCTCGAATAAGGCCTTATTAGAATCTGTGGGCCCCCAAAGATTCCCTTTCTTTATAATATAAAGAACTCCTCAGACTCCTCAGATGGATTGTGCCTGTCTTAGGTTGCCTTCTTCAACCATCCAGTCTTACCTATCTTTGAAACACACTTTCTGCCAAGTGTGTCCTGTCTTAGGTTGACAGCTGGCAAGAAGGACTTACCTATCTGTCTTTGGCTATCAGCCTCTGGCAAGGGAAGGTACAGAGCCTAACTCCATGCAACTCTGAAGCAGCTTTTCCAGTAAGAGCTTGCAAATAGCTGAAATAATTATAGCAATACACCTGCTCCTTATGGTTGCTATACCTCCTAGCAAAGAAATAGAGGATGATTAAGATAGAGTGGCCTTTTTAAATAGGTCCAGGATGTCTATAGAAGTTTTAGCTGCATCAAGCCTTTTTAAAATCAGTAATTGTTAATAGAAGAGTCTACACTCACCCAGTTATATTCAGCATGACATTTCAAATAAGTTCTTATCTTTAGCCTTTGAATCTTGTCTCTTATTACTTAAACATTTTGAGACACTCGATGTACATACCCTGTAGTCTGATTAGATTGAAACAATGTTACTGCAGTGGTATTGATGGGAACCATCAAGAAAATTAGGGCCTAGCAATTACTAACAGGTTAACATAATTCTAGCATGAAAATTAACAATAGATACACAATTACAATGCTCACACTTATATCTAAAAGTAAATTCTTAATAGAACTATTTACACTTCATAAACTTTAGCAAACATCCAAAAGCAATTTCTTAATACAACTATTTACATTTTCTGCTAACAAAACAAAGAGACATTAACACAGGCCAACATTAACCCACTCAAGAGACAAGAAATGTTTTTTTTTTTAATTAAAGAGACAGAAGAATATTAACTTACCCTTTCTTTATATTTTTTGAAGCTACATCTTGAGCCTGGGTAGAAAAACCCAAACTTCTCCATTTCTACACAAAACCATTCTATTTCTACACAAAACAGTTTCATTCCTACACAAAACAGTTTCATTCCTACACAAAACAGTACATATGTGTAGGTGAAACCAAAATTGTCCAATTTTCAGACTTTTCTTAAGTCTGAAAAGTTCAAAAAGCCAGTTCTGACACCAGTCTTAATGTTCCACTGAAAGCTCAAGATCAGGGCCTGGCTCACCAGCTGCCCTGAAGTCTTTGTATAGCTGTCCAAGTCATAATGAATCTGAAGTGAAAAGCTCCAAATATAAAAAGACCCACAACCAAAAATTTGTTGCAGTTCCCTTGAGTGCAACAACCCAGTTCAAACAAGAGTCTCTGAAACTTTGCTCTCAGCTACCGAGGCACCTTTGTGGCTGGTAGCTTTTCCCTAGGTAGTCTGCCCCAGGGTGAAGGTGGCATCACTGTAGCTGAGCTGCTACAGACCTCTTCGAAAAAACCCTCCTTACAGCCATTTTTGTGAGCTCTTTCACACTCATAACTTCTGGGCTGGCTTGCCCATACCTTCATCAACAGGGTCAGCTCTACCGTGCTGTCCATGCCAGGTACAGGGCCTGCTCTCCCAAGTGCTGCAGCTGGTGAGGAGCAGGGGCAGCTCTCCTGTTCTTATGACCTCAGGGCCAGCTCTCCTACTCACCTCAGGCATAGAGGGTAAGGGGCATCTCTCCCCTGCCCATGGTGCCATTTGGCAGTTGAGGGGCAGGACCAGATCTCCCATGCTTACAGTCTCAGGACAGCTCACCCTGCCCCCATCAACAGGGTCAGCTTTGCTGTGCTGCCCAGACAAGGTGTAGGGCCAGTTTTCCCGAGTGTCACATCTGGCAAAGGGGAGGGTCAGCTCCCTTGACAGCTGGAGGAAGTAGGGAAGAGGGGGGAGGACATTTTTCCCTCACCCCCACTACTGCACTGCAGACAAGTGAGGTGGTGCAACTTTAGAGGGCCCAGTTTCTATTAAAGGATAACATCCTGGTATCACTGGTATGTGAAGGAGTGTATGCAGAGACAGTCTGGGTGAATGCACCCAAATGAACCATTTGAGACAGCCATGCTTGGACACCACCCATTTCTTTAGGTACACTCACAGCTCCTTTCAAACTAGAGGACTTTGCCAGTCTGAGTTCCTGGCTTCATATCACTTTACCTGCCTAGCCAACATTCTCATGTTGTAGTTCCTAGCATTGCTTCATGACCCATGTCTTACATATCTTCACTGCCTCTTGAATAGCCCTCACTTTTCCTCACATACTCCTGCCAAAGTCACCAGTGACCTTTGTCTAAGGTGTTAAATAATAAAAAAAAAAAGCTCTGGTTACCTGCTCTACCATCACTTCCATCCAGTACTAACCATTTCTCCCATGTTTCCATGACCTTTCAAAGCTCTGTTCAGTGAAGGAAAATTTCAAGAAGCAGATGTATTTGTGGGCCATTAACAACCTACACTCAGGCCAGCGAGGGGAATGAGGGTGTGGTGGTTTGAATGAGACTGGCCTCCATAAGCAAGTCCCAATTAATTGCTTTCTTTTACAAGAGTTGCCATGGTCATGGTATCTCTTCACAGCATGGAGGCCCAGGGAGGCCATTGTGTGAAGCTGTGAAAGTGAAGCCCAGATTTCACTGGAGACCCCCAACACATTGGAGATGCCAGGGTCATAGGACACCTGCCAAGGAGAGCTGCAAACAGGGAGCAAAATCAGCCCAGGAGAGGGAAGTATGCTGTAGTTAACAAGGGATTTGGAGATCTAAAAAGTGCTTTGACATCAGACGTGGAGCTACAAAGTTTGGAGTTTGCCCAGCTGGTTTTCAGTCTTGCTTTGTTCCAGCATTTCCTCACTATGCTCTTTTTCCTCCCTTTTGGAATGGTAATGCATATACTGTGCCATTTTATATGCTCAAAGTATGAGATCTGCTGTTTCATGTTGATTTTACAGGGAGTTACGGTTAAGATATTGCCATGAGTCTCTGAAGAGATTTTGAACTTTGGATCTTTAAACTGTGTTGAAACTATGATACAGCATGGGGAAATTTGAAGTTGGACTTTTGCATTTTGCATTATGATATGGCTACAAGCCTGTGGGGGCCAGGGAGTGGTACTATGCAAAAGGATTAGAAAGTGTGGTCTTGTTGGAGGAAGTGACTGAGGATTGACTTTGAGTGTTTAAAATTCCATTCCAAACCCGGAGTCTCTCTCTTCCTGATGCCTGCTGATCCAGATGTAGAGCTCTCAGATGCTTTTCCAGTACCATGTCTGACTGTGTGCCACCATGCTTCCTACCATGGTAAGAATGGGCTAAACTTTTGAAACTGTAGGCAAGCCCTCAATTAAATGTTTTCTTGTATAATAGTTGCCACGGTCATGTGTCTCTTCACAGCAATAGAACACTAACTAAGACAGAAGGCCTCAAGCTAGGAGGAGGAAGCTGGACAGTAACTACTACATGCCTCAAGTGCAGCAGGTTTAAAACCTGACTCATTTGGTCCTGACTATTCTACATGTGTAGTAGATGCATGTGTGTAGAGGCCATGTGTATTGGTTGAGGTTGCTTCATACAACCAACCTTCAGGTTCCCCTTCACCTCTCAAGTGGTGACCTGCCTGTGCTCTCTCACTCCTGGAATCTACTTTCAGCTTCTTGACTGCCTGTCTGGTTGCTCTTACTTCCCCTTTTCCTTGCCCATCACTCTGCACCCGTTTCCAGCATTCACTTTTCTCTGTCCCATGCAGAAAAGTGAAGTCTATCTTCTCATCACGGCTTTTGTCTCATGGAGAAGAGCCAACTGGAATTCTTACCAAAGAAAAAATTCACCTAACATTTACCACATCATTTTCTCTCAGAAGGGAGAGTGGGAAAGGGCTATAGGCAATATTTATTTGTGGCATCTAAGAATATTTCCAGCAGACATCCTGCCCTTCCTCTTTTTATTTTTCACTAAGCTGTGAATTTGAAACTGCCCTGGCTGGAAACAAATTCACATAATGATATACAGTGGACTTGGCCAGTTGATGCATGGGAGACAAGCAGATGTTAATGTACAGAGACACATGTGAAAACATTAAAGTAGGGGAAGTGAGGTTATACCTGTTCAACAGAAATCTTGGTTGCTTTGTAAGTGTGGGCACTCAGATAAATAGGACAAGATAGACATTGTGGAGCCTCAGAGGCTTGCCCATCTTCCAATGTTCACTGGGAGACATTTACATTAGCCACAAAGTATCTACTTCGTGCTAGAGATCCTATTTAAAGGCTCTAAGCAATAAAGGGGCTTTATTGGCCTGAGCAACCAAAAGTCCATAGTAGGTCTGTCTTTAGATGATGATTTATACTTCTGCATCAGAAATCCTCTCTGGGAGTCCTTTGGAACAGTTTTTCTCTGTGTTGGAAGATGGTCAACCAAGTCCAAAAACACCTAATGGAGCCTTGCACCTAGTCCAGGACCTTTGCTCCATTAACTGCTGTTCGTTTACACCCTTAAGTCTCTAACCCTTAGGCTAACCCCCTCCATTATCCCCTGACAACACCACTTACTTTTCAGTCTTAAATCTTAAAGATGCTTTCTTCTCAGTACTCCTGGATGTCCACTCCCCAAACCTTTTTGCATTCACATAGATGGATCTTGATACTCAACTATTCCAACTGAGCTGGACCGTCCTTCCCCAGGGATTTAGAGACCGTCCTCATCAGTTTGGCCAGACATTTGCTATAGACTTGGCCTGTTTCTCTTTTTTCTCTCCCACCTGCTTCAATATGTAGACAACCTCTCCCTTTGCAGTTCTTCCTTCTCTCACCTTCCAAAGCTCAACTGTCTTCTCCTAAGTCATCTATCTTAAATTCTCTCTCATGCCAACCCATAGACACCTCACTTCAGACTGCCTTGCTCACCTCTGCTCCTTATCTCTGCCCTCATGGTCAATTTCCTCCACTCATGGGTTCCTGATACATTGCCTATACCGAGCTGCTTCTGGACCTCCTGCTTCCTCCCATCCACAAAACAATTCCTTAAGCTTAACATGTTCTCCTTTCTGCTCCAGCCCTCTGCCTCCCAGATCTGTACAAAGTCCTTTCCATCCTTTTACTTCCAAAACACATAAACACTTCCTAAGACTGACCTTTGCCCCTACTGCCTACCTCTCTAAAACTCTATGCAACACCATTCCCAGCTGACCTCCCTGTCTATGAGCTCTTGCTGTAACCTCTCTGATCACCTCTAAATCTAGCAAACCTTGGGATCCCCTCTCACAATCTATTCCCACCAATATCTTCCTCAACTCCTGAATCTCTTCCACTGTCTTGGATTCTGTCCCTCCAAACTTCTCTTATCAAAAATTCATCGCACACATTTCTTATCTGTCCTCCCCTAAGGCCATCCATACTTATCCCTTTGTCTCAACATCCTCTTCATTTCTGTCCAAAAAATTCTCAAACCTCTTCCCCCATCTCTCGCATACACAAGAGGGTCCTTTACTTTTGCCTCTACTTTTTATATGGATGGTAGCTCCTTCCTGTCAAATGGCCACATCAGACTGACCCCTCCATTATCAACATTTATCCTCATCCTCCACTTCCAGTTCCTCATGATCACCCATTGCCCACAAATCTCATCTGTCTTCTCACACTCCTTCTTTTCTTCTGCCCAAATGATTGCCAAACATCCACCCTAATTAACTCCCCTAAGTCCATTAGTTAATGGTCCAGATGTCCTCAGACATCAAACACTCTATGGACTCCTATGGTTTTTAATGAAGAAGTCAGAATTACACAATGGAAAAAAAGGAAGCATCTTCAACAAATGATTGGCATGCAGAAGAATGCAAATAAATCCATATCTATCACCTTGTACAAAACTGAAGTCCAAGTGGATTGAAGACCTCAACATAAAACAAGGTACACTGAACCTGATAGAAGAGAAAGTGGGAAATAATCTTGAATGCATTTGCACAGAAGACAACTTCCTGAACAGAACACCAATAGCACAGACACTAAGACTGACAATTAATAAATAGGACCTCATGTAAGGCAAAGGACACCACCAATATGACAAAATGACAGCCTACAGAATGGGAAAAGATCTTCACTAACCCCACACCCTACAGAGGGCTGATTTCCAAAATATATAAAGAACTCAAGAAACTAGACATCAAAAACCCAAGCAATTCAATTAAAAATGGAGTACAGATCTAAACAGAGAATTTTCAACAGAAGGATGTCAAATGGCAGAGAAACACTTTGGAAGATATTCAATATACTCAGCTATTAGGAAAATGCAAATCAAAATGACTCTGAGATTCCATCTTACACCTATCAGAATGGCTAAGATCAATACCACTGATGATAGCTCATGTTGGAGAGGATGTGGAGCAAAGGGAACACTCCTCCACTGGTGGTGGGAGTGCAAACTTGTACAGCCACTTTGGAAGTCAGTGTGGCAGTTTCTCAGAAAACAGGGATACTTTTCCTTTCATTGAACACACAGCTGTCTGCTATTTTAATTTTTTTCAAATGAAGACAGTTTTATCTACTTTTCACTCTGCATCCAAATTAATTGAGACTATTTTCAAAATTCTCTTTTGTACAGTCTAATTCTAATTCCTCAAAGGACACAGTTTCACCTGAGTTTTAGACCACTCTGAAATTATAAATTTTGTAAAATGTTTTTAGATTGAATTAACAGGCTTGCCATTCCATTCAATCTTGCAAATTGCCAAAATCAGGGGCTGAACGTGTTTTAGTTTTTCAAAATATCAATTATGCATAAAATTTCAACTGCAGAACATGGTTAATTTTCTAGCTATCTATCATCTAAAACCAATTGAAAGAGTTGAATTAAGCTTCTAGGATATTAGACACCTATTTTTGCAGTTTAAGCAACAATAGCTAAAATTTGATGCCTTTGATGAAAGTGGACTGGTTTGTTAATTCTGTATAAAAATCCAGCAAAGCACTTACATTTAAAAAAAAAATCTTGTTTTGTTTTAAGTTCTACTTTCTCGTTAAAAAATTGCTTTCTTCCATTCATTTAAAAGTCTCAGGTCTTGGTTTTTGTCTCATTCTAAATTCCCATGTATTACTTTTTTTTTTTTTAACTTTTTTTCTTTTGAGCAAATCTTCATCTATCTAATTCTATCTTTGATGGGGTTAAGAATCCCTCCTTAGAGCCCTGCAGAGAGGGCTCAATGGTTAAGAGTGCCTGCATGCAAGTATGACAACCTGAATTTGTCACACTTTCACATGCACCTATGTGAAAACCCTTGTCCTGGCCTCCTGCACCTGTGATCCCAGCACTGCGTAGAAGGGGAGGCAATAGGGTCACTGGGTTTTTCTGGCTGCCAGCTAGCTCCAGGTTCAGTGAGAGACCCAGCCTCAAGGCAGCATGGTGGAGGGTGATAAAGACACTTGATGTTCTCCTCTGGCTTCTGCAGGCACATCCACTCACATATATGTGTATACACATGTATATGCACACATGGGCAAGCACACATGTGTGTAGGTGAACATACAGACTCCCTACTTAGATGTCTCACAATATTGTGTTCCAAATTGACAAGTGAGGTAACATGAAAATGATGGGAGGGCTAAGCTCTTCTTTGTGGTAATGCAACATCTGTGGTTAGGTCTGGTTCTACCTACACCTTTTTTTTTCTTTTTCATTATAGCTTCCTGTCTGTAAGGGGACTTCCTATAGTATCCATAAGGTATTAGACCATGGGCAAGGCCCACTAGAGGTGCTGGGGATACAGTACTCCTAGACTGAAGATCAGTGAATTGGTGGTAGCACTTTTTGCTGTTTGGTAGTGGCAGTGGGTGGGAGGGCAAACGTAAACAGTATTCATTCTCCCTCAGGTCTTCAGAAAGGATGAAAACCAGTTCCACAGCAGTAATCTCTTCCATCTCCTAAATGGGCATTTCCTCTGGTTGCCTCTTATATAAAGAGGTGGTACATAGATTTTTTTATTTTAAGGTCAACTTCTGATGAAATTAACCTAAGACCAGTGCTGTTATTTTTTCCAAGTATTTATGTCTATTTAGCTCACCAATGATGTCCCAGCCACCAATGGTATGGCTTCATTGCCCAGCCTTAGTGTTGTGTACTAGGTTTAATAGTAATTCTCCAAGTAGTGATTTCCTAATAATGCTGGCCATATCCATCATCCCATATAACCTGTGTTCCTTTTGGAAGGGTCAGCTGATATGGTCAAGAAGAGGGAGATGAAATACTACATTTATTGCAAATTAAGACAATACTGGAGAAATGGCTTATAGCAAATGATGTTCCTCATGTTGGACCTACCATTTGCTCTGATTTTGTACACAATTACAATGTTAGGCAAAGCCTACACTCTATAATTTGCTGAATGCAGGTGCAGAACAGGGTGTGTTCTCTTTGTAGAAAGGCAGGCACAGGTACCTGGTTTCTGGTCTCCAAGTTCACAGTTAGAAAATGCATCTGTCTCCCTTGTAAGAAGTAAGAAAGCGGCAGATAAAGCAACCATGTCAAGTAATGGGTTTCTCTTTCTCATTCAAGGGAGTTTCTTGTCTTCTTTACAACAATCTTCATCTTTTCTATCTGTGCATTAGGCTTAAGCCTTAAATTCAATGCTGCACATGGGTGAAGCCATCTTTCCAAGCAAGAAGTCATTCTACCAGGACAGCGCTGCTTTGCTAATAGTGCATCCTTCCCACGCTCCTGCATGAATGGGGTCTCCTCTCTGTGTGTTCCAGTCTAGGATCAGCTTTCACCACTGTCCTGCCTGGCTTCTTTTTGTTATTTATTACCTTTCTTGTTGTCTTCATTTTGAGTCTTAATTCCAGAACTTTCTCAGGTATGTTTCCAATGGGCACAGCAGCACTCATGTCTCTATCTTTAATTGTAGTGATACCTGCCAACTCTGTGCTGAGGACATAACTTGGGTCTTTCCCAAGAGCAGCAAGTGCTCTTAACCGCGGATCCATCTCTTCAGTGTCTCTGGCTTTTGAGTTTTACTTATCCCACTTCTCCAGGCTCTCCTTGAATTTGTGATCCTCCTACCTCAGCCTCCCAAGTGCTGGGATTGTAGGTGTGCCTCCACACCCAGCCATCTGTCCTTTTCTACAAAGTTCTCTAATGGTACTTGGCAAGGAGTCTTTGCAGCTCTGGGAGGCCTTGGCCAGTATTCGCCTGCATTCTTGGTCCCTCAGAGTCACTGTGATTTTCTGGGACTTTGCTTCTATGATTAGATTTGATTGGGTCTAAGTTATTCCTTTGATCCTCAAATAGACCCATTTACCCCCAAGTAATGTCTTCTGACTTCAATCCTAAGCACATCTTCCCCGTTCAGCTGCCAGCTCTCCTGAAGTTTCCCTTTCCCTCTCACACCTGATTGGATTTCCAAGGCATCACTTTCCTCCCTCCCAAAGCTTTCTCCTTCTTAAGCTTGCTATTCTTGGTTCAGTTTTTAAACTTACATCCATTTGCTCCTGTTCTAAGCCAAAGAACAATCTAGAGAACACTCTAGGCACTTTGATTTCCCCAACAAACCTGTTTGCTAGAGACAATGTTCTAGAATCAGGAGAACACTTGTCTTTTTAACCTTTGTTTTAGAACAGTTTAACTTGTCCTTTACTTAGGCATTTCATAGTAAGGGCACCATTATTATGTACCTGCTATGTATGTCAAAGCACTTACTACGCATGTGTAAGGATCTGAGCTTACCCCCATGACCCACACAAAGAGCTAGCCAGGCAGGGTGGCAAATGTTTGTAATCCCATCCATGAGAAGGTGGATACAGGAGGATCCCTGAGGCTTGCTAGCCATCAGCTGAGAAGAACTGGTGAGTCCTTGGTCCTACTGAGGGATGATACCCTCAGGCTTTAGCTGTAGCCTACACATGTACTTCCACACATTCCCCTCCTCCCCCGAGGAAATGTGAATTGCTGTGGAATATAAGACCCTTAAGGGATCTGGAGGAATCACAGCAACCAAATGCAATTTATTGGTTTTACCTGGGGCCTGATTAAGCAAACCTAATGTAAAATGCTATTTTAAAAATCTTTTAATTTCAGACTTAGAGGACTTGACACCAAGAATTTCCATAAATTCTTCACATTGTAATGTCCTACACACATCTATTTTATCATTCTCTTTCTACACACAAGTAAATTTTCTGAGCATAAGATGCAAACAAATTGCTTCTTCATCCTTAAATATTTTGGAAGGATCTCCTAATCAAACATGACAGCACAATCATAAAATCTGTAAATTAATAGCAATGTTGTGATGGTTAATAGTGTCAACTTGATAGATCTAGAGTCCTTAGGAGACAAACCTCTGGGTACCTGTGAGGGGGTTTTTAGATGTGATTGAGGTAGGAGAACCCACTCTAAGTGGGTGTGTGATGCCACTGCATAGGCTGGCATCCCAGACTAAAGGAAAAGGAGAAAACATTCCTCGTCAGCTGCAATACAGCCATCCACTTCCTGCCGTTGCTGCCTGGCCTCCTCTGCCTCATGGGCTCAGACGGGGCACCCAAATAAGTCCCCTTTTCCTTGGGTTGCTCTTTGTCAGGCTTTCGGTCCCAGCAAGAAAAGTAACTAAAGCAAATACCGTACTGTTCGCATCACCTGTCAAGTATTTCCAATGGTTTCCTTTCACGGAAAGTCAGACACTTATTTCCTGTTCCTGCATCCAATCCATCCATCACCCTATCTTTAACCCTCCTTAATGTGGAATAGTATTTTAGTTTTTGTTCTTTATGACCTTGGCATTTTTATAAGAGCAAAGACCAATTATTTTGCAGACTATCACTTAACTTAGGTTTGACTGGTGTTTCTTTATTTTATCTAGGTTATCTAGGCTATTCATTTCTGGTAGAAATCCACAAAAGTGATTTTTGTTTTCTTGAGTGCATCTTAGAGGAGGTCATATTACTTGCCTCACAGCTGGTACTATTATGAGAAGACATTTTGAAACCACTTGGGAAAATTAAAACTGAAAAGTTCCTTTTAACTTTACTAGGTGCTGTAATGCAACTGCAATTATATTCCTAGACAACAGTACTTATCTTTGTTACTATTGCTATTATAATATATAGTAGGGATATACATACATAAGTACATATATATTTTGGGGAAAGAGTGAGCGTAATTACACTGTGTCCATTTCTATGGGGTTGTAACCCAGGAAAACAGTAACACTGTAATACCATCAGTTTGGATTATTCTTTTTTTTTTTTTTTGGTTTTTCGAGACAGGGTTTCTCTGTGTAGCTTTGCGCCTTTCCTGGAACTCGCTTTGGAGACCAGGTTGGCCTCGAACTCACAGAGATCCGCCTGGCTCTGCCTCCCGAGTGCTGGGATTAAAGGCGTGCGCCACCACCGCCCGGCTTGGATTATTCTTAAGTAGTCTAATTTGTGCATTATCCAGATCTTTGATCATCTTTCTTTGCTTCTGTGAGTTGTCTTTGAATCTTTGAATCATGCACCAATTTAGTGCAGAAATCACCCTGAAACGTGTGACTTGTTAGGTGGCAGAGGCCTGTGGTTCAAATCAGGGTTATACGTTTGAAGGTTTATTTGTGAGTTTCATGTTTTCCTTACTGTAGATAACCATGAGTTTATGAAAGAAAATCATTTAAGATAACCATAATAAAATTTCCCAGTCTAAATATAAAAATGCCACATTTTATTTTCCTTCATTTCTTGAAAAAAAGCTTCCTTAAGAGCAAGCATGATTTCATCAATGAAAAACCAGATCTGAGCTCTTCTTTCTTAGTTTTCTAAGCATTCCTGGAGCAGCAATTGGTTCAAAACACTGCTTCGTTTCAAAGCACACAGTTTGGATGTGTCTTCACTGATGACAGGGACGTTTTCATGGTGCTCTTGAGCTGTTAGGTCACTTTCACTGTCAGACAGTGTGCACAGGAGGGTGTCATTCTCATAGGTGGGAAAGAAATACCTGAAAGCAACCACAGAGACACCGAAAAACCAAATGAGTAAAGTTCCCAGGAAGAGTCCACGCAGCTGAGTGCACACACCGCCAGCTTAGCCATGTCCGTTTACTAACACTTTCACAGCTGTAAAGGCTGTGCTGGGAGACAGCCCTGACGCTCTCCCCTGCCCCTTCCTGTCTGACATGAACCTGGTGGGATCCAGTCTTGCTAGCAGGCCACTCAGCTCAGAATCTCTCATGATAAGAAACACCATCAGTACAGGCAACCTGCTCCAGTACTGGGCAGCTTTGTGACAGCTAAAAACAGCACCCCATTCATTTACTCAAAGTCCTGGTCCTTCCCAAACACTAACTAAGTTCAAAATGGCTATTTTTTTTTGCAAAAGTAAAATTTTCAAATACCCAACAAAAGCATAATGATTACTAGCTCCTTCATCTCCAATCTGTATAAGAAGCAAGAACAGTGCACCAGTTCAACAGAAGGCTGACTTTGGTCCTCATAAATTGGAGGTTTTCCAAACAAGCAAAGCTAGAGTGATCTTGTTAGAGTTCTGTGGAGGCCTAGTTTAATATTCTCTGAGGATGGTGAAATGTTTAGGCAGCTAGTATCCCACTCCCTCCACTGACATTAACAAGAATGATATGAAAACCATCACAGAAGGATTAGACTGGCAAATGATACTTGGGAAATTTGACAGCACTTACTTCAGTAGGTTCATATCAGAGAACAAAGGCTTAATGTTTTTAAAGTGTCAATATGAAAAATGCACACCAGGAGTTAGTTCCATGATGTGCATGTCATTGACATAGTAATTTTTATCAAAATGATATAATTAGATAAGTATACAAATACAGGCATACAGCTATTTATTTTATCACTACTTATAATAGCAAAAGGTAAGAAATAACCTAACAAGTTAGGACATACTATTCAAAGGGACATCTGGCAGCCATTAAAAAGATGGACAGATGGGCATCAGATAGGGAAGGATGCTTGGAATATTTTGTTAATAAAATATTATTAAAAAGTCTGTATCTACTTCTATATTGAATATAGTTATACATGACTACCCAACTCAGATTTCAAAACACTGGTTTCATGTGTTTACAAGTTATATAAACTTTATAAACTCCTTGCTTATGGTTGGCTTCAGGTGTGTTTCCAAGTTTAAAGAAGTTGAGTAAAGGGACACAGTGAGGAGGACAGGGCACAGGAGTCCACGTCCACTTCAGAGACTTACTCCAGTTGATCCCACGTCTTTCTGTCAGGAAGCAGTGAGGTGTGCTTAGCTTCTTCCATGTGAGTCCTTAAATCTGTTTTGGACTTGAACTTCCTATGGCAACTGTAGCATTTGCCCTGGTGAACTTGCCTTCGAATGAAATTGACCAGCTTCACTTGTTGATAGAAATTTAATCCTGAAAATCATTAGACAACCGTCAGCATTATTTCCTCACTGTCATCAATTTAGTTCCTTTAAAAAAAAACTACATTTATTTTAAACTGATACATAAAAGCTTAAATATTCATGGGATATCATGTGATGCCTTAAGTTCTACTATACATTCGACAATATTTACCATTTTTATGTAGAAAACATTAAATTTTTTTTGTCATAATTTCTTACACGAGACACCTATCCTCATTAACCAACCTGAAAAGATGGAACAATTATAATACAATAATGGATCCCAATATAGGGCTTATACGCTGTGTTCTAAGCTAACCATGTCTTAATACATTCAAACATCCAAGCCATCATCACACGGTGGACTCATTGCGTCAACGTTACTCATTAGGAAACTGTTCAAGATTTTGCAGCCAGGAAGTGGTGGAGCCACGGTCTGACACCGGGTGGGTGGTTGTCTTGACTAGTAAACCAATGGTGTGTGCAACATATATGTTACATATATGTCTACAATAGCAGCAAAGCAAAGGCACATGCCCAGGAGCTCAGCAAAGTAGCCACTGTGCTGGAAGGGACGTGAGCTTTTCAGTATCTTAGACCCAGCAGGAAACTAGTAATTCATGTCTCAGCATCTAATCCTTCCATGGCAGCCACCCTGAGAGCAACGTAACTGTTCACATCTGTAACGACTAATAGCAGCGATTCTGACAATCACCGCTGCATGTATTTTTGTACACTCGGTTCACTATATTCTGCCCTAGGGTCACATACACTGTAAGTGCACGAGTCAGAACACTACTGTAGTCTGACTTTAAGATTCTGAGCTCTTATCTGGGTATGGTGGCGCACACCTTTGATCTTAGGACTCAGAGGGCAGAGGCAGCCAGATCTCTGTGTGTTTGAGGCCAGCCTGATTTACATGGCAGGTTCCAGGTCAGCCAGAGCTGCGTAGTGAATGAAGCCTGTCTCAGAAACAAAATAAATAAATAAATTATAAGAAGAAGCCCCAAGCCCCTATAAACTTGTGTTCTTTCTGCTAGCCTCTTCTTGCATTTTATTAAAGCACTCCTATATGTAGGAGAGCGGAAGAAAGGACATGAAATTAAAAATAAATCTCTGAAGATTAGAATTTGAGACGGCTGAGAAGCACTGCTTTAGTGAGTTCTCATGAGAGTGTCTGCACAGAGATAGACGTTGTAACTGCAGCTCCCCAGTCACCACGACAGGACATGGGTGTCATTATAGGACAGTTCATAAAGGTGCAGTGTCACGGAAAACAACTTCCCAACCAAACTTACCAAGTTCTGACTTTATTCTGAGGAGATCAAACTCATGTGTGTCCTAAAAAAGGGATGGAAGATATTTGTAAGCATATGAATTATTTAATCTTTCAGGCTGAAGTTATAAACAGACAGCTGATTCATAGGGCCTTGAGTATGTTAGAAGCAGTCTGAGTTCATCGTCTTCTGCTTTTGAAATCTTCTAATTCTATCTACTTCCCCCACGGTCAGCAGTTCTTTAAAGCTCGATCCAAAGAAGGCACATCAATCAGTTAAAACATTTTAATTGGTTATAGCTTACTGGTGCAGTTTTTAGTTTACCATGTCTGAAATGTCTAGTCTGATAAAAGAGTGTGGTAAGTTGTGCTTGTAGTACGCAGGGCATCTGAACCATATTTCCAGAACCAGGTATTAGAGAACCACAGGCAAGTGATGTTTCATGCATTCAGGCGCTTTTTTTTTTTTTTTAAATGTGAAAGTTTCTCTTCTCACCCATCTTCTCACCAAGCACGCTTTTGTAGGACTGATGCAGCACAGAGACTCACTGCATTATGCTTGTCCCCTCTCTCTAGCTGTCTGTGTCAATGTTCAAACTTACAAGCTCACAGAAAAAAATCGGGCTCACTGTGGCAGCACTTTGTGCAGTACCACTGGATGCAGAATGCTCAGGAATTCATGACATGCTACCACCAAGAGTGACTGAACAGGATCAATGACCCCTGTGGGGATACCAAAAGGGTCACTCTCACATGGTAATATAGCTGTAGATCTACATATCTCCACCCTAGTGGTATTATAACTATTATAACTCATAACCTATTACAGACACACAGATTCGTAAGGATATAGGCCCAAAATCTTTCTAGTTTTGCCCGGGTCATTATTTTGCTCAACTAAGAACAGTATTTCTGAATGAGGAGGAGCCAAGGTGAGTGAAGAAGAGGCATCAACCACAGACAGACGCAGCTGAGAAGACAGGGAGAGAATGTGAGAACTCCTCAGAAATATCCTATTGTTATTATTCCCAAGTTGTTGTGATACTGTCATACACCATTATATACTCTTTTCTTTACCCCAGCATTCAGCCAAGGGTCACAGTAACAAACAGGGGTACCTCTTGTGGGTACACTGAGGTCATAGAGGTTCAGAATTACTAGTGTCAAGCTTCACTTAATATAAACATGACACCCAGAGGGGAAGCAGACCAGGAATGTGCCTACGTTTCTTCTTTCTAATTCCTGGTCCCTGAAGGGGCTCTACACCCAAATCATGTCCAGTTCCACCTTGATCTTTGTGAGTAGCAAGTCCTCTGTTCTTTCTATCCCACTCAACAGGACATAAAGCCAGAAAACAGACCCCAGAAGCCACTGTGTATGGGTATTGCAATTGTGGCTGCAGATCTCAACTTCTGAGCTAGAATTACCAGGTGAGCACTCGAGGCTGGCAACCTATGCTCATGGCCACTCAGATCCCCCTGTTCATCCTGTATACTGCCCCATGCTTGTCCTGGAGGGACCTGGCCTGTCTCTTCTGCTGTCCAGTGCACTTCAGGAATGGAATAATGATTGGAGGATGTGTGCTTTCGTTTCCTGCCTGTCTCCATGCTGAGACTAACATACCTTGACAAAAACAAACACAGAAACACCTTCACGGAGAAAGGAAAAGCAGAGAGGGACAAGTACTGGTGCTCAGTTCTTTTTCTCCTGGGTCTGGAACCCAGTCCATGGAGTGGTGCTGTCCACATTTAGGGTAGGTCCTCCTACCCAAATGAACCTGATCAAGGAAAGCCCTCAAACATGCCCAAAGGCTCCTTCTAGGAAATTCTAGGTTCAGTCAACTTGACAATCAACATAAACCATGAGTAATGAAGGTCCAATGATCATCACTTTCACCCTGTCAGAATGAAACAAGATCAAGGAGACAAAAGCATCTCACCTTCATGTGCACATACAATTCATCTATTGTTTCTTCTTGTTTTTCACAAAATAGACAGACAGCACACACAGGGTATTCTTGCCAATCAGACCAGTCACTAGGTTAAAAACAGAAGACAGAAAACATGGTGATTTTTTTTCACTGGAGGGTGCACCACACAATGAGCTGTATTAGTGTCTCGTTCCCAGCATATGCCAGCAGTCTTTGAGTCTGACATTTTGGTAATGACTGTCACATACCATCATGACTTTCAGATATAGCATCTGACATTCTACACAGTATCATGAGATGACTAGGAAGAGCCAGCAGGTGCTGCCCCGTTTTCTCCATTTGCCACTCTTCTGAGCAGTGATATGAGAATGGAAGAGTGTGGTATTTTCCAGAGACAAAGCACTTTAATTAAAAAGGATGCCTATCTAGAGATGGGATGCTCTCTCATTAGCCAAAAGCGCTAAATGTACACGATGTTAGCTGAGATGCTGGCGTTGGGCTTCAACATGAGGGATGGTATATATATTTTTTTTTTTTTGGGGATGGTATATTTTTACAGAGGCTACACATGTGTTTCAGGAGGGAATCACTGATTATTTTAAATGGGCCAATGTTCCATCTCGTAGTAGAATGGTGACTCAAAGGGCATATGGGGCCAGAGAGGTGGCTCAGAGGTTGAGTGCTTGATTCACAAGCATGTGGACTAAGTTGAGATCCCAGGACCCATGTAACAAACAGGGTTCTCACATACACCTGGAACTCCACCTTTGAGGGAGGGATAGATAGGAGGATCACCTGAGCTTGCTGGCTTTCAGTCTAGCCTAGAAAACACGAGCCCTGGTTCAGGGAGAGATCTCCCTGAGTAATGGAGGAGGCCACCCAGTGCCTTACTCTGGCCTCCGAGCACATGCACAGGTGCACACAAAACAAACACAAATGCATGCACACACATAAATAAGTCAACCTCTAAAAAAGCTGACAGGGCCTTTTACTACTTTCTCTAATCCTATGCAGTTATTTCTTGAAACATTCCCAACTTCTTGTCATTCTCCAACCAGAAAAACGACCAGCAGGGAAGAATTGTGACGATAAGGATACACATTTAAATTGGAACAAGGGGGACTTTTATGGAACATTAAGAACCTAGCACTGCTATAACTTTGAAGATCAACTTAATCTTTGACTGAAAACCAGTAAATATTGTGCTGAAGAGATGGCTCTGTGGTTAGAGCAAGCACTACTTTTGCAGAGACTTGAGACCGGTTCCCAGCATCCACGGTGGGCAGCTCACAACCCCAGCGGTGGGGCTGTTTTGGGAGTTGTAGGACTATTTAGATGTGGGACCTAGCTGGCCAATTTAGGGTCATGGAAGCAGGGAGTGGAGGCAGGTTCTGGCCCCAGGCCTCTGAAGATGTTGTAAGCCCCCATCAGCAGTGATGGAGCCCCAGCTTCCATGACTGCCCTGCAATGAAACCCTTAGCTGAAACCAACCCTTCTCTTCTTAGTTGCCTCTCATCAGGTACTTACTCACAGCTGTAATGACAGGCAAGCGACTTGAGGAGGAGGCTATGCATATTACAGCGCCGAAACATTGTTCTGGCCCTTGCAATGTACTTTCACATACTCGTCTTTGTAGCCAAAGTGCAGTTATGTGGCTCATCTAGCTGCAGGAAGGGCTGTGGAAGCCTTTTAGTTACACGACATACAGCATCCTGGTGGTTATCAGGTTTTATATTGCTAAGGAAGAAGCAGCAAATGGGTGCAGAGAGACAACTGGAAATCTCGGTCACAGAATGTATGGAATGTGAAGTCTCATTCAGTGCCACCACTTTCCAACTGTGACCTGAGACAGGCTGTCTAACCTGTGTGCACCACAGCGTCACTACCAGACTTACACAGTACCACTTCAAAGGGATGGATATACGGATCAAACAATAAACTGTCCAACACTGTATTAGTACATATAATCACTCAAAGCGTGAATTTATTTTCCTTATCCAAATTCCCTTTGATGATATTTTAATGTATAGTAGAAAAGAATATGAAGAAATCAGAAAGCCTTAATCGGATTTCTGGCTTCATTGTTATCATATCTTTAGCAGGTTTCTGTCTAAGATGCTGACAATATATATCTGTGTTCTTAACAGAATTACTGTGTTTATATGTTCTGCTCTCTGTATGAAAAAGTAGAAAGTAAAAAACAAACCCAAACCCAAACAAAACTCTCTCAAAAGTATCTTTAGTGATTTTTATGTGAAAATTATTTTAATTTAAAAATCTTGCTACTTCATGAAAGGATGCATGGCTCAAAGAGGTCTTCTTTCTATTCTCTCTTTGGAGTGGTAAGGATAGAGCAAATTAAAGAACTGTCTGCTAGTTCTTCAACACTGTAGTTAAGCAGCAGTGACAGGCCTTACTCTTCCGGAAGGTCCAGTAACTCTCGGTCATCTTCCAGCTGCACCTCTTCCCATGACTTCCCGAGTTCCTTGGCAGGAGCAGCGGAGTTGAGAGAGAGAGAGAGAGGAGAAGAGTGAAAAACGTGAGAAACAGGGCACGTAACTTAGGTACCAGCACCACGAGAGCAAACTCACTCAAACGGTTTTGAAGCAGCACAAGGAAGGTATAGTTAAAAGTTCACTGCCATGATGGAGATGGAGAAATCCTAAAACGCTAAAAACTTAAAACAGTAAAAATATTTCCTTGCTTTTGGAGAAATAGCAATAGCCTCTTAATCATGTTTTCCTGCCCCCCTCCACCTCTTTATTTTAAATCACGGGTTTTCAAGCCTGGATAATATATTAGAATCACTTGAGGATCTGCATTTATTTTATTTTTTAAAGAAAACCACCAAGTACACTGAAATCCCTCCTAGCAGTGTGTCCAAGCCTCTGACTTGCAAAATGATGTTATCATCTACAGAGCTCACTCCTGGGAACTACACAATCAAGGTGCAATCCCCACAAAGACATTAACCCCCCTTGGCGGATCAGCACTTGACTGATGCTGAGGAAATGGCTCAGTGGACAACATGCTTGCTGCACAAAAGTGACAATCAGACTTTGGACCCCAGAACCTACACAACGCCAGTAAGGTATGATGGTCACCTGTAATCCCGATGCTTGGGAAGCCCAGACAGGGGATCCCTGGGGCCAGCTGACTACCAAGACTAACCGTAACTGGTGAATGCTGGGGCCAGCTGACTACCAAGACTAACCGTAACTGGTGAATGCTGGGGCCAGCTGACTACCGAGACTAACCGTAACTGGTGAATGCTGGGGTCAGGGAGAAAGAGTTTAAATAAAGTGGAGAGCGACGGAGGAAGATATTCAGCATCAATTCAGGCCCTGCATGTATGTGCACAAGAGCCCTCATGCACATATACACATATAAAAAAATCCCCCAAATCAAACTGCGTCCCTCCCTCCCCCCCCCCCTCTCTCTCTCTCTCTCTCTCTCTCTCACACACACACACACACACACACACACACACACACACACACTCTCTCATGTTTTTGTATAGGGTTGCTTTCATAGCTGCCCTTGGCTGAGGCTAGATATGCTTGCATGGATGGCTTCCATTCTTGTTCTCTTGTAGTCTCATCCTCAGACAGCAGCCACAGTGATCTCCCTAAAGGACAGTTCTTTGTATATAGAAACCCTCTCATGGCTCCTCATCAGTTAGAACACAATTCAGAGCTCCTACCATGGTCTATGTACCCCATGGCCTCCCCTGGCTCCTTCTGCATCCTTACTTCCCTCTGCCCCATTTCTTCCTTAGGATGTTCCAGCCAGGCTGGTATTCCTGCTGGACCCTCAACACAGCACACTTGCTTCCACCAGCTGCTCTCTCTCCAGAATGTTCTGCCTGAAATGCTGATCTTCTATATCTCAGTTTGAATACAACCACTCAAGTCTTCCTCTGACTTGTCCAAAATAAAACTCTTCCAATAAGAAAGAAGTCTCTGGGCATGGCATGGCCATTGCATTTGTGAACCCACTGTACCTGTGGTCATCTGCACAAGACTTAGCACACTACTGAGCCCCTCAACATCTCATCATGGATGCTGGAGGGGCCCAGAGGCCCCACCCCTCCTGAGTGTCTACTGGCAATTAACTGTTGTTGGAGGAGGAGCTCTGATTTTCTTTATCTGTGTAGCCACTGGTAAGTTGCCCTTGCTCCAGTAAATAACCTCCCATCCATGCTCAGGCGAGAAACTCTAAACTCATTGGCCATGCAGAAAAAGAAGACATGAAAGTACGGGGTAGGGAGATTTGAGAAGAAGGACGGGTACAGCGGGGAGAGATCAGAGGTGAGAGAAGAGGGAGTATGTGTGAAAATGACTAAAATTCACTATAGAAATGTATGAAACTCAAACAATGAAAAGCAAAAAATAGTAACACTCCTGTTCCAAGCTCCAAGCTCCTTTCTGTTCCTCCATGTCATGGAGGTATCCAAGCACTGTTGTGTGTATGGGCATGTCTTTATTTGCTCTTCATCCCCTCGTTTGAATGTTTAAGGAGACATGACCTTTGTTCCTGGTTACATTTTCTGATTCTGTCCACAGTGGATACTACAATTTTTTTTTATTGTAACTGAAAATAAATGAAAATTTGAGGTCGTCGATTTAGATATTACTTTAAAAGGATTTTCTGAGGTAATTAAACAGTGTCTACAATGCATATGCGTGGTATGAATAGGACTCAATATCTGTTAAACCCTTTTATCTTTACAGTTAGTACATAAGTTCCGTTTTCTGGGGCCTCTGTGTGGCAGTGTCAGCAAAACCCCACAGAAGGATGATTAGGATAGCCCCGTCATTTCTATCTTCTCCTTTGAACTGTTTTTCCCTCTTTATGACCTGTCTTTTCTCAATCAAATCTGTATACGAAAGCTGATGAAGGCCTGTTACTGGACATCTTTTCAAGGAGCTGACACAGATCTGGTCACACCCGGCCGGGCCAGCTCTGGGCACAGGCACCCTTCTCATTCAATGGCTTTCTTCTGGAATCCTGTACCCAAGATTTTCTCAGTTATGGACATGCTTTCCTCTTAAAATAAAGGTATTCATTTAGCTAAAACAAAGAACTATGTGCACCATTATACTTTAGAGGGAGCAAGAAAATCTATCATTCACCAACTTAATGAGAGGTTTTGAAGCTGTCATTATTTATCAGCCAAACGATGCATAAACTCAGACATGCTGAGATCTACCATACCGTCATTAGAGACAGTTAATTTGAACGCTATAATGTACTTTGTAGAGTCATCATAAACTGTTGGAACCTCATTATACGGCATCAAGAATGGTTTCAACACTGTTAACAGGATCTCTGCAAGAATTTTTGGTAATACATTAACATTTTCATGCTGTACTTGGTCTCTCTGGACTAGGATTTATGGTCATAATTTTATTGCTACAAGGCATTCAAGAAGAGGCCATCTGTGATGTTACCAAGTGAAATGAGGAAATGATGCTTATCAACAAATGTTTTGAGTCAAAGGAAAAACCAATTTTTTTTCATTGTCAGATTTGGTAACTCAAGAATAATTTTGTAACTTTCTGAGTGTTTACTATAACCTGTAGCAAATTATCTTCATAATACAACTTTTAAAATGTACCAAACCTGAAAAAAGAGGAAAATCTATTTTTGTTAGTCTATTAGGAAACAAGCAATTTGCACTTGACAGTGGTCTACTATTTCCTAAAGTACTCTGCTTAGGGACAGGAGCTAAAGGGGGAAAACATGGAAAAAAACAAGGCACATGATTTTCCAATTAAGACACTGTGCTAATGAATCATGTCAGGAAAGCTAAGAACACAAGAAAAACAAAGTTTGGAAGGCATGTCTGTAAAGATGTTCAAAACACCCCCTCAAACCTCTGCATCAGATGGCCTGTGAGCAATGAGAGGGTGGAGGAAAAAGGGAAAAGATCTCCTTCAAACAGGTCCCCTCCATCTAGTTTGATCCCCAATCTCTCTGTCCCTCTTTGTCTTTCTGTTTCTGTCTTTCTCTCCCCTGCCCCCCGAGACAGAGGAAGAGACACATCTTTTAAATGTGAAGGATTTAGAGCACTATAACAAAACTCTTCAGGCTAGGAGCCTACATCTGTTTTAGGCAGCTTCATATACTTTAAGATTAAATAAAATAAAACAGACTACATGATAAAACCATAACAGAAAGAGTTTCCTTTAGAAAACTCTGGGCTTGGTGCCTGAGTGCCTTAGGAACATGAGGCTGGAACCCACTAATGTCAAGTCGTTTGTTGTCCCTGAGGCTGGAGTATCTGACTTGTGAAGCTAAGGGAGATCTTGTCTCTTAACAATTACTGCTATTCATTAAACTCTATTTGATGAAGAAACAAAGCAAGATTTGAGGTAAATGATCCAGACGGTGCAAAGGAGAGTCCGTGTGTTTGCAAGTCTGTTACATTAAAAAACTAATGTAAATTATTAGGCATAGAAATGATCTCACCCAAGAAGAAGCACACTTGTCAGATTTGCTCAGTTCAGAGGGGGCTGAGAACAGCTTCTTTGTCCTTGTTCTTCTACCTTGAGGATACTGGAGAGCATCTTGCCAGATATCTGGGATGCTCTGGAGATGCTAAAAGTGTTTGAAACGAGCAAGAAGCTGCATGGTCAATGGTCAGATTACTACTCATATACCCCACAGAAGAGGTCAAATGCTGATTTCGGACAAGATGCTCATTGGATGTGCTCACACCAGCCTCCTATTCCAGCCTCTGAACTCCGAGAGTAGAGATCTAATCAGCCACCTTGCCTACAAAATGCTTCCTTCTGTCCCAGTCTTCTGGTGTTGGGAAGGCACTTGAAAGTCCATGGAGTGTATGAAATGGACAGAAGGGACACAGAGCAGACTACAAATACAGCTGTCATTTGCCCATGTTCCCTGTGGAACACTCCATGAAAGTCTCTCATTATTTTGCTTTAGTTTTTTAAAAATAAGGTTTTATCATTACTCATCACTTAGGCAAAATTTTAGAGAATTTATTCTTCATTCTAACAACTTGTTCTTCACATTAAATAGTGTTCATTAACATGTCTAAAACAAGACTATAATGATTCTGAGAAACTGCTGGATCTAATTTTTCTCTAATGACATACTAATACTATTTGGAACATTCTCTTATATGCATATCCTAAATATTATTATGCTTTTTACTTAGAACAAGACTCTTTAAACATCCCTAGGATGTTGTTAGGGCTGAGGTGTCTGGTGAGCACTTCTCTAGTTCAGGGCAGTCACACATCTCAGGGACTTTATTGCTTTCTTCTGTCCTTTTCAAAGGTATTTGCATTGTTTTTAAAATTCTAATGCATCAGAATACATTTTAATTTTCCCTAATCATTTTCATATTTATTAACCATTTACTTCAATACTTGGGTTAAAAAGAGCTACTGTTGTAGGTGAGAATCACAAAGCAGAGGTTAAAGCTGGCTTAACTTTTGAGTTTGTTTCAAGAGAACAGGCAAGGGTGAACAAGCCATCACGATATCAACACTTCTGAAGAATACAATGAAGGTACCAACATTATCTCAACCACCAGAAGAAAGAAAACGGTTCACCCTGGTGGTGTGAACCTGTGGAAATGGCTTAGCCTCACTCTGCCCCAGTGTCCTTATCTAGAGGGTGCCCTTCATATAATGCCTGTGTCCTGGGGATGTGCTTAAATGACTAGTGTATAAATACCTGTGATAGTGCCTGGCCTACTGAAAGATCTCTGTCAGTGCTGTTATTTTAAAAATGGGGTTTATGTCAATATCACCCTCAAGTTGTGATTTCATTTTCATTTCATATTTACTAAGACCATTGTATTCTCTTGAGCCATGAGTTGCTACAGCAAATCTGTGGTTAGTACAATCCATCATGTTCCCCCTAGGGACAGCTGGCACTCATAAACAATTTCAGCTTGACAATCAGTCAGTCACACTATTTGATGCTCAGGGATTGAAGTATCACACTTTTCTAAAATGCCAATAGAATATGAGTGTGTGAACCCTCTCAAGTCTCCCTCCAAGGTAAAGACTCCTGTTACACAATGTCCTGCTAATTTGCAGCTCTTGTATCTTCGCTTAAAAGGGCCCCTGAGGGAAGAACTATTAAGCTGCTTTCTTGGCTTGCTGCAGTGGCTGCATACTCGTGGCTGCATACTCCAGCCAGTGCTGCAGCGCACTCCCTGTTGGAGTGGACTGGGCCCTGAAGCAGCTTCGCTCTAGGAAGTCATGACTGAATGATTTTAAGAGAAGATTGAAGGACTCAGGGGGTGCCTTTGCCTTTGGCTGGTTGTAAAACATTTGTAGTAAAGCTTGGCAGGTTCCCAGAGTCAATCTTTAAGTACATGCTCAGCTTACTTCTGGAGGAGAATTTCAGGTTAACACTATCTGACTAAGTTAAAACACATGAAAAGTATACATTAGAGCAGAGTTCTCAAACACAAATCATGTATACCGCTTTCTATCCAACACATGGAGTGGCAGGTAATATTCAATCAGTCTTCCCAAATCAACAGGTTTGGATTTTAGAGTACTTACATTGAGAGGGAAAACAACCAACCACCAACAACCCAAAATAACCCTGCTTCAGAAAACATCGCCATCAAAACTCTTATCTTCCATCTTTCTGTAGAGCCACTTAATCCTTTCCTGTGTATGGGTAGTATACTTCATTACATACGATTAAAAAGTAGGAGGCTTGAGGGCAAGCCTGGTAGCATTCTCCAGCTATTATGTTAGTCCCAAATCTCCTCTGAGATTTTTTTATTATTATTTTTTAATAACCCCCGTGACTTTGTCTCTAACTGAAGAGCTCCCCAGAGAACTAATCTACAGTGGGCAGCAAACAGGACAGAGACTTTGGGCTTTAAGGCATTTAACACCCTTGGCATGGGCCACCAAGCAAATAAAAAAATTTCTTGCATAGTTAAATGGAAGAGTTTCCCTGAAACTTCCCTGAAAAGAAGCTGACACAGATACTGACAGAGATACACATTTTATTTTGAGGATAAGTGGAGAGATAGGAGAAGAGTAAAGAAACTACTTTTAAAGAATTGTCTTGTGTGGCACCTAGCACATCAAATACTCAATAAATGCTTTTAAAAACAGAATTCACAAATCTCTGGCCTCAAGCTACCAGCTAGTACAAATGGGAAATGGTTCTCGTTGCTTTCACACTGCATTCCAAAGAGAAGTCATCTCTACTGTAGACCCATCTGCCAAACCAAAGACAACCCACCAAATTTGCTTTGTAAACCACTGCTAACGCCTTCTTGATAATGCCTCTCATTACCGTTTAACCTCTTTATTGATTCATTCATTATTCACACATTAGTTGGCCTGTAGGTAGATTTGTTTACAGTATTGTAACCAAATTTTAAACTATAGAAAGCATGACTTACCAAGTAATTGATGACATAAAATCGGTCATAGTCTCTGTTCTTCGGGTTGATCCTACGATGCTGTTTCTTCCTCATGTGATCTTTAAGTGTGTTTTTGTCTCTGAAGGTCTTTTCACAGTATAAACACTGTAAACTAAAAGAAACACACAGGCATTGCTAAACACATCTTGGACAGTTGCTGCAAGAACCCTTTTTTTAATCTAACATTTATTTGTTTGAGTCCACAAAACAAACGAGGGTAATACGGTCCTTCCATGAACCCCCCCCCCTCCCTCCAGTTGGCTTTGTAGAAAGCATGGTATGACTTCCTTTGCAGTGGTCCAAACTTGGCAGTTGAGTTGAGACTGTGGCAGAGATTGCTCTGTTTCCAGACTGTGACCACTGCAAACAATGCGACAGTGACCTCCTGTCACTGGAGCCATACCTTCCCTGCCACGATGGCTGTCATCCCTGGGAACTACGTGCCAGATCACTTGTGACTTTCCAGGTATCTGGTCACAACAATGAGAAAAGTAACTAATATAGATGGTGAGTATATTTTTCATGATATAACTTACATGGTGCTTGGCATAAATCATGTATTTTAATGTAAAAAGTTAAAAACTCACTAGAAGGCAATATAATCTAGACAAAATGCACATAATACCAAAAAAAAAAGTAAATTTCCACAATGTAAGAAACAAGTAACTTTCATTTCTTTAATTATAAATTAATTTATTAAAATAATTTTTAAAAATTTAGAAATGTCTAAGATTAAGTTAGGTTTAGGCTGTGTTTCATGAAAGAGCACCTACTTGTCCAGTTTCTTCTGTAGTGTGCATAGGAATTCAGTGCAGTTTACAATGTTGTCTGGCAAACCAATATTGAAAGCATGCTCCCTGGCCATGTGGTTCAACAGAACAGATCTGTGAAGGAATATGAACAATCTCTATTATTTATAAAAAATGTCGGAGCAAATCAGGCTAGAAATAGCATTTATATAATAACAATTGATCAAAGCATAAGCAAGTACTAAATATTGCCATAAACACTGAGCCTCGTTAAAATGGATATGCTACACAATATGTGAACACACATGTCTGTTTTCCGACATTGCAAGGATTAGACTCGGTTGGAATATCAGGTCCTATTATTTGATCTAGTAAATAATGATGCTGCCTCTGCTTCTCCAACTCACTATGAGAATAATGGTTAATTTTAGACATTAGCTTTACTGGGATAAGGAACACTAGAGAACTAGGAAAGCATTTGGTGTGTGTGGTGGTGAGGGTGTTTTCCCAGAAGACTGGTGTGCATCTGAATGTAGAAGCAGGAATCCTACTCTTAGTGGGCAGATGTTATTCTCTTGGTCTCTGTCTCCTGGGGTTAAGACACTATTAATTTCTATCTCTCAGATACTGGAACTCTAGGCTCTCTGGCCTTGAGACTCCACCTTACATAAGTGGTCCCAGAACTCTCAGGCCTTAGGCCTTGAAATGAGTTACACTCTGAATTCTGATTTTGAGCCCTGTGGATCTGCATGGAGTACTTCTGTCTCTAACTTTTAGATGGTACATTGTGTGTTGTGAAATATTTGTTTACACAGTGTGAAGACATGTCACTGTGATTGGTTTAAAAGAGCTGAATGGCCAATAGCTAGGCAGGAGAGAATAGGCAGGATTTCCAAGGATAGAGAGAACTCTGGGAAGAAGAGAGGCAGGGACTATATCAGAGAGATGCGAGGGAGACACTGAAGAGCTCGGTCATATGGTATAGAGTAGAGATAACTGAGCCATGTGGCAGAATGTAGATTTAAAGAAGTAGGTTAATTTAAGCTACAAGAGCTAGTGGGACAAGCCTAAGCTAATGGCCAAGCTTTCATAATTAATAAGAGGTCTCCATGTTGATATTTGGGGGCTGGTGATCCAAAGATAGGCTGACAAGAAAGCTGGCCATAACTGTGGGACTGTTCAGCCTCTATAAATGCATGAAGCACTTCCACTAGTAATCTTCTCACGCATTCCCTTATGAACAGAACATGCTGGTTCTGTTCCTGTGGAAAATTAATTAATTAATCTTGATTATAACGATGGAGAAGAAAAGAGGCAACTCGTTCACAGCAAGATGGCCTTTTCTGTGACATGAGATCATGGACGTTTACCTAGTACAGCATCAGACAGAGATTACGAACCCACTGTTAACAGATGTTACCTGCAAGGGTCATGATAACCTGGAAGCACAATTATCAGCTTCTAGATTAGCTTCTGCACAGAAAGAAACTTGATTTCTAAATTTAAATTTTTTTTTAACTTATGTGCAAAAATATGATGTACATATTCACTGATTACCATATGGTATTTTGATAAATAGATATTATATAGTGCATAAGTCATATCTGCTCTACCATGGATCATTCAAACTTCACTCTCTTGGTTTTGTGGGATACAGTACATTAGCACTAGGTATAGTCACCCTGCTGTGTGGCAGCTGCACACTGGACCTCTTACTGCTGTTTAAATATGATGCACACACACTGATCAACTTTGCCTTTCCCACTACCCTTCCCAGGCACTGGTGGTCAACACTCCATTCTCAACTTTTTTTTAGATTCCACATATGAGTGAGATCATGAAATACTTGTCATCCTGTGCAAGGTTCATTTCACTTGCTATCAATCATGCCATGATGGCTCATTTCACTTCTATCCCTGCTGATGTGATTCAACTTTTTAAGGAGTTAATAGTATTCTATGGCATATATGTATCACATGAAAATCTTAATTCCTACAACTTAAATAATAAGAAGCATATTATATAATACAGGACTTTATCATAAATGAAGGTCAGAATTTTGGGGAATGTATCAGTATGTATATCACTATCAGAGTGTGCATAGTTTATTTTATATACCTTACTTTATTCCTCCAAAGTGTTTTCTAGGTTTTTTTTTTTAAATAAAGCAAACTTCTCTCTATGAATGTGTTAACTTTTTCTGTTCATGATATGGGGGGACACATTTGTTAATCTGTGGTTAATAAGCTGTCTTGTCTAACTGTTTAATGACATAACCTGTAACTTCAACTAAAAATATTAGTTGGGTACTTTACAGTGCTGGTCAGACCCTCAGAGTTCTCCCAGGACATCCTACCCATGGGTTACAGGGCAGAGCCCATGCTGTAGAAGACTCCAGCTAGAAAGAGACTGGGAACTTCTTATAGGAAATGGGGTGGGTGGATAGATGGCAGTGGAATGATGCACTGAGTCAGGAAACTTTCTGTACTCCAAATCCTCACTAGGGCAGGGCAGAGACCTTAGGATCCAAGGAGAAGGGCCCAAACACAGTTATACATGCCTAGGACTTCTAGGATGAGATACCAACTATTCCTAGATGGAGTGAGAAACAGCAGCTGGCTCAAGGGTAGATGAGTTGGCAGCTTTTCCACTACTCCAAGTTATGGATCCAAGACTCCTGATTGTTATGAATTGTACCGAGTGTACTCATGGGAGCAGAGTCCTCCTTCATCCTCTGCAGATTAAAGTCCTGGAGTCTAAGGTCTAAAAATCAGGAGATGAGACCTAAACCAATGGCTGGTTTAAGGAGTGTGTGAGATAAGAGGTATACCAAATCACTGTGACCAGTGGCATCTGGAGTCTGAGAGTTGACTCAGAGGAGTTGGGATAGCACTGTTCTTAGGACCAGTTTATAGGTTCCACTGGACCAAGCCCCATGCCATCTGACTCTAAGGTCTTTTCTAGGAGTAGTAGGCCTGAGTCAGATCTGCCCAGGGTGTTTAGACTAACATACAAGCTTTGAAATGGACACAGATCTAGCAGTTGGCTGAAGAGCTGCAAGTGTACTGGGATGCTTCCCAGGGGTCCAGTCTTTGCTGTTCACCCTGAATGCTCTTGAGGCCTAGTCCTCCTGTACCCTTCTGGGGCCTGCCTGACAGGCATCTAGATATTGAGAGTGAGGGCATGAAGGTGAGCACACAGTGTGAGTTCTACTATGAAGGCTCAGAAAGTTCAAAGAGTTTCCTGCCTTGCCACCCTCTATTTTCCCAAGGTTTTCATGCCCATTTGAGACTTGGGAGGGTTTGAGCAGCTGCAGACATTCTGAAGAGAGGTTATTATGGAGCTAACAGTCTCCATGTAGTCCCAGGCTCTAGGCTGGTGATCAGGATGATGTCCTTTTGGTTTTTAATGGGTTGCCTAGAAGTGGCCCAACTTGACCAGGACTTCCTGGGGATTCTACACTTGACATTCAGGCACTGAAAGGTATAGGTATAGGTAGAGCTATCAAGAAGGGGCTTGGCTCTCCATTACTGTGACGGCTAATTTATGTGTCAGCTTGCCTGGTTAAGGAAAGGCCATACAGCAAGTAAAGCATTATTTGTGGGTGTATTTGTGAGAATGTTTCTGGAAGGGACTGGTCCATATAGAAGAATACCAAATAACGACAAGAACCCTGACCAAAGTGCTGGATAATGCTTTTGTATACTGGTTTAATAAAAGACTGATTGGCCAGTAGCCAGGCAGGAAGTATAGGTGGGGCAAGCACACTGAAGGAATGCTGGGAAGAGGAAGAGCAGAGTCAGGAATCACCAGCCAGACACAGAGGAAGCAAGATGACAAGGCAGAACTGAAAAAAGTTACTAAGTCACATGGCTAAACACAGATAAGAATTATGGGTTAATTTAAGTGTAAGAGCTGGTCAGTAATGAGCCTGAGCTAATGGCCAAGCAGTTATAAATAATATTAAGCCTCTGTGTGATTACTTTATAAAAGGCTGCAGGACTGAAGGTGAGAGATTTGTTCCAAACCACGGGCCAGGCGGGATACAGGAAATCTTCCAACTACACCAGAGCAATCAGGATAACCTATTAAGAACGTTGAGAATGAGACGGACATCTGTTTATCTTCTCCTGTCCTTAAGACCCTGAGATGTCACTATTGCTGGTCCTTGGGGTTCCCAGGCCTTCTGGTTGGGACTAAATTCACCATTAATTCTCTTGGAACCCAAGATTGCAATAGGTGTATTTGTGGAACTTTCAGCCTTTTCCTAAATTATATGAACCCAGACCCATAGTCATATTCTTTTATATATCTTATTGGTACCTAAGTGGTTTACTAGCTTATTCAAAATTGGGTGATTCAACCTATGAGCCTAAGACAGGAAGGCCAGGGCAGGCCGGGATGCACTGCACTCATTTTTCTAGCCACAGCAGGGAGCTGGCAAGGGCAGGGGAGTCTCTGCTGTCTGGCTGAAGATGGCACCATCTGCTTTATCTCCAAGATTTTGAGGTTCTTTAAGACCAGCCAAGATGATTCACTAAAATTGTTACCTTAAATTAGTTTCTCATCCATTAACTTTCATTTCCAGGAAATTACATGCACAACAATTTTAACTAGTATTTCAACTTCTACATTCTTTATAATGTTAATTTTATCATTAATCACACAGCTTTACTTCAAGATGCTATGGAGAAACTTCTAGTTTTAATGATTATTATATTTTTTCAATATTCTCAATGGCCCTTAAGGGCATGCAATAATTATGACTATATAATTAAAACATTCTAGATAGAATTAAGTTTTACTTAAAATATTATTTCAAATACTTTTTCTTCTCAATTTTTCCTCAGTATACTTTAGAAACAAAGTTTTCTGTCTCTTTCTCCTGTCTTATCTTCCTTCCTAGTTTACATCAGACACTGTCAGATCTTTCTTTACAGTTCTGTGGTTTGGATAAATGGGATTAGGTTAAGAGTACGGCTGTGCGAGAGGCCCCCATGGAAAGACGGCGTGAGCCCTGCGCAGCAGATCGTCCCTGACGGCACTGAGGAAAAAACAACTTAATTCCATCAAATTAGAATTCATAATAATTCCAAGGGTACTTGTTTAAGAAAGATGGCTGGACTACGGCAGGGGCTGTGGGCTTCGCTGTGTCTTAACTGGCCTTCTCCATTTTCCTCTGCGGATCCTCTCTAACCTTCACACCAGCAGCCTCGCAGCTGCTAGAGGGGCAGCATGGGAGTGGATGTCCCTGAAGAGTGTCACCACCAACCCTTCTTGATAGATGCTGCCCAAGCTCTCGTCACAAAGTTCTCAGCTGACTTAGAGAACAAAATCTCGCCATCTGAGCATTAGTCCAAATAACCAATGACTTGTTTTTCTTTTAAATACTGCAGCTGCTTGAGGAAAACTATCAATTGTGGCAAATACTATACTAGATAAAACACCCCAGGCAATCTGGGGAGTGAGACATCATGAAGCCTTTGGAGAAGTTATGATAAATCTGGGGGTTTTAGAAGACCATACACAAATTTAAGGCTGTATGAAGACCCACAAAAGACCCAAGAAGACCACAAAATGGAGGTTAAGATGAGTTATGATTCGATGTGGGGTTGAGGTTTGCTCTAATCCAAGTAAAAAAATCCTGTAATAAATGGCAGAGATGACATATTGGCCCAAAGCATTTAAGAAAGTTGTAGAATGGAAAACCTGTTTCCGTGGAATTCCTCACTGCAAAACATACACACACCATGGAAGCTCGTATCATTTCGCTCTCGCTGTTGCTGATCCAGAACTTCTTTCTGTAAATTATAAAAAGATTTATGAGGTTATCTTCAATATCTGCAGTTAGTCATTGAGAAATACCAGTCTGAATGAGAGTCTAAGAGTACAAAGGTCATGTATGAAAGCTGCTCATACTTCAAGTTTCTTGTTCTTGTCTTGACACTGAAACTCTAAGTCTCTCTCAGTTCTCTCCAGGGGAATACAAACCTCACTCAAGACGAGCAGGAGGTGGCCAACACAGAATGAACTCGGGGTATTTTGAAAGTTATTATTATTATTTTTTTGTCTCACAATGCTGTGTATGGACTTTTTTTTAAACCTTATAGGTCTTGTGCTTACTTGTTATGGTTTATGGTTTTGTTTTAGGGGTTCTCTCTGTTTCTGAATGTGTGCTTCTCAGCATCTGGAGGTGTTTCACGTGCTTTTTCTTTGACCCTCCCCCATGTTTGTTTATTTTATCCTACTTGAGTTTGTTTTAATTTTATCTTATTACTAGTTTTTTAGAAGCTTGTTTATATTCTAATGAAAGAGAGACAGCGTATGGATTTGGGCGAGTGGGGAAGTGGGGAGGATCTGGGAGGAGTTGGGGGACAGAAAACTGTAATCAGAATATATTGTATGAAAAAGAATCTGTTTTCAATTAAGAAAACAAAGAAGAACTAAGTATGAACACAGCAGTAGACCACGCCAGTCAGACAGCAATGGGTGAAACTCAGAGTCAACAAGGGCCGGTCTTATCACCTTCCCGAACCTTCCTTTGGTCTGTGTCCATCTTTTCCTCTCTTTACTCTCTCATCAGACCAGAATCCGCTAGGGTCTTTGACTGATCTTATCCTCAAAATCTCCGTTCAGTTTGTAATCAAGTTCTAACAATTTCCCCCACTACCTCCAATGCCATTTTCCCCAGTCCAGGTTTTATTAAATTATTATGAAATTACTATAAATAAGTATCAGAGTAACCATGACGGCAATCGTTCTCTCATCGACTTCCATCAAAGGGAGAAAGCCATTTATTAAACAGTGCTTTTATGTATAATTACCGTGTTGTGCTGCAACTGAAATGATTTTAAAATGTTCTGCTCTAATCAGGGTGGCTCTACACATTGTCTTTCTGGGAGGTGCGTTCTTTCCTTTGCTTTTTAATTTTACAAACCATTAGCTGTTATCAGATCCAGTGTGACTCTGATTTCTTACTTTGATACAACAGGTGAGAGTACTTGGAAGGCCTGGGATGATCTGGATTGGAAATCCGAATTCCACCAATAGTCAATATTTTACTTATCTCCATAACACCTACTTTAAGGTACAAATAAAAATGCCATCTCTTGGTGGTGCATGTCTGTAATCTCAGCACTCAGGAGGCTGAGGCAGGAGGATCACAAGTTGGAGACTCACTGGGCTACCCAAAGAGGTTCAGGCCAGCTTTGGCTACACAGTCCAGATTCATTCTCACAAACAAAATAAAACAAAACAACAACAAATCCAAACAGAAAACCAAAATATTAAAAGCATACAGAAAATATTGCCTCACATTACTGTTGACAAGATTAAATAAAAAAATTTATCTGAGCCTGATGGTGCTTGCTGTCAACCCCAGGACTCTTGGGGTAGAGACAGGTGAATCTCTCTGAGTTTACAGCCAGAGTGGTCTACATAGTGAGTTCCAGGTCAGTCAGAAATACATAGTGAGAGGCTATCTCAAAATAAATAGATAAACAAATAAACAACGAAGATCAGATAATTTATGTAAGTGTTTAAACTGTACATTCATCACTAAATGATGAATTTTAATGTTATTTAGATCACATAAGTTCTCATTATAATTCCCATCATCTCTGGTAACTGTTGCCTGTTTTATCTTCTGAAAAGAAATGAAATCTTTGAAGTTTAAAAACAGTCATGATGTGTTCTTACATTATATTTACAGGCTTCTCTCTACATTTTCTTCTAACATGGGACTCCAAACAGAACTTCACAGAAGTCACTTCATTCTACAAAAACTTAAAGACAATGAACTGGAATCTTGAATCTTAAGGTATACCATACAGTATTTTTGGAAATACATCATCAAATGTCTAGAAATATTCATCCAAGAAAACAAAACAAACCAAGAAGCCATCTTGGAAGCCGAGCTCTGTCACTTTGGTGTTGAGCCTTTAGGGAGCCTTAGACTTTAGTGGCTGAGCTCTTGCTCAGCTTTAAGAAGCCATCTTAATGAAAATCAAGTCAGTAACCTCTAGCTTCTGCCACAATGGAATAATGGACACTAAACCTACCCTTTCATGAGAAACCACAATAAAACCAATTTCTGTATATATTTTCTGTATTTTCAGGCATTGGATAACAGCCAAAGCTGTGATCTTTGAGAGAAAAAAATTAGCACATTAGTTACTTTCTGCTAGGGGATATTTTTCAGACTAACAGGATAGCCGAATACCAACAGCGGCTACCTTACTAGGCAGGAAAAAAATGATCTCAGGATGCTAAGACAGACAGAACTTGGACAAGCAGTAAGAACTAATGATGTGGAGAAGGAGCCCAAGAGCCACGTATTGGGATTCTTCTAATATCTGGCCCTTGAACTCCTGAACTCAACTGACCATTCTTCTCACTATAGATGAATGCTGCCATGCCTGGCTTTGCTCAAATTCTTTGCAATATCCTTCCTAAAGAGCTGGAGAGATGGCTCAGGGGTTAAAGAGCTTATATTGTTTTTACAAAGGATCTGAATTTTGTCCCATGAACCCAGGCACAGGGAGGCTCACAAACTTCTACAACTGTAGCTCTAGGGGATCCAATGCCCTTGGCCTCCAAGAGCTCCCACATTCATGTGTGTGCATGCACACAAATACAAAACAACAGCAATAATAATAACAAACACTCCCTCCACCCACCAAAAGAAAAACAAAAACAAAACCAAAAAAAACCCCTTTAAAAGACTCACCATGCTCATGGATTGTCAGAATTATTAATAGTGTGAAAATGGTAAGAACACCAAAAGCAATCTACAAAATTCAATATAACCCCGATCAAAGTTCCTGTAATATTGTTAATAAAGCTAGAAAAAAATCCTAAAATTAATATGAAAGCATGAAAACCTCCAAAAGTTAAAGCAACCTTTAGCAGAAATAGCTGGAACCATCACAACACCTGATGTCAAATGACACTATAGTGCCATAGTAACAAAAATTACCTGATACTGGCACAAAAATAATCATGTAGTCCACTGGAATAGAACGGAGGATGCAGAAATGAACTCACATATTTATAGCTACCTAAATTTTGACAAAGCTGTCAAAAACATATATTGGAAAACCACACTTAACAAATGGTGCTGGGAAAACCAGACTTCCTCATGTAGAAGAATGAACTGTCTTTAACCACAACCATCAACTCACTATAGATCAGACCCAGCAACTCTGGAGCTGCTGGAGCAAATAGCACAGATGTCCTTCTGAAAAGGACATCGACTATGCACAAAATACCTGCAAGAACTGACGATCAGGACTGCTTGAAACATAAAAAAGCTTCTGTTCAGCAAGGGAAAGGTTACCAGACTAAAGAGAAAAATATTGGCCAACTGTACATCAGAGAGGGGACTATAATATATAAAGAGGTGCAGAAATTAAATACCAAACCTCTAAATCACCCAACCAATAATGAACTGAACAGACTTTTCTGAAAAGCAAGTAAAATAAAATAATCAACCAACAAATACTTGAAAAGCATCCAATATATTAGCCATCAGGGATATGTAAATTAAAGCTACGCTGATATTCTGTCTCCTCCTGGACATGAGAGCGATCATCAAGAACACAGATGACAACAAACAATGGTGAGGACACACTGCTGGAGGGATGTTGGTGAGGGCACACTGCTGGAGGGATGTTGGTGAGGGCACACTACTGGAGGGATGTTGGTGAGGACACACTGCTGGAGGGATGTTGGTGAGGGCACACTGCTGGAGGGATGTTGGTGAGGGCACACTGCTGGAGGGATGTTGGTGAGGGCACACTGCTGGAGGGACGTACGTTTGCTTGCCTGCATGGAAACAAATATGGAAGGTTCCAAAAAGCTTACAAATGGAGTTACTATATGACTCAGGTGTATCAGGCCAGGTTATTCACCCAAAGCCAGCTGACATTAAGATCCCTGGACATCTATGTTTGTTGATACATTGTTCACAATAGCCAGGACACGAAGACTGCCTGGCTGTCTATCAAAAGAAGGGATCTAGAAAACATGGTATATATACACAAAGAAATTTTATTCAGCTATAAAGAAACGTGAAATTATGAAACTGGAGATCATTATGTTAACTAAAATAGACAAGATTTGGAAAAACAAGTACTGAATTTTTGCCCCATATGTGGAAGCCCAATTTAGGCTCTTTGTGTGTGTGTGTGTGTGTGTGTGTGTGTTGTTTGAAAGAAAATAGCCCCCATAGGGAGTGGCATGACTAGGAGGTATGGCTTTGTTGGAGGAAGTGTGTCACTGTGGAGGCGGGCTTTGAGGTCTCAGTGTCTTAGACCACTTCCTGTTGCCTGTGAGTCAAGATGTTAGAACTCTCAGCTCCTTCTCTAGCACCACATCTGCCTGTATGCTGCCTTGTTTCCCACCATGATGATAATGGACTGAATCTCTGAATTTTAAGTGAGCCACCATAATAAAATGTTTTCCTTCATAAGAGTTGCCATGGTCAAGGTGTCTCTTCATAGCAATAGAAACTCTAAGATAGGCAGCATAGGAGGGGAGGAAGTTCTTAGAAGAAAGGGGACAGAGGGGCAAATAGAAGGTAATGGAATGCTTGTGACTTGAAAGCAGAATGGAGCACTTTTTGAGAGAAGGGGATCAGCAAGATGGGGGCAGAGGAGATGGGGATCAGCTGTAAGGGAGAGGTGACTTGGAACAAAGTTTAACAGTACAATGATGCTTATGTATGAAAATTCCATAATGAAACCATTTACATACTAAATTAAATATTAAAAAAAATCCTAGATGTTAAGCCATTTTCTATTCAACCCTTGTATTACATCAGTTTCTTACTTTGATATCAATGCAAGGAAGGCCCCAGAACTGGGAACAACAGACACAGGGCATGCAGTTCTTCATAAGGGATTCTTTGTCCTGTTTGAGGAACTTCAGCTTGTATTCTTCCCATACCTGGCTCTCGTGATTCCAACAGTGTGAACACTCTGCCTACACTTTTGTGGCTCTTTTCTCAATGTTTCTCTAATACAATCTATTTTCTCAAAAAAAAATTGTATGGGTTTAATTCATTCTTTGGCAACTTTATACATGTAACAGTGCTTTCTGTTGACCCTCATCCCCACCCTCTCTCATTCCTTTCCACTTTTGACATCATTCCCTCCAATTCCTATGGTGGTTTGAAAGAAAATGGCCCCCATAGGGAGCAGCATTATTAGAAGGTGTGGCTTTGTTGGAATATATGTGGCTTTGTTGGAGGAAGTGTGTCATTGTGGAAGTGGCCTTTGAGCTCTCCTCTGCTCAAGTTACACCCAGCACACAGTTCACATCCTGTTGTTTGTGGATCAAGATATAGAACTCTCAGCTCCTTCTCCAGCACCATGTCTGCCTGCACACTGTCATGTCCTACCATGATGATAACAGACTAAACCTCTGAAACTATAAACCACCCCAATTAAATGTTTCCTTTATAGGAGTTGCAATGGTCAGCTGGGTGGTGGTGGTGGCACACTTCTTTAATCACAGCACTTGGGAGGCAGAGGCAGGCAGATCTCTGTGATTTCAAGGCCAGCCTGGTCTACAGAATGAGTTCTAAGACAGTCAAAGCTACACAGAGAAACCCTGCCTCAACAAAACAAAACAAACAAACAAAAAAGAGTTCAGACAGAGATCTAGAGAGTTAGAGAAGCACTAATATTTTCCTACAAAGCACCCATACAAGTGTCACTGAAAAGAATCAGATGGGAGGATTTCTCAACAGTTGGAGGTTTAGAGCACACTAATACAACAGGAATAACAAAATACACAAAACAATTATGCCTTACTCTTGATGTAATTAGAAAAGGAAGTACTCTACACAAATTCATTTTCTAGATCATTGGAATTTAAGTCTGGTATGCAATGGCTTAATTGTGCACAGGATGGTTTTGGAGATGGCCTTCCATGCTTTTCTCTGTGTTCCAATTTGACTTGTTTACAATGCAGAGTTCTGGCTAGAAACAATTACTATTATACTGTATTATAACACAAATTTATTTGACTTTTAGGATCTTCTTGCCTCTACAAATGATATAGTTGTTGGGTTTACCTTATTTGCATTTACTCTCTTCTACAGCCATCTATGTTCACCTGCTAGTCACAGAGCTGCTTTTCACTGTTAGTGGGTTTACTTCTGCATCCAACACCCAGCTACACCTGATTTCCACTTATTCTAATTTGTTAGACCCTTGTCTTATTGTCTGAGCCTGGAACTAAACTACTGGAGTTTCCAAGATGAGCTGAAGAAACAGAGGCCACTAAGAACATAACTAAGTCAAATATGCTGGCATCCAAGAATGAGCAACACCTGCTATCTGCCTTTGCTGTGATATGATAGTTACTGCCTTGCCAGTAGCCATGTCAGGGCGGGTAGCAAGTGGCAATTGAGGTTCGAGGTGTCAGTTCATAGGAGGAAACTCTCTGATGGATCAATCTCATTTAGGCAAGGCCACAAGATGACAGACTCTGAAATGTCTTCTGGAGTGCTTTCACATGTTGCTGCTACAATCTTTTCTCTGGTATCTGATATGATGTATAAGGATGTGGGAGTCACCTACTGCCTATATTGTAGTGTGTTTATCTCCTGAAAACATGCAGATCTACTCGAATTTTTATCTGTGGATTGTCAGGAAGATGATTTCTCCTTAAGCTGTATAATTTTGATGAATAAAAATGAATACAAGGATATGCTACACAGTCAGGGCCCATGAGTTCCCCCTAAGGAGCTGCTCCTGATCACAGCTCAAATTAAAGACTACTGGGAGCCAGAATAGCTCAAATTCCTTTCATCTTGATGCTGAGAATTGCAGTCACAGGTTTCTTGTGCACCATTAGGTGGTACTAAGCTTCAAAACAGCTTTAGGTTAGACCATGGTCTTGATAGTGGTCTTTAAGATAAACATTCCCAGAAAATCAATCATTAGTTCACAAGGACATACTGAAGTGTCTGGCTAGGCTATAAATACAAAATAGACCAATTACTGCTAGCTGGCAAATGATTAATTCCTTGCACCAATTCCTGACCTTAATTTGTGAATATAATTCTGATTAGTCAGGGCTATAGAAAATAATTTGACCCTATAGCCTGAAAATAGGGCTACAGGTTTTTCTTGATATTCAGGAGTTACACACAGAGCAGAAAGTACATTTTGAGATTTAAAGTGTCATGGAAAGTGCTGGCTGAGCTGATACTAAAAGATATATGGTACTTGAGCCTGAACTAGAGAATCTATGACACCCCTGGCATCTTTTTTCCAAAACCCAGCACTCACCAGGCAACTCTGAAATCTAGAAGAATTTGGAATTTATGACTTCTAATTACAAAGTGTTAGTTCAAAATGTTTATATAGTCATGGGTTAGTTTGATTTGCTTTTCCCTTGCCTGGGACATGTTTTTTATATATAATCATTCACTTGAGAAATGGTATGTGACCTTTTGCCTGAAAGAGTTTGTTGGGATATATAAGCTTTAAAAAGACATGAAAGATCAGAGCAACATGAGAGACAACATGAGAGAGAACAGCATGATGAGAACAACATGAGAGAATAAAGGGAGAATCCATCAGGACAATACGCGAGTGTCCTCATTTTCCCTAACCTCTCAGACAGAAAAGTCCTAGTTTACACCAATGCCGTGGATTCCTCTCAAACCCTGTGCTGCCTTGGAGGCTGGCTCTCCCAGGCAGCGTTACTACCTCCCGCTGAGAATGCCTCTCTCTTATGGGTTCTCTGAGATTTCCATCTGCTGAGGTTATCAAGTGCCAGAGAGATGATTTTGCCAGAGAAATAAACTCTGTATGTTGATTTAAAATATGATTATCTGATGCAGGGACAATGGGAGGGAGGGAGACAGACAGAGGGATGGAGGAGGGAGGAAGAGTTGTAAAAATATAAAGAGTGTGCCACATCAGAAGTGAAACCATGAAAGCTTGTATGTAATAACCCCCAAGGAGCATATGATTGGCTCCCAGTTTTCGTTTTCTTTCTTTCTGTTTTTATTTTTGAGGTGGGTGGGTGGGGGTCGAGACAGGGTTTCTCTGTGTAGCCCTGGCTGTCCTGGAACTCTCTCTGTAGTCCAGGTTTGTCTCACAATCAGAGATTGGCCTGCCTCTGCCTCCTAAGTGCTGGAATTTAAGTCATTGGCTACCACAGCCCAGCTGGTTTCTAGTTTTCTACTGAATAAAATGCATAATTTTTAGTACTGCTCCATAACACTTGATTCTAATTGAAGATCTTCAAAGCTTTCTATTATGTTATTTCTTCATGTAACTCTGTTACAGGTAAAGCAAGAAAACAATTTGTATAGCATTGCAACTAGCAGGTATCAAGGACTCATTTTGATTTCTTTAATTAGGCAAGGGCCTGGGAAACAGCTTTTTTGCCCAGTGGGAGTTTTCTGCCCTCTGCCTTAACCCCTCAAACCTTAGTCAAAATGCTACCTCTCTAAGGTGAGTGGAATGGAAAGCCAACAGTGACTTAGGAGTTCTGTATTCTTTCAGTTCTCTGACTAACTAGTGCACAATGCTACCTTTGACACAACTCCTTCCTAAGGCTCAGTTTCTGCTGATGTCTAATTTCCCATGAAAACACCTTGCCAATAATTAAAGCTGCCATCCTAGACCATCATGTGGCACTTCCTTTTGCCAGTTAAATTGGCCAGGCATGTACATTGCTTCTTCAGGAAGCTGTACTAACATTCAATACTAATGGAAAATGAGCTGCAACTATATACACACTACAAATTTGCATGCTCTGCTGAAGATCAAAATGGGCTTCTCAAAGGATTAATGATCCTGTGGATCCCTTACTGAAATAGGGCTCGTATTTACTGTGGATAGTTTGTGTGTAAAAGGATGTTCTCAGAACAATCCCACATCTGCGGGAAGGTGTCTACACTGTGATTGTGCAGAGCTAGAATGCTTCAGTGATAATGCTTGCCAAACACACACAAGGTCTTGGGTTCCATTTCTAGCACCATGATGTGAAGATCCCGGGAAAATCCAGAACTTGTGTTTACAGATTCCACAAGGTCGATTGATTAGAACTCCTGTGATTGTAGCAGCCTGGAACATTGCAGGCCTTGAGTCAAATGGTTTGGTGCTATTTTTAGGCCTTATGAGAGCCATTTATTGTCTACTTCTGTGTCTGATCTAATGCTACTGTGACTACCAGGTAAGACCTTTTGGGGCATATTAACCGACTCCTAGCTGCCATCAACCCCAAAGCCAAGAGCGCTGCCAGACAGCACTCGACACTGCCGGAGGGCAGCTCCCCTGCTGGAGGACAGCTCCCCTGCCAGAGGGCAGAGCTCCCCCGGCTTTGCTGCGGCCCGTCTGCCAGTTTCCACTGGTGTACTTGAAAACTGCCTTGATTTATGACTTTCTTTTGTTCCATAACCACAAAATGCTCAAGAGCCTATCTGCACATGGAATGTCTGTGTTCTAGGGCCACAGTCACTCAGATTTGACTCTTTCATAATCTATTTTTGTTCCCTTTGAGGAGAGAGTTGTGTTTGGTGCAGAGAATGTATACTGGGGAGCTCACAGCAAGTTGGTAATTGTCTCAAGAGAAGAACCTACTGTATAGGAAACTATTCTAAGAAAAGGAATGGATTGTTGGTTTTGATTTTTAAAGTCCTAAAGTTTCTTTTTTGTTCTCTTCAAACATATAATAGATAATTTATGCAGTCTAAAGAGATACACAGAGAATTTTACATTGCTTCAGGGATAGGTATATACTTAAAATTACCAGTTTAATTTTGACTATAACATACATCATTTTAATAAGTATGAATCTTAAATGCATAAAAATGCACTCCTAAGATGGCTTGTTGAGCAAAACAGGGGGTACAAGTCAAGAAAAGGAAATGAAGTAGAGTGGTAGCTATCAATCATTAAGTAAGACAAATGTACTTTCACAGCAGTTATTTATTTTTCATTTTTATTAATTAAATTTGTTTTACTTTTTTAAATTATTAAAGTGAGTTGGGACTGTAGCTTAGTGACAGAGTGCTTTCCTAGTATCTACAAAGCCCTGGGTTTGATCCCAGCACTAGAATAATCAATCGTATCATGGTTTGTCTGCATCTGCTCTACAAGGCTTTACTCTTGGGAGTGCTAAACTGAAAGGAAATTCTCCATATTTCTTAAGATAAAAACACCAAATAAGATAAATTCTTTTGGTCAGATAGTAGCTATATGTAAAATAAAACATACAAATATTTAAATCACAATGCTATTTTGTCTATAACAGTTTTATCTATTGTCATCAATTTAGTAAATTAAGAAGACATGGAGATATGCCATGCTGCATGAGTTAGTAAGTGGGAATCTATTTACTAGAAGCAGCTTTCCTTTAACTTAGTTACTATTTTACCTTATCTCCCAGTTTTTATTATGAAATTGCTCTTTTCAAGAGAGAAGTTAGAAGAATAGTACAGTGAAACGCCTATCCTTCATGTCTGTCAGCTGTGAACATTTGCCATCTGCCCTCCCCCAATTCTACACACAAATTACATCCTTATGCATTGCTTATTTTCTAGCTGAATTATTTAAAAATAACTTACAGATATCACGGCACTTACCTTGTATATGATTCAAAGTGCTTTCTGTTAAAAGTAAGGCCGTTCTCCTAATCACAGCCATAACACTATCACTATTACTCCTAAGAAAATACAGACTTTAAGTAGCAGCTATGTGACAGGTAGACTTCTTCAATTGCCCCAATAATTTATTTGAACATCCTTCACTACATCTAGACCACCCTAGGTTGTAGATATCCTGCCTCGAAATCTGAAACCACAAAATAATTCAACAGCGACTCGGTTCTGTTACATGGAAAAGTGAAAACTTCTGAGGTCAATAACATTAGAGTAAATGGATGGTGGCCAGGAAAGCCTCAATACTGTAAATCTCTCTAAATGTTTTTCACCAGACAAGCTCATGAAGGGCTGAACTGTTCTCATTCATCCATGCAGACCCAGTGTGCATCTAGATAGAGTACGAATGTCTGTTGAGTGGAGTTGGCCTCAGTTTGCTCAGATCCTTTAGTGAGGAAGAGTCAAGGTAGAAGAGACCCGTGGTCTCCATGCCCTAACATCTGCACTCTTATTGCTGTTTACTTTGAACGTGAAACAATAGCAACATCATCATCATCATCATCAAGTCAAACCAACCCCACCCTAAGTCCCACAAGGACTGAAACCAAACAACCAAAACCCAAACTAAGCTTTAACCTCTGTACTTCTTCCCTAACATACATGCCGCCTGGTGCTGACCTGGTACACTGGTCAGCCTGGGCTGCCCAGAAACAGCCTGGGCTACTTGGGCTATCAAGAAAGTACATCCTCTGCCCCCCACCACCCCTTACTTTTCTTCTCATTCTTCGCATTTCTCTTTGTACATCTTAGCAGCTAGCATATGTTTAGAGTCATTTATGAACAAAAAGATAAAGATGTGCAAATCAAAGCTCATTAGCTTTGTGGTTCTATTTTTCTAAGAAATTTCATGCTGGGCTATAAATTAGGCTTTATTTGTGGGGTTTCAGAGAGGAGAGATGGAGTGAATGTCACAGATGTTATATGCTTGAGTTTCTCAAAGCAGTTGGTATAATGAGATGGGGTTTTCATTATAAAATTGGCTTGCATGGGAACCACAGTAGTAACAATACAAGGTCAGCTTGTGCATCAGGCAATGAGTCATAGTAACAAGCTCCACGTTTGTCTCACAGGGACAGAGCTGCGAAGGGGTCAGTGCAGAGTCTTTCATCTTTATTCATAAGCAGGAAGCATAGGAAATCTCAATAAAGCTGCAGGTGCAGAGTCATGGGGATTGACACAGAGGTAAAAAAGGAAAATGGGAACCTGGCTGAAAAGGTTAAGAATAAAAACAGTAAGTGTAGGAGTGAAGCATTTGGAAAACATTTTAGCAGAAAAACAAAAAACAAAACAAAAAAACAAAACCAATAACCCTAATGTTTAAAATGATGAATCTAAAAGAAATGGCTATATTAACAAAATAAATTCAGAACAAGGACAGTCCAGAAGAGTCTGCTAGGATGTCTTGGTCAGGGAAGCCTGGGCAATTCTCTAGTACAGACCATCTTCCTAGCACAATTATGGCAGTGGCCCTCAGGGCCCACAGGTCAGCAACAGAACCTCCTGTTCCTCTAGCTTGCCATTCCCAGAGCTATTTGGTCCTTTAATGCCTACAGCTATTCTAATAAGTGTTTTGGGCTGATGTAAGACAAGGAAGCACAGTTTTGAGAAAAAGAGAAGAAAAAGTGGCTAAATGGGCATAATCCACTGAAAATAAAAATGAAAAGAACATACACCCTCCCTCATAGGTGACCCACATTTGGTTCTCAGCTTTCTTAGAAAAGGAAAACAGACCAGGTAGGGGGTTTGTACTGTGGAGAATTTGATTGGTCATTGTCCCTGTCCTTGGGGGGTAATTTATAAACACTTTGAATTTTCCTGGACTGTGTTACTCTGTTACTCAGTGGACCCTCTTATTATGGTTGATTACTTATGCTACACAGATGACTCAGGATGATGGTCAGCTAAGCCGAAAGACCAGCCAGGTGATTTTAGTAGGTTGGGCTCTGAGTCACAGGACCCCTGGGTGTGGTCAATGATTTAATCAACCATTGAAGATGTCTCAGTAAAAGCTTGGAAACCAATCCTGGAGGAAGATTTCCTGGTCAGAGACAGCCAGTCTTTGCACACACAGATGTGCTGGGAGGGTAATACCTCCAAAGGAATAGTGAGAGCTCTGAACAGGGAATCTCCTAGATTTTGCCCTTGGAGTCTGCTTGGTCTGTTCTGCCTTTTATTCTACTGCTGTAATGACAAGAATCCTAAAGCAGTGTTTGCTGGGGATGTCTTTCTCTATGCTGTGAAATGTGTTGCTCTGATTGATTGATAAATAAAATGCTGATTGGCCAGTAGCCAGGCAGGAAGTGTAGTGTAGGCGGGATAAGCAGAGAGGAGAATTCTGGGAAGTGGAAGGCGGAGTCAGGAGACTGCCAGTGGCCACTGCAATGAAAAGTAAGATGTAAAGATACTGCTAAGCCATGAGCCACGTGGCAAGGTATAGATTTATAGAAATGGGTTAGTTTAAAATATAAGAACTAGATAGCAAGAAGCCTGCCACAGCCATACAGTTTATAAGTAATATAAGTCTTTGTGTGTTTACTTGAGTCTGAGCGGCTGCAGGAGCCAGGTGGACACAGGAAAACTCCAGCTACAAGCGTTTTCCAGGGCCCTGGGAATTGCTAAAGCAAATCATTGACTCTGAAAGACCAGGTACCTTTGCATTGTAGCTACTTTATCAGAGCACAGGCAGCTGGTGTCAGAAGGGGAGGACTGTCCCTAACCTACGAGTCTGACCTAACCTGGGGAAGCTGGTGTGTGAAGTTATTGTAGATATATAATGAACACACAAAAGAACACTATGGAACACACTGGCTAAGCTGCTGCACCCCCAAACTCTGGGAGGCCAGACAACCGCTGTTTGACTACTCTGACACACTTGTAAGCTAGTCTAGTAAAGCCCCTTCACTGCAGAGTCATTCCATTGGTTCTGTTCCTCGAGAGAACTCGGACTTACTCTCTGACTAGCTGCTTCTCTGGATCTGCACTTCCTGTGAAGGCTTTCCTGTCAAGTGAAGCTTATCTTTCATACCCTCTATGCTTTTCTCTTACTAAACTGTACTTTGTGTTTGGGGGTCTCAGCGTTGAGTCTAGAGATGGGTAATGCAACACTGAGGATTAGATTATAGTTTCTGCCAAAGGCTCACTTGTTACAGGGCTGGTGCCCAGGTTGTTACTGCTGAAGTTGGTGTAAACTACATGGTAGCACCTAGAAGGAGGTTTTCAGGTCACTGGAGGCACAGTCTAGAAGGAAACGTTGGGGCCCTAGTCTCTCCTACTCCCCATGCAACACTGGGGACTGAACCAGAGTCTGATCATGCTAGACAAGCACTCTTGTCCCTTTTGTTCCCTGAAGTGTTTTTGCTTTGTCACATGCTCCTAACAAGAACAAGGAGGAAGAGGGATAGAGATTTACTAAAGAGTATGCTAAAAACAGTAATTTCTAAGTTCCATCACACGTACCCTCTCAGTACCAACTACTGGCCTTCAGAATTGTACTTTATATACCACACTCACAATTTCAAACACGGGTCACATTTTCAGTAAGATGCCTGGCTTGGATTGTATGGTATTACAAAAGTACCTGGTAATGAGTGGCATACTCTGTTAGCACAGAGTTTGCAAAGACAAACTTCTAGCAAAGTGTAATGGAGGCAATTAAATTAGAAATTTATTAATAAGATGGTTAAAAAGCAAATAAAAATAGCAACCAATAATAATAGTTCTAGAATGTATTTCTGACAAGTTGGTGGGGTCAGTTGTCTCTTCAATACAGGTAGTTTGGCAAGACTAGAGTCACAGTGTGTCTCAGCTCATATTCCTGAAGAGATGATGCTGCACCATTCATATCAGCTTTGAGAAGACACCACTCAAGCTGGGTGTGAGCCAGGAGAAGAAACTGAAAGGAGCCTTGACTCTCCTCCCCTCGAGTCCTTGAACCAGCCAGGGTTATTCTCAACCAGTTGCCACTGTCTCCATTCTACTACCAGAAGGGAGACTACCAAAGAATTCTGCCTACCTCCTTATATAAAAATTCTGCCTACCTCCTCAAATAAACTGAGGGAAGTGGTGCCTTTTCTATTGCCCTTCCAGACTTAGCTCTATGTTCATTTACCTGAATCTATACTTGGACCAAAAAAACAAAAAACAAAAAACAAAACAAAACAAAAACAAACAAACAAAAAAAACCCCAAATGCATCTCTAATGCCCACAGCAGGGAAAAGGGCTCCTCAAGCTATACTTTATTACCTTATTCATTTAGCAGAATAATACAAGGGTTAGGGCTCCTCAAGCTATACTTTATTACCTTATTCATTTAGCAGAACAATACAAGTGTTTGTGTATCTCTCTGTGTTTCAACTCTCTGAAAGGAAAAAAAGCATCTACCTTACCCAAAGGGGCACTAAAGTCATGGCTACCAATCAGCCATGGAGGGCAGTGCCTGATCAATCAGCCATGGAGGGCAGTGCCTGATCAATCAGTCATGATGGGCAGAGCCTGATCAATCAGTCAGGGTGGGTAGTGCTTCACCAATCAGTCATGGTGGGTAATGCTTCACCAACCAGTCAGGGTGGGTAGTTCTTCACCAAACAGTCAGGGTGAGCAGTGCATCACCAATCAGTCAGGGTGGGCAGTGCATCACTTCTGCTAGGATAAGGAAAACTGGAAGAGAATTTCTTCAAATTAGAGGAACAACAACAAAAACAACAACAAGAAAAAACTATCAACACTCATACTGAGAGGGCATGGTAGCACCAGGATGGGCTTCTCCTGGCCCCAGCCTCTACTAGGCCTGAGTTTCAGTTAAGTTTCAGTTTCTGCTTCAGTTTAGGTTTCTGATAAGGCAGGTAGGGGAGATACTGCATACAAGTCATGATTCAGCACTTACAGCCCCAGCCAATCAGAAACGTATTAGTGTGGCTGCTGCTCACTTGGCCAATCATGTTTAGGATGACCTAATCTCCTCCTGGTTGTCTATAAAAGGAGCCTGCGAGCTTCTCTGGGGGTGGTTGTCATTTTGTTGTGTGGCCGATCCCTGCATGAAGGAATTCTTTACTTGAGAAATAAACACTCTTGCTTTTGCATACATGAGTGGTGGTCTTTTGTGGGGTGATCTGCAGACCCTAACATTTGGGGGCTTGTCTGGGATAGCCCCTTCCCCCAGACCCCTGACACACTGTGCGGTTGGTTAAGGAACAGGAAACTAAATGAGAGCTCTCTGTCTTTGTTTGTCTCTGTTATATGTGACTTTGAAAGGCTTGAGCTGATCCTGGAGGCCCTGGTGAGCCATCAGGTGAACGTGCTAGTGGTGCCAGCACCAGGGGGGTCGGGAGACATCTCGGACCCACCAGACAGGAAGTGGGTCCCATTGGAAATTGAGGTGGGACAGAGCAGGTCACTCCTGCCAGACAGGGCTCACTTACAGAGAGAGAGGCTGTCTGCCAGACGGGGCTTGCTCACAATGATAGAGGCCATTGTCCCGATTTTGGTTCTTTTTTTTGTGCGCCGTACGGGTACACTGTCTGGTGTGTTGTGTTATCCTTCTGTGTCTTTTGTCTTGTAATCACTTTTATCCTTCTAGAAGAGATGGGGCAGATAACCTTGACCCCTTTGAGCCTATAAGCCAAAACTTATCCTTCCCAGTCACAATCCTTGTGTGCAACACCCAGTATGCAGGAATCAGAAAAGCACAATACATTTCACTAAATGAATCTTAAAGGTCAATGGACCATGATTCAGTTTTGTGCAGAGATGCTTAGCACAAAGCTACTCTCAGAGTGGAGCTTACCGGTAGCTTATTTAAATTTGGTAGACAGCTGCAATCCCATTCCCACAAAAGAATTCCTTTCAAGTGTCAAAGGTGCTAAATGGTATTAGAAAAGGATGATCTGTAAGAATATGATGACCTGGGCCAGGTGGTAGTGGTGCACGCCTTTATTCCCAGCACTCATGAGGCAGAGGCAGGTGGATCTTTGTGAGTTCAAGACCAGTCTGGTCTACAGGGCGAGATCCAGGACAGACTCCAAAGTTACACAGAGAAATACTATCTCAAAAAACAAACAAACAAACAAAAAACAAAAATAAAACAAAAAGAGCATTTGATGACCTGAGTAGCATTTCTCACAAAAGCTATTTAATATATGTAGAGCACAGCAGAGACAGGAATGACTATCAAAGATGACCAAAGGCATTGTGTTTTCCTAACAATGATAAAACCTTCTCATCATTCTGTGACCAAAGTGGAAAGTCAAAATCAAAGCATCTCAATGAAGAAACAAAGACCGTCCATGTCAGTGAGCAAAACAAGTCTAAGAGAAAATGCAGAGAGAGTCTCTCCTTTTCTCCCACCCACCCCTCACAATTTGCAGGGCTGGGGATTAAGCCCAAGTTTTCACACATGCTAGACAAGCACTGTAACTCTGAGATATGCCCACACTCCTTGGAGGGAAACTTACTGGATGATGTTTCACTCCCCCAAATCCACGCGATTTCATCTGACTAATACTTCACCTTCTTAACAGACATCAGTACCTCCCACCCTTTCCGAAGCTGCAGTGAGTGTCAATAACCATCTGCTTGCGACAAGGGACGGCAAGTCTCACCAGGCAGTTTTGAAGAGGGAGGAAGGCACAGCAGACAGAATGTCTTTAAAAATGGACTAGATCCAGGGTGGTGTGCGCCTATAACCACAGAACAGGACAGGTGAGGGAAGGTAACCTGTGAGCGCAATGTAGTCTACAGCAAGATGTCTCACCCCTGCCAGCCAAGCTAAGAACTAAAATATAAAAAGTGTTAACCATTCACAGAAAACAAATTATCATCATAAAAAGGTAGATGTGTAGGATAATATGAAAATAGAAGAGTTAAAGATATGAGAAAGTTAAAAAAGCCAGTACCCTGTCTTTAATAAACATACAAAATAATCTAGCTTAGGTAAAAATAGAGAGAATTTAAAAACTGAATAGACAGCACTGATTGACTGTAAATGTTCATCTTTCTGACCACAGAGGAAAGAGAGTTACCAGCACGGCGTGTCTCAGGACAGTGCTAGCTGCCTGAGATGGGATTGGCTGAGTCAGCACCAGGTCAGCCACAGCCCTATGTTTTTCTAGTGGATAGAGAAACTCTGAAAACATAGTCTTCAAATATTAAAAGAAAATAGAAGAAGCTTAGGTCCAAGAGAATAAAATTCCTACATACTGCAGATCTAAGATAATAATAAGTCAGATTTTCTTTTAAAAATGTCCAATGACAACACATTTTTTATTTCCTTGCATATGTATTTATGTTCTTTTCTAACAAACCCAATTTAAAAACAAGCCATTTGCTTAGTAAGGGAGACCAGACTTGATGAGGATGCTTGGGGTTAGAAACAGTTCAAGTTGCTTCCTTTCCTATAGGTTCACTAAAAGGCACGACTGCACACATCTCCTAACCTCTGATCTTGTCTGTCCATCCAAAGCAACAATAACACTGCCTTTCTAAGTCCACACAAAGAATGTACATGTGAAAATGACTTGGAAATTTTAGGCATCAGAGGAACAAGTTCAAAATGGTAAACTTTGGGATGCAGATAAATATTTTCAGGTTCTGAACTCATAATTAATCCCAAGGTTAAAATCATTCAAAGGTCATTCATGCTACCTCGATCTCTGCTGGACTGTTAAACTAACCATGTTTTATTCACCAGGAAATGCCATTCTATGCTTATTTAGGGAAGATTTATTTTAGATGAAGTTCTAGAACTTATAATGTTCTACAAAGCCAGGCATCGTATGAGAAAGCTATAGAAGTATATTTATATTTTAATTTGAGGAGACTGATATATAATAATATTATCTTCTACTAAAAGTCTGTAAAATCTATATAGAAAAGTGGCATGGCAAAGACAAGGTTGCTCAGTGGGAGACATGTAATTTCATTTTGTTGCTTTATTGTGGAGTGAGGTGAGACATATGAAATAGGATTAAAAACAAAGCACACTTTCTCTCCAGAGGATCAAATTGCTATGCAGGTTAAAATTTTCATAAATTATTTATAGTTGTCATGACCGTTGTCACAAGCCCAGCTTCTCTGGGCTGGGGAGATGGCTCAGTCATTAAGACAAGGCTCACAATCAAAGGTATACGAAGACTCTTTCTCTACAGTTCATGGGCATCCCCTCCTCCCAGTGGAGTGAGCCATGTCCTCCTACTGAGTGCTTATGAATCCCACATATTTTCTCCTGGAGACAAAGGGAAAGGAGATTTGTTTTTTACCTTTAAGTGAAGAAAATATAATTCCCTGATTAAGTATGTCTGCTTTGGCTCTTTTCTATTTTCTTTAAATTCAGGCACATTTGACTATATGGCTTTATACAGAACTAACAAGCTAACACCTTTAGGCTTAGAGAACATGAAGAAGTGACTAACAGTACTAACCCTTCAGAAGTACCTGATTTATCAAGGAAGGTATGCATGCTCGTGCTTGCACATACACACACACACACACACACACACACACACACACACACACACACACACACACACACAGAGAGAGAGAGAGAGAGAGAGAGAGAGAGAGAGAGAGAGAGAGAGAGAGAGAGAGATTGATTTTGGTTTTTCAAGACAGGGTTTGTGTAGCCCTGGATATCCTAGAACTCACTCTGTAGACCATGCTGGTCTCGAACTCAGAGATCTGCCTACCTCTGCCTCCCAAATGCTGGAATTAAAGGCGTGTGTCACCTCACCCAGCTACAAGAAGGCAGATTTTTAAGCAACTAACTGTAATTGAAAGGCCAAATAAAATAGTGAGTGTGTTATTAGAGGTTAGAGGTCGTCAATTCTGACAGGTGGCATCAGGGAAAATATTTGGAAAGAATGCATTCAAGTCATGCCATCCAAGATCCATATTTAAGAGGAAGCGAGGAGGGCTGCTGTTCCTGGTTGGTGAAGTAAGAGTCCTAAAAGGATCCAATATACCTTAGTAAAAGTGAGACAAACATGTACGATTTCACTTGAGCAATAGCCCCACATGGCGTGACTGCTGCTGCTGTTTTCATATATACTGCTATGCCGGTGGATAGAAGGAGGCCTGGCAGAAGGTAACTCTGTGTTGGTTATATGATCTAGATACAGTAGTTGGAAGAAAGTGGAAGAAGGGCACTGGAAATTCAGTCTGAGCCCCAAAGTTCCTAAATACATATTTGATAAAGACTACTGTAGAGACTGAAGCAGAAAGTGGAGTGACATGTTTAATTTTACTAATATGTCTGGAAGCAATCTTGGTTGGTGTGGAAGTTGGGCTACAGACAAGGCAAAGAAAAAGTACAAGGACTGTAAGGAAGGATATGGGATTTACCTGCAACTCACAGGACTTGACAGGTAAGTATGGTGGTGAAGAAACAAACGAGTTAAAACAATTCTAGACATTTCCAAGCTGAGGACCAGAAGAATGGTGGTTTAACTATGTAAGAAAAGGTAAACAGTAAGCTCTAGTTCAGGGAAAGGAAATTCTGTTTTCATGCATATCAAACTTAAGATGCTGATGATAAATCATCATAGGAACATCTAATAGAGGGAAATTCAGAGTCGGGTCCAAGAGTGAGCAGGATGAACTGGTGGCTATTTACTCTGCCTACTCGGCCTACTGTGCATCAGCACCACAGTCAGGCCTTCAGCATGGTGGGGGTCATCATGGAGGTGCATACACTGAACGGGGGCTGGGGGGGGGAGGGGAGAACTATTCAAAATGAAAGAGGTAAAACAATTATCAGAGGACATCAACTCAGACAGATGAGTGTAGCTAGAGTTTTCCTGCCTGGCCCACAGTCAGGACAAATCTCTCTCACCTGCCAGTCCCACAGCCGCTCAGACCCGACCAAGTAAACACAGAGACTTATATTGGTTACAAACTGTATGGCCGTGGCAGGCTTCTTGCTAACTGTTCTTACAGCTTAAATTAATCCATTTCTATAAATCTATACCTTGCCACGTGACTCATGGCTTACCGGCATCTTCACATACTGTTTGTCATCGTGGCGGCTGGCAGTGTCTCTCTGACTCAGCCTTCCACTTCCCAGCTTTATTCTCCTCCTTGTCCCGCCTACACTTCCTGCCTAGCCAATGGCCAATCAGTGTTTTATTTATTGACTAATCAGCAACACATTTGCCATACAGAACATCCCACAGCAGATGAGAGACAGAATAATGAAAGAAGAAGAAGGGAAAAGCCTTTTACCAGGAAGCTAAGGGAGGTGTGTAGGCTATTCAGACCCTCTGGAACCTTTCCCAACTGGGTAGTTCCTTCAGAATACAGCTAAAAACAATTTCAAAGAAGTGTCAAGTAGGAATCAAACTCTTGCACACAGACATCTGGGAGCCTGCAAATCTCACAAATGACAAAAAATCGGGGTGGGGAGAGGTTTCAAATAAAGTATAAAAAGATCAATTGCCCCAACCTTAAATCTACTGCCGTGAGACTTTAACTCACTTAGAGTCTATAAATGAGAAAGTATTCGTATTTTCATCAAGCAGAGCAAGGCCTGTGGAAGGACATTTAAATACAAGATTAGTTCTTTTCTTGAAAGATACCAGAAGGTGACACTGAACGGTAGTTACTACTCAGGTAGCTAATAAGGGTTTACATGTGATCCCAGTTTGCAGTACATAGCAAGACCCCATCTTAAAAGCAAAATAAACAACAATTTAAAAACCCAAACACACAATAAGCAAACATACAAACATGAGCAGAGTCATTTTCAACTAAGGGCAAACCACAAGATGGCATGAAAACCAATGCTTTCCTTGGAGTTTCAGGGGAGAGAAAAAACACTAAGGAACAGTGTGCATGCAGGCGTCACCAATGCGGCTCAGCGGCACCAACTCGACACTGGTGACTCTGGGGGTTCTTCTCACGGAGCTGAGCTGACACTAAGCTGAATTTATTCACACGGACCAGACTCCATGTGCCGTACAGCAAAGCACATTGGTGGGCTTACAGTACATTTTCTGGAAACTACACTGAAGCTTTGACTAATAAAGGGGACTTAGCTGATAAAATAGAACTGATAGCAATATAAGGGAAAAGCAAGGAAGCTGTGGCAGAGTGAGGGACTGACTCTGAGGGGATCAGTCTCTCAGGGGTTCCCCCACCCCCAAGACAGGGTTCTCTGTGTAGCTTTGGCTGTCCTGGAAATCACTATGTAGACCAGGATGTCCTTGAACTCACAGATCCTCCTGCCTCTGTCTCCTGAGCAGTGGGATTAAAGGTCTGGGCCACCATTGGCCCAGGATGTTCTTATGTACCAAGGGCATAAATGCTATTAAGAATTGCAGTGTATGATGAAAACATGCCTTTATTTTTATTGTTTGGGCAATTATTTAGTATTATTTTTAAATCTATTAATTTTTCAGAAAAAATGGTATATTATATTTTGCTGAATATTGTCTCATATGACTTCTTTAGACTTTTTTCCCCAGAAATGTATGCTACTGATTGAAACATCTTTTTATATATAAGAGATATCTTGTAACCATTGCCAAGTCTCTAAGAAGGACCAGTCTACTAACTTAGAGCTTCCACACAATGAAGCAGAAAATGGGGTGATTGCAAATTCAAATTCAACCTCTCTTCCTGCTTCTTGGTCAGTCTCTCTTACTTTGTACTGATGCTCTGAACAAGATTTCCTTTGGATGGACATCGTAAACCTCTGCATTTTCAATCTCCAATTCAGTACTTCTCCTTATGCAGTACTATCACACCAGGAACATCCCAGACAGTGATTCCCAAAGCCCAGAATAACAGTACAAGGCATGTGGGATGCTGAGCAAAGGACAACATCCAGAAGGCATGGCTGAAAGCAAGAGCTCCATTTTCCATCCATTCTGCGAATCTGCGCAACTTCATCTTTCCTTACCACCAGGATGACCTCACAGTGCGGTCAGACCTACCGAAAGGCTTGGCACTGGCTGGCACTCAGGAATTTTTAGCATCTTTCTGTATCTCCAAGTTGGTTTGCTCTTTCCTAGAATTTGACAGCTTAGAACACCTTTTACACAGCTACCTTCACTGTCTTCTTTTTATGACACTGATAGGTAAGAAGTAGACATACGTGGATCTTTACCATCATGCAGCCAATGCTCCCGGCACCGAAGTCTCTACAGTTTAGCACCATCATCTACCTTTATCAGTTTGCCTCACGCTGCTCCCAGTTCAGAAAAATCCAGTCATTCTGCTTCTCAGACACACCTTGAACATCTTTCTTGATGTCTTTACAACTTGTCATCTTCCTACATTCTAATGCTTAAGACGCTGTACTGTTATTGTTAGTCTTGTTATGGCCAGTACTTTCCAAGTGCTTCCACATGCCAACTATTATTCTAAGAGTATTGCATGCATTGTTTCACTTAATCTTCAAAACTCTGTAAGCCATTCTACATTATCTGTTACTATGAACATATATGTGGCTTCTCATCTGTACACTCATCTGTACACTCTCATGATACGAGCTATACCTTTGGATTCTTTGCATAATTGTTGTGTAAAGCAGGGATGCTACACGTGACAATAGTTCACATTTTCATTTGTATTTTGTCCTTTTAAGCTGCTGTGATGCTTACTTTCATCAAACCCATCATTCTTTCAGACTGTAAAGTAATATGAAAGAGCTCATCTATAGTTTGTGGATATTTTTCGGAGCCTGAGTTTATCTGTAGACATATAGTAAAGGTTCTGCCCTCTGAGGGAGAGCAATGGCTTAAGTGCAGGGTTTGAATTTATATACAGAAACATAAAAGCTTGATCATTCTTGACTAAGGCCACAGTAAGCAAAAAGCGAGAAAACTTACAGATATTAACAATTATGAAATTCATTCAACAAGACAGTAAGTTAACCTTGCTTGGCAATGTACATAAGACACTGTTATGGGAGATGGAGGAAATATAGGAAGTTTGGTTTCTTCACTGGGTTTACTGTACAGGAGAGGCATTTTTCTTATATGCACACCCAAATCCAACAATATCATTGCTCTTTTACTAGTAAAAATAATTATTAGAGATGTTTACAAAATAAAATATGTTTCAGAGTTTTTTCTCCAATGCTATAACTAGGTATTATAGGGTGTATTTTCATTCTAAGTTTCTCAAGAATGTAGTATAGATAATTAAATTCACAATCTCCTCATAATGTACTTAATCAGATCTAAAGATAAAAGACTTATAAGCTGTTAAAGGAAAAGTAAGCCAATTGCAAATAACAGTCAAGTACAAGTCATAAATAGGAAACAATTTTATTAAATAAAATTAACATCTTAAAATGCATGGCTAACTTACGAAAATGACATTTTTATGCTTTTTATGTGCTGCTATCTTTTGTAAGAAATAAAGATGCTTAAGGTTTTGAGATTTGCTTGCTTATGGATAAAACAAAATAAGAGAGACTATTATGTTGATTGAGTCAAGAACTTAATTCATAACAGAGAATAAAGGAAATGCTACTACATAGCACATTCCAGTGAAAAGAAGAAGAAAAAGAAAAGGTTAATCAACCTGATTTGGATCAGCTGAGGGCACTTCTCCCTGATTGTTGAACCTCAGTGTGTGTTAAACATCTAGAATTACACGAAGGTATACAGACTCTTTTTTATGTTGGGGATAACTCAGGAAACAAAGTCAAGGGTCCTCTCTGCATTTCTAATGAATACTTTAGCCTTCAGTCAAGTGAATACTATTTTCTGTTTTAAGACACGTCTGTATAGTCTTTTATTTTGTGTATTTTTGAAAATTTCCTTAAATAAAAGTGGAAAAAGAGAACAAGAATGATTTTTGTATGGACTTCTAACACACTATTCATACTTTCAATTCTCACCAGTCTCTGTTTTTGAAGCTCTTCTCTGAGGATTCTATCTTCTGGTAACACATCACACAACAAGAAGTAGTTGTCTTGTTCTTCTGTTGAGAGATTAGGACAATAAGTGAGAAAACAGAATTTTTTTCGGGAGTATTGACTTCTTTACAGCAGTGGAGATGGCTCAGTCAGAGAAGAAGTGCTTGTTGTGTGAGCATGAGGACCCTGGTTTGGGGCCTCACGACTCACGACTCACGTCAGAGCCTGGGATGCTGGACCCCTGGGGCTGGGCCAGCTAGTTATGCCGACCAACTGATGGGCTACAGGCTCCGGGAAAGACTCTGCCTCAAAAAATAAGGCAAAGAGGAGTAGAGGCCAGCATTGCCTGTAGCTTACACTGTGTGTGTGTGTGGTGTGGGTGGGGGGGTATGCATGTTCATTAGTATCTGGGATAGAGTTCTGATGCAGATTTATTTAAGTAAAGTAAAATTAAAACATCAGTTTAATTTCAGCTATCATGCAAGTGAGAGCAAGTGTAATTTAAGAGAGTGAGATTACTTGTGTGAATTTTTGATTTACGTCGATAGTCAAGACATGCACTTACCAAATGGAGCTGTGGAATTGATTCTTATCACACTGCAAAAATCTGTGATTGGCTGTTCAGTGAACCTTTTCCTCCAATATAAAATGTACCTAGGAAATGATATTCAAAAGGATGATGAGATTCAATATACAGCTCTTCAAATGACAGGATCATACAAGAATGTCTAATTACCCCCCCCCCCCCCATCCCCACTAAAAAGCAGATGTTGACTGAAACTGCTCGAGAATATGTGAAGAGAAAGGCACTGAGGCGTTGCAGATGTGAGATATACACTTAATAAATCGAGCCACCCTACAAAGGCAAGGGAATGGTTAAACTTTACAACTCTGAAATTCAATAAATAGCTATGTAAGAAAGTTAAAATGAGTTTCTTTTGTTTGTTTAAGACAGGCTCTCATATAGCCCAGGATAGCCTTGAACATGCTATGTTGTTTAGGTTAGCCTTGAATCCCTGCTCTTTACCTTCTAAATTCTTGGATTACAGGCAAGTGCGGTAGCACTTACACATGGTTAAGGTGAATTATTTTATTGTCATAATGAAGTTTTCTAAAATAACTTTATAATTTACATGTATTCCAAATGTAAGAATTAGGAGGTTAGAGCAGTTAGCACACCGTTTTAGGGTCCTGGTTTGAGTCCCAGGACAGACATGGTGGCTCACCAGTATCTGTAACTCCAGTCATGGGATCTGATGCTCTGTCCTGGCCTCTGTAGGCACCAGACATGCTTGTGGTACACAGACACGCATGTAAGTAAAACATCCATACATATAAAATAAAAATAAATAAATCTAAAAAAATGCGAGAATCAAATAGGCTTATGACACCGAGGAGATGAAGAGAAGATTGAGTGGTCATCCTTAACAAAGTGAGAAAACAGCATACAGTCAACATCTGCACAATTAGACAGAACGCCCAAATGCCCACACTGTGCCTAAAATAAATGGAATGGAGCCTTTGGAAAAACAGCTGAGCTACCATTTTATATTTAATGAGTGGAGTTAGAAGTAGCTTATGGGCTAAACTAAAAGCAAATCAGAACCCAGCTCTGTACATAAACTGAAATACAAAGTAAAATGACATGATTCAACCAAGTTGCTCCTCCTTCAATGTATTTATTATAACAAGGTGAATTATAGTGCTACCTCACAGACCAAAGGGCACCACCAGGAGAATGTGGTCTTCTTCATGAGGAGAAAGGAAATGGGAAGGTCAACCCTATAGTTGACAGTCTATTGGAATACACAAATTACAGTAAGAAAAGCAAGTTATACCAAAGAACCAAAGCTTCATTAAAAAAAGGATGAAATTTACTGAAATACTGGAAGAACATAGAAAGGGTAGAGATTTGGACATTTAAAATGGCTTGATATAGCATCTAGCAGTGGTCTGCCAGAGTCAATGCTGCAAGAATGTGGGAGAGTCCTTGGAGACTTCTGCAGGGGTTGGGGGTTGGGGTGGGGTTGGGGTGGGGGTGGTGTCTCTAGCCACCAACTCCCCATATCTGGGTTCCTTTTACTCTTCTTTTAGCATAATTGTCACCATCATGGTGTTCTGGAGACAGGGGATTAGGTACACAAACTTGAACACAAACAAGTACATAACACATCAGACACACACACCCACAGGGAAGAGGCTGGGGGAATGTTCTGCTTAGCCTATCTTCCATTGCAAAGTGGTGACATGGATAAAGGAATATGGTAAAACCTATGTTAGAAATGTCAATAATAGGGCAAAAAATTGTTTGTCCAAATTGAAATATATTGATATTTGTGCTCACGAATACTCAAATCCATATATGGCAGGACCAGGTGCCTGAGATAACTGACTTTTCAAGAGAGAGCCACAAATCACCATACAACTTAAATGCATAAGTGCACGTTCCATATCACATTGTGGCACTGTATAAAAATACAACTTTAATTGCTACATATATTTTAGTTCAAGCTTACATCTGAGTTTAGAAATATCATAAACACATAGTAGTATCTTTGTAATTTTTAACCAGAACTAAGGGGTATACACTTATATATTTTCTTGTTGTTATTACAGGTACTCAGAAAAATTGTATTCAATTGACAAACAGCTTAATGACAGCAGGTCTTCAAGACACACTTCTTATGGCCCTGGCCCCGGCCCCAATTAGAACATATTTTTCAGAGTTATATAAGTATATAGTACTTCTTGTCTTCATTTTCCCTGTAACTTCAAAGTTACAGTTATAGCTATTGAGATAAGAGTCATGATAGCATTTCAACACATTTCAACACTTTATTAAAAAGCCATAAAAGTAATTGGTAAGTAATCAACAAATACTTTTGTTTAAAAGAATTTCAAATCATTTTCCATGGAACTCTTTCTCACATATAAGTGATAGGGAATGCTTTTCTGTATGCTGCCAATATGTGTTGCTCTGGTTGGTTGATAAATAAAGCCGTTTGGCCCATGGCAAGGCAGCTTGGAGGCAGGCGGGAAATTCAAAGAGATAGGAAAAAGGTGCAGGGGGTGGGAGGGACACACACACACACACACACACACACACACACACACACACACACACACACGCCAGCAAGCTGCCCAAGGAGCAACATATAATGGAACGCAGGTAAAGCCCCAGAACATGTGGCGATACACAGATTAATAGTTATGGGCTAATTTAAGATATAAGAGCTAGCTAGCAAAAGGCTTGAGCCATGGCCATGCAGTTATAATTAACATAAGCCTCTGTGTGTTTACTTGGGGGATGCGAGTGGGAGAGATTAGTCCCGCCACTGGCAGGCCGGGACACAGAAAATCTTCCTACATATAAGAAAATCTTTGTAGCAGCATCTTGCCTGCTGTGGCCTACACTGTAGTTTGTACACATACTGGTAAAGGTAGGAAGGGCTGAAATATGGTTGCTATCCAAGTAGCATGGAATGAATGGAATGTAGAAAATTACAGAGTTAACATTTATCTTCTGGTACAATTTTATCTACCAAAGGAAGCCAGAAAATTGCTCACTCTAAATGACTGTTAAGTGTCTACGAAGGTGAGATTTTTCAGTTTTGTTTCATTTCCTCTGCCCTAGGAAGTTTTATACATACTTTGTTTCAATCAAGAATGTCAAATATGTTTAAAATGAAAATTTATGGCTTAATTCTTATAACACACAAGGTAAGGCTGGAGTGGTAGTGTAGCTCTGTAACCCTAGCACTTAAAAGCCCAAGGTAGAGGAATGTGAGCTTGAGGCAGCCTGGGCTACACAGCGAGACCCCCGTTGAAAAAAATAAGTAAAGTAAGCCCATCCCATTTCTATTATTTAAAACCTTTATGACTTGTGCTTAGAAGGATCAGATTTTCTCTGAGAAGAGGGAATCCATCCATGTTAACCAAAGCTCTTCACTGCTGTCCCCTCCAGAACCCTCTATAGCTTCTTTTCTGAAGGTTGGAGTAAGTCACCCTGTGTTGAGAAGACTCTAACTTAACTGATCACAAACAGTCAATGACTGTTTGGAGAAGAACTTTTAGTTCCATTAAATTATATGAGGTTAGTCACAGAAGACTGGGTATATTAAAAATGTTCTTTAAAGAAACAAGCGTCTACTCAGATACGTTCTTGGTTATTCCAAATTAATCTCATTTTTACTTCCTGAGAGTGAAAATTTCATTTAATTAGGGGTGTTGTTGGTTGTTTTACTTTTCTGTTTGGCTCTTTGTTCTTTACACTTTTGGGGGCCCACCACTCAGCTCCCAAATAACCACAAACGGAGTCTTAGTCTTTCTTATGAATTCCCAGCCTTAGCTTAGCTTGTTTCTAGCCAGCTTTTCTAACTTAGATTATCTTGTCTACATTTTGCCTCTGGGCTTTTCCTTTTCTATTCGTGTATATCTTACTTTACTTCTTAGTCCGTGGCTTGCTGTGTAGCCATGCTTGCTGTGTAGCTGAGTGGCTTGTCCCTGGGGTCCTCCTCTCCTTGTTCTCTCGCTCCTAGATCTTCCTCTCCTCAGTTTTCTCCTTCTATTTATTCTCTCTGCCTGCCAGGCCCTCCTATCCCTTCTCCTGCCTTGCTATTGGCCATTCAGCTCTTTATTAGACCATCAGGTGTTTTAGGCAGGCACAGTAACACAGCTTCACAGAGTTAAACAAATGCAACATTAAGGAATGCAACACATCTTTGTATCATTAAACAAATATTCCACAGCATAAACAAATGTAACACACCTTAAAATAATATTCCACAACATAGTGGGGCATTTGGAAGAAAGAACTAAAATTCTCCATTTAAAATATAACTTCACTATACATTTTAGAAAGCATTTACATTTTATATGTATCTTTTTCTTTAATTAACAAGCATGCATGTTACTGCTTAGTTACATTTAATAAGTGATTGTTATTTATTGATTCCTAAGCTCTGAGACCCAGTTAAGTAACTTGATTGTTCTACCCATATATGGACAATAAGATTAATGCCAATAATAAGAAATTAATAACTACAAATACTGTCATTTTATTGTAAATAAACACAAAAGAGAAAAGACACATTTTGATCTAAACATTCCTTGGATTTTTTTTTGGTTTTTCGAGACAGGGTTTCTCTGTGTAGCTTTGCGCCTTTCCTGGATCTCGCGCTGTAGCCCAGGCTGGCCTCGAACTCACAGAGATCCGCCTGCCTCTGCCTCCCGAGTGCTGGGATTAAAGGCGTGCGCCACCACCGCCCGTCTCCATTCCTTGGATTTTAAGGGCAGAAGAGAAAACAAAGTCGTAACACCTTTCAGTTACCACTGACAGATGGTTATATTGTCCTGCAGTTCACAAGGAGTAATTTTTGTTTATATAATATAAATAAGAGTAAAGAAATCATTTTATAACAAAGGAAAGCTGAGTAAAACAAGACATATCCATTTAATAGTTCTGTTACAGTTACTTGGAGAAAAAAAGAGTTGGGAGATGTCTAGCTTAAGTGTCTTAAATGAACAGATTTGAATACATCTTGGAAAAGTATTATGTTTAGCAAAACTACCATAATATTCTAAAAAACAACTATCCTGACCATTTCTCTCTAATTCAAAAATAAAGAATAACAAAGAGAAGGAGAGGTACAATGTGTTGGTCCCGAAAATATGCAAGAAATTAGTCTGGCAGTTGGTGACACACATTATTCACATTTCCTTGCTCTGTTCTATGACCAGGCAACATCAAAGTCTATTAAAAAATACGGGGTGGATATAGGATCCATGTGTAAACAGAAGGAATGCTGCATCTATTTCATATTGGGAAGGATACAGAAACCAGAACAGCTGGATTACCCCCACAGGGATGGTGGTTATTCCAACTTCAAACAAACTGTCTTTCTAAAAATCTAGATAAAGTGGAAACTTGAATGAAATTTTCTAGAAAATTGGATCTTTTTTTTTTTTTTTTTTTTTTTTTTTTTTGGTTTTTTCGAGACAGGGTTTCTCTGTGTAGCTTTGCGCCTTTCCTGGAACTCACTTGGTAGCCCAGACTGGCCTCGAACTCACAGAGATCCGCCTGGCTCTGCCTCCCGAGTGCTGGGATTAAAGGCGTGCGCCACCACCGCCCGGCGAAAATTGGATCTTTTAAATAAATGATAATTAGGTTTTCAGACTAGTATAAAGGCCCACTGGAAACTGAAGCTATAGCAGCAAGACTGCAGCTTCACCACTAATCAACAGACAAATAAGTTTGGCTCTCATAGATCAGATATGCAGCACGACACAGGCAAGTGCTGTTCCTACTTGACCGACAGGAGACCAGCGCTCACAGTAACCGACCTGCTCCACGCCACAAGGCTAAGAAGTTTCCAGGCCCCAATTCCAGTCTAGGCTCTCCTGTTTCCATAGACTTCTTCACTGCTAATAATGCAGCCTGCTGCTTTAGAAGACCTGTGACAAGAATGAGATTTCTTCCTGGCAACGACAGGGGTGGCCTGAGACAGTCTGCACGGGTATTATAACGTTGAGGCGACTTGTTACTTTCCAATGAAATGGAGCCTTTTCATATTCTCCAAATTTTATGTTCTTGGTAATTACCCAAGTCAGCAACTACGATGAGGTCTCCTCAGTAGAAAATATATAGCATGTTTTAATTAATCATTATTTATATGCTTATTAATAAAAGATTGAAATTTAAAAACCTGAGGAAAACCCCCTGAGCATGGCCTTCCATATCTGGGTAGAAATTGCTTTCTGTGTAGGACAGACCATCCTCCAGTCAAGAACGAATTTAATCCTTTTATAGACAAAACCAAAATTTACCTTGGGAAATCTGCAACCAGCTTCACATCAGCTATGACAATCTTATGCTCAATAATCATGTGCTTCAAAAGTCTGTCTTGTTCAGCCACAGGAACATGTTCTTCACAGAAAATACAAGGCACACACGGAGGCCCTTCCAAAGCGGTGGAGCCCCCTGGACTCTCTGGCAGGGAAAGCGGCTCCAGGATACAATCTTTCCTGTCTGGGAGAGGCACAAAAGAAGAAGAAATAAACTGAAACCAACCCTGGCTCTTAGAGCGATGCTTTTTCACCTCCTGCACTGGAAGGAGTCTGAAGGCATTTACAAATTTAAAAACCCAAACCACAGCACCCGGAGAACCTTGCTGTCATTTTAAACACAGCTACAGTCCCTCTGTGAAAGAACTCGCAGCCCTGCTCTTTGCTTGAATGGGGAAACCCATTTGTTGAGGTAACTGTTGAAGTTTTCTTCATGGGTCCTGGCCAGTGACTGCAACTCAGAGTACCAGCAAGTGGAAACAGCAACAACTGGGTTAGAGTCCTAAGTGACCACATGACTTAGTAAGCCATCACACAGCTCATGCCAGGCTCTTTCTAATATATCTGAAAACTTTCTTATTTCTAATCACATGTCATGTACAAAGAATACATTTCCTCCACTCGCTTGAAACAGCATGTGCTAAGTGGCCAAGGTAGTAATCTCTATGCTCTGTGTGTTATTTGCTCATTACGACGTCATGTATCACAAGTAAGGCTTTTATGAGCCAAGCATTAGACACTCAGTATATACACAGTCAACGTGCCCGAACGATTCCTTTTTCTTACATCACTCATAGTGTCTTCAAGTGCTTTAGTGTCTCTATGCCCCCGATTTCGGGGCGTCAAACTGAGGCAGTCTGTAGTCTGCCATGGTGGAACCCTGTACCTGCCATCTTATTCCAGTTCTTAAGTAGGCAGTAACTGGGAATGAAAACTAAGGTTCAGCCTTTGCATTTTCAGAAGGAAAGGAACTTTCTTCAGAGAGAGATAAATGCTAGGCCTGTTGGGTTAGTTGGGAGGTGTAGGCAGGAGGATCTCAAGTTCAAATCTTGTTGGGACTACAGAGCAAGTTCAAGGCCAGCCTGGGCAACTTAATGAGATCCTACCTCAAAATAAAAGGGAAAATGAGGGCCAGAGATACAGTTTAGTGATAGAGAACTTGCTTAACATATGTGAGCACTGCTGTCAATCCCCAGGATTTAAAAAAATTAAAAAAAAGAAAGAGCTAGTCTACAGATAAATTTCGGAATTAGGTTAATACCAATATTTTTCTGTTATATTTTCTTTCTTTTTTTTTTTTTACTCTTATCTTTTTATTTAAGCATTCTTAATCGAGTAATATTAGACCAGTCACTGATACACTGTTGAGCATGGCCCAAGAATCAGCTAAGTCACATAGATAGAAGCATTCATTCACCTCTTAACAAACACCAACCGAGTATCTATGATTGCAAGTCTTCTGTGCAGTATTGCATGCTATGAGTCTGATCCGAGGGCTCACAGTTTGTTAGAAGGTACAGAGAAGTTAACAGGACAAAGAGAAAGTGACAGAGGACATTCAGTGAAAGGCAGAAGCAGGATGGCTCACAGAATAGACAGAGAGGGAAGTGTCCCAGAGGAGATTTTTAGTGTACCACTCTCACACGCTCCAGTCATATTAAAGTCTCCTAAGTCAGACTGCTTACATGTTCATAAAATCTGTATTAGCACCAAGGAGGATATTGAGCAAACATATCACCAGGTGAGTATTTAAAACATGCAAACACTTTAGTACTACTATTAATGAAAGTGCTGTTAGCAATCCTCTGTCAGCCAAGGACAACAAAGGCAGCATGTCCAGTGGGTACCGGTTAAGGCAGATACTGGCCAAGTGCTGAAAATAAGAACTGTTGATCAGTACATAGCCTTAAAGAAGACATGCATATCACTCCATCTCAACACTCAGGGAACATCAGGGAGAGGGTCAAAATGGACTTAAGAGCTAGAGGATGAGGCAGAGTCCTGAGAAACACAGTATTCTGGACACAACAGGCCCAGCGTGGATGGGGGCTCACAAGGCCCCACCCCCAGTTAATGAGCTGTTGGATCAGAGGGTAAATCAGTCTTCTTGAGGGGTGTGGCTGCTGGTGGATGGTCTCATACCTACTAGGGCAGCACTAATGGACTTAGTGGGTTATTTAAAAAAAGAAGAGGAGGAGGAGGAGATGAAGTTGAGAGCCATGTGGGGAGTGGCTGGGGGAGTGGAAGAGAAGAGTTGGGGTGAATACGATCAAAATATATTGTATAGATGTAAGGAATTGTCAAAGGATAAAAGATTCTTACAGTTATCTTAAATAAAGGTAATGTTAGTAAACATCACCTGACAAATATATAACAATGAGCCCTGTTTACATTCTTGTCCCAAAATTTGATTGAATATTTGCAAATTTCTTTGTCTGGCCAGAGAAAACAAGCATATGGTAACAGCAGTCATCACCACCAGCGGGAGTGGAATGGGAATTCCCACTGGTAAATCACCAGCCACGCCCTAGGGCACTTCCTCAATCCTACCATGTCATTTCCTAGTTATAATCCCATCTTCCACATGACAGAATAGAGACAGGAAAAGTTAAAAGTAATATTTCATGAACACAGTTAAATCTGAACTCAAATACTACATTATTCTGCTCCCAGTACCCAAAGGCATTTTCCAACTTGAATTCTTCTTTAACAACACCTACACCCAGTGCTGTTTTGAATTTGTAGGTATTTATAAGCCACTTTGAATTTCTGTGCATTGCCGAGTGTCCTGATACCACCTCTCCTGGCAGTTTTTGTACCATGCTCAGTATCCCACGTTTTCTTCCATGATTGTTCTTATTTTTCCCCCAAAGATTTCTTGTAAACTCTGGTCTTCTGTGGTTTGTTTTCTTCCCTTTATAAAGCTAATGCCCAACTTTTCTTTTCCTCAAGTTATTCCTGAGTGAATAGCCACAAAACTCACATGTACTGAAACAGAATTACCCATTATGGCAAAGGAATGAAGTAAAATCATAGATGTGAAAATCCTATGTCTGAGGAACCTGTGGTTTAGGAATTATTGAATATGGGAACTGGAGTTACTATATATTTCAGAAAAAACAGATTCAATAGATCTTTTAAATGATTTTTCTCTCTCTGACTCTCTAGCCACTTAGTGCCTTGATAACATGTGACAGCACTGTCATCTGGAATAACTCATTGACATACTTGCCCACTCTTTGTCCTTTCACATGGTTTATCCTGGGTGTCAAGGGAAGTCCTTGACACCAAATGGATCTGATGTTCACTTGACTAACACTGTCATCATGTGTAACTTCCTGTCAGATGTTAAGCACTTTACTCATAAGCATTAACTTCATCAATCCTTACAATAACTCTAAGGAGCTTCCATTTTGATCCTATCTTGTAAAAACAGAACTGAGAGGTGATCTGAGCTAGTGCTGACAGCTGCTCCTTGGTAGAGAGAGGCTCTGGACCCACACTCTGGCTGGAGCTTGAGCACACCAATCTTTATGTGACACTACAAAGTAAGAGCTTTCCTTGAAGAGGTCAAGCCATATCCACACATCATTACTTATTTGTTACTTTAAGTTCTAACTTAACATGGTAACACATGGATTTACTATCGCATTTTCATACCTGTCATTTCACTTTGTTCATGTTCACCCTCCTCCCCCACTCCCCTGCCCATCCTCCATCCCACTTTGATGTTGTAAAGTGATAAGAGTCAGTTGGGAAGAGGCAAGTCTCTAGATGGGGAGACTAACCTGGAAGGGCAGTGCAGATGCCTAAGTGTGAGAGCTTGTGGGGCAGCAACATTAGCAGTGGACAGAACCTAACAGCTCCTGTTCACTGACTGGCCACCGAGTGTGAAGGAAAAAGAGAATAGGAAGAGAGAGGGAGTATACCACTCCCTCTGTGGAATGTACTGGCTAGTTTTATTCAACTTGACATAAACTAGAGTCATCAGAGAGGAGGAAGCTCAATTGAGGAAATGCCTCCTTAAGATCTAGCTGTAAGGCATTTTCTTAACCAGTGATCAATGGGGAAGGGTCCAGCACATTGTTCTATAATAAAGAAGGCTGAGCAAGCCACTGGGGAGCAAGCCTGCAAACAGCACCCCTCCATGGCCTCTGCATCAGCTCCTGTCTCCAGGTTCCTGCCCTGTTTGAGTTCCTGTCTAGACTTCCTTCACAATGATGGACTACAACATGGAAGTATAAGCCAAATAAACCCTTTCCTCCCCAGCGTGCTTTTGGCCATAGTGTTTCATTGCAGCAACAGAAACCCTAAGTAAGATAAGGAGTTCTAGTTAATGATTTTGGATTCTAACACAAAGAGAGAAAAAGGTTTGGTTGTTAGAGTAGGGTGGGTAGTATGATCTCAGCAGTTATATGTTCCTCTTATGGGTCGTAGACACGAAGCAGAAACTGGTACTCCATGAGATGGATTTGAACTGTCCTGTTTGCCAGCCTCTGCTCTCCAAGGTTCCCTTCTGGGCTTGACCTACCCCATCTCTTCATGTATCACTGACATAAGTTAATTATTTACACATGTATCTCTACTACTATGTTAGTCTGTGAACTCAAGGTCAAGGGCTTATTTTTATATGTCTTGTGTAGACTTCAGTGGCTGGAACAAAGTTGGTATTTGACAAATGTTTGTTAAATGAAGACATGAAAGAATGAACAACAGGCCAGAGGTCCTTTGAACTAGAGTTCTAATGTTAAGTTTCTAGGAAAGTCCCATTTTAGGAAACACCTGTGCCTGTCTTTAGTGGAACTTTTCCTGCCTGGAATTAAGGGTAGACCAGCTGTATTTACAGCTTGATCTTTATTTAGTACTGGGGCCTTCGCACAACAGGCACAGTGGCAGTTAGTAATAATTAAAAATTGAAATGAATTCTAGCTAGAAATGAACATTAGTCAGTGTAACAGTTATAATTTCTGTTTTAACTTGGTCTTTTTGTTGAAACAGGGTCTCCTAATGTGGCTCAGACTGACCTCAATCCCTTGCCTAGTGTTACATTTTATTGAAATTTAACTTTTAGATATTCTTCATGGAAGGAAGGATACTTTACAGCAAAGAACAAGTGGCATTTGGAATGCATAGTAAATTAACCACTCCATAAAGCAAGTTTATATGGACTAGACCTGGGTCCTGACTACATGCTTCAGTTTAGAGCAAATGTTCCTAATGAGTGAGTGTCATCTCCTGTAGATGTCTTTTTCTTTCTGGTGCTGAGAGTCAAACCCAGGGCCTCGTGTGTTGGAGATCTTTTTAAAAATACTGATTTCAAGTCCTGAGTTTACACAGAGGAAATGCAGTTTTTGTAAGTAGTAGTCCCTACACTGCTCCCTGGAAACCAACAACTCAGAGCATTAGCAATGTGAATACCTTGAGCTCAGGAGCACATGTAGGCATCCTCAAGCCCTGAAAAGGCTACAAGCCAGGCAGAAAGCTAAGAGAGTCTACTCTTCCCTAGAAAGTGCCATCAAATACTAAATGCTGGGTCAGTAGATGCCACTTCTTACAACATCTAACAGCTTGTTTATTTCCAGCTGTAATGAGTATTAGATCGACATTTGACAGCACGGTAAAAGGCAGTAGACACAGCAATGTACAACCCACTGCTGCAGTGGCTTTGAATCCTAAAACAGAAGGAGGAGCTGCAAATCCAGTTTCTCTCAGCCAAAAGCAGCTTCGAGATTCTGCTTTGGCCCCCAATTTACTTCACATGTATGGTGCAAATTAACAAGCTATCTGCTCTAGTTCTCACTTGGAGAATTAACTGTTCAGATGAACTATATGAAAAATACAAAACTAAAACCTCCATCTCAAAGAAGTTGAATTTTGAGGAGACCCTATGCTGAGTATTGATGGTTTTACTGATTCTAGGACAAGGTCCCCGAAATGTCAAATGAATACTCTCTGAGAGTGTTTTTTCAGCTGAACGTGCATGCGAGCCACCTTGTGATTCTATTAAAACAGTCGGATGCAGTAGCTATGGCAGCCAAGGAAACATGCCATTCAGTTCTTCTGCTGCCATGAGAGACATTCAAGTGCTATCCTCTGAAATACCATTTGCAATGAGGCAACAGTCTACAACGAGGGGTTAATATCTGACATGTGTAAGAAGCCCTTCAACCAAAAAACAAAACAGAACAAAACCAGATTAAAAAGCCAGTCAAGGGACTTGAGCTGACTCTTTTCCAAAGAAGATAAATAAACAGCCAACAGGTCTATGAAGAGGGGCTCAATATTATTAGGGTGTGGTGATATATTGTGTACCCTAATAAAATTTGCCTGAAGATCAGAGAACAGAACAAGCCACTAGATTAAACAGATGCTAGGCAGTGGTGACACACACCTTTAATCCCAGCACTTGAGATCTCATGCCTTTGCTTGGGAAGCACACACGCCTTTAATCCCAGAAAGTGATGGCTGCTTTAAGGTGTGAGGAAACAGGAACTAGAGGCTTTTCAGGCTGAGGAGACCTGGAGGTGAGACATGGCAGTGGCTTATTCCTTTGTCTCTCTGATCTTTCAGCATTTACCCCAATATTTGACTTGGGTTTTTTATTATGAGACCTTTAGCAATTCGTGTTACATTAGGGAAATCAAAATCACAATGAGATAAGGTTTTAAACTTGCTATATGACGGCCACTAGAAAAAAAACAGTTTGAAGATTCCGGAAAACATTACAAATGGATTATTCACAGCACCCCTGTCTTCCTGCTTGTACTTATTTGTCCCAAAAAAGTGAAGACAGGATCCCAAATCTGTCCTCTTCCTATGCTCGCTGCTCGCTGACGTGTGAAACAAACAAAGAGGTAGAAATGACTTAGGGAGGGATGGATAAATTCAGTGAACACTATTCAGCCTTAAAAAAAAGGAGTTAATTCAGGGCCCATGAGATCGCTTAGAAGGTAAGGGTACTGCTGCCAAGCCTCATAACCCGAGTTTGTCCCTTGGGGCCCACATCATGGAAGGAGAGAACCAACTCCCATAAAACGTCTTTTAAACAGTGGTACCCCTCCCCCCACGCACATAATGAGAAGGGGCGAAATCCCATCATGCTACAACATGGAGGATAAACCTTGAGCAGCATAAGTGAGTAAAGCTGGAATAGAAAGACAAACACTACATGATTCTACTTACATATGGTGTCTACAGGTAGACACTCACAGAAGCCCTAGACTGGGGGTAAGGTACTGAGGAGTGGGGAAGTGGGGTGTTCAGTTTCAGTGGGTCTAAGCATTAGGGATGTTGATGCAAATGTTGGGATATGTGCTGCACAACAATGTAGATAAAGTTAGCAGTAATGTGAGTTTAAATTTTGTGTGGGTAGATTTTATGCCATAGATTTTAAAAGCAAGTTAAAGAAAAAAAGAAAAGTCAAGTAACTGAAGCAAAGACTGGAGCACATGAGCCATTAACTATTAACTCACAATGACCAAGTTACTTCATCTCCAAACCCATTCCCATTATTCCTAATACTCTCCTGGAAAAACTGTCATAGGCTTTAATGAGGAAATTAATGGAAAGCAAAAGACATGGATGCCATACATACAAACTCAGTAAAAGTCAAATCTCTTGTTTGAAAGGCAAGCAAGCAAAGTTTTATTAGGAGGCAGAGTGTTGGATAGCTGTGATAAAGACAATGAGCAAAATCAATCTGCGGAGGAGAGGGTTTATTGTGGCTCACATGCCCTGATCATAATCCATCATGAAGTGAAGTTAGGGCAGGAACTCAAGGCAGGAACAGAGCAAAGGCCATGGAAGAATGCTGCTTACTGACTTGCTCCTCATGGCTTGCTCAGTCTGCTTTCTTACAAAACCCAGGGGTACTTGCCCTAGTTTAGCACCGCCCACATTGGGCTGGGTCCTCCCACATCAATCACTAATGTTACACAAACTTGCTGACTGGCCAATTTAATAGTCATTTTCCCTGTTGAGGTTCTGTCTTTCCAGATTACTCTGCTGTGTCCAGTTGACAAAAATTAGCTATTACATAGAATTATAGATCCCTATAATAGGGAGGGGTCTCAAAAATGAACTGCTCAAAAGTTTAACTATTCTTATTTCTACTGACAGTGAGCATGGCAATGTCTGAGATGGAGTGAGATAGATAGGCACTGTTTGCCCTGATGTATATACTAGAAATTCCTGTGGGCTAATTAAAGATGTGAATTCCTCAACACAGATCTAAACAACAGGGAGCCAACGTTCTTAGAACAAAACAAACCCACTTCCCTACTACTTAAGTTCTGATGATATAGTCAGTGATTGTATACCTCTGATATTTCTGTAGCACATTATACTAAGAAATAAGGGGAAATCCACAATATATTTACTGTAGATAGAAGAAAAGTTGAAAGATTTATAAGCTAGCCTCATGAGATGAGGCTGGCATGAGATAAACTCCACTCATCTTAAACTCTGGCCTTGAAGGAATGTGGAAAATATTTAATACTATCATTATGGAGAATTTACTAAGATACAAGATAAAATCTAAATGATTATAAAACAGTCCTGAGGGCCTAGCTGAAGTCATCTCAGTTATAGCCACAGAGTTACAAAGGGCTCTTTATCTGCTTATCCAAAATGGAGGCCATCACACATCACAACTAAACTAACACACAGACAGGGAAGTGGGTTATTGAGTTTTTAGTGCATTTAATTAATTTAAATCCCCGTATATAACCACTGAGTCACATTAGATTTCACATACTAGTTCAGAAGTTAGGGTTAATAGGTACACAAGTGATTTATATTCTCTGGGGTTTGTGAGTTCAATGTGAAACTGTATTGAAGATTATGTGAAATTTTATGAATTTTGAAAATTATATGAAGACATGTGAAATTTTCTCACAAGAAGGCTGTTTGATTCTGAAATGTTTCTGGGGAACTACAAAAAGTTGAACAATCATTAATCCTGTTTCTTCACTATATTTTCTTTTACTTTTCTACTATTTTTATTTGTAAATGTATGTGAACAGTGTTATGTTAGCACTTTATTGCCATTTTTATTTATTTATTTATTTTAAATTTTTTGTTTGTTTGTTTTTCAAGACAGAGTTTCTCTGTGTAGCTTTGCGCCTTTCCTGGATCTTGCTCTGTAGACCAGGTTGGCCTCAAACTCACAGAGATCCACCTGCCTCTGCTTCCCGAGTGCTGGGATTAAAGGTGTGCACCGCCGCCGCCACCACCCGGCGCCATTTTTATTTATAATGTGCAAATGAACATTGGTGTTGACTAGCAACACAGAATTACTTTAGAGATTAATGGACACTGGCCCTTTAATTTGTTTCTTAAGGCTGTGATGAAAATACTCAGATGAGAACAACCCTAAGGAAAAGGGGTTTATTTGGATCATAATTCTAGTTACAGTCCATCACTCAGGGAAGCCGAGGCGGCAGAGACTAGAAGCGGCTAGTTTTGCACATGTCACTGAGAGCAAAGACGAGTTATGGAGGAGCTGTGTGACAACATGTGGCAACAATCCTATCTTAACATCAAAGCTAGCAACACGGCCAAACCTTTTAGAAATATCCCATGTTTCTTTCTTATATGGTCACAAAGCACTGTCCATGTTACCAAATTCAGCTAGGACGGGCTGGGAGGTTGGTTATTTGTAGATTTATTCTTTTTATCTAGAAAGCTATCATCATGTTTAGATGCTACTAAAAATGGTCTACTTACAAACTAGTAGAGTATGGAGGACCTCTTTTCCACTCATATTCTGACTGGGCTGCAGGGTACCTTAGATGACACTGACCAAGGTCATTGTGGTATTTGCTCCAACCATGACCTTGGGCTATACGGCCCGAAAGAGGCAGCGCTTCTTGCCTTCATACGTGACCTCTTAAAAGGAAAGAGAGAGGGTCATGTTCTTCTTGACATGATTGGACACTTGATGGATGGATCGGACACAGGTGCATTCGCTCCCGGACAGAACAGAGGACGACTTCAGCCGTTTACTCGGTTCTGTATTCGTGAATGTATTTCCCCAATTTATATGTGTGTGTGTGTGTGTATATATATATATATATATATATATATATATATAAAATTTAACTTTATTTTATGTGCATTGGTATGAGGGTGTTGGATCCCCGGGAACTGGAGTTATACACAGTTATGAGCTGCCATGTGGGTGTTGAGAATTGAAGCATGGTCCTCTAAACCATGTGCTCTAAACCGCTGAGCCATCTCTCCAGGCCCAGCCCCAATTTATATTTTAATAAATAGCAATTACCTATTAAATACTCATGTGGATTGATCTTTTTTGTTTTTTTGGTTTTGGTTTTTTGAGACAGGGTTTCTCCGTGTAGTTTTGGAGCCTGTCCTGGATCTCCCTCTGTAGACCAGGCTGGCCTCAAACCCATAGAGATCCGCCTGGCTCTGCCTCCCGAGTGCTGGGATTAAAGGCGTGCGCCACCACTGCCCAGCCATGGATTGATTTTAACAGGTCCTCCCCATTATTATACTACCACAGTAACACAGAATCCTAGCCCTAAATTCTGGCTCTTGATCCTCTTCTGTGCTATATTTTTTAGTTTCAAAACTACCTAAGGGTGAAAATATAGTGATTAAGAATTTTTTCCCCTTAGGCAACTATGGTTAAAAACAAGTAAGAAACTGAAATTGATGTTGGTTTCATTTCTTGGTTATCCTAATGGCTAATTGTGCTTGTCAATTTTATTGGATGAAGAAATGCCTAAGGGCCACAGACACAAAGAACAACAAGTACTTAGCAGTTAAGTGAACTTGCTCTTCTTCCAGAGGACCAGAGTTTGCTTCCCGGTATCTAAGCCAGGCATCTCACAACTGCCTATAACTCAAGTCTGCGGTATCTGAGACTTTCATCTGGCTTTTGTAGGCACATGGATGCATGTGCACATAACACATACACACAGAGACACATAAATATACACATAAATAAAAAATGAAGTAGGATTTTAAAAGGAAAAAGAAACGCCTGGGGTATTGTGGTGGTATTTTATTTGTACTGAAATGTGATTTTAATTGTATGTTAATAAATAAAGTTGTCTGGGGGTCAGAGCTATTGGAGCCATAGCAAGTGCGTGGCGGCGGTGGCGCACGCCTTTAAGGACCTGGAGGGCGGTACATACAGGCAGTGACGAGGCAGTCACATGTTTGGGTTTACAACCAATGAGAAGGCAGAAAAGAAAGACTATAAAGACATACACACACAGGAAGTAGGTCCCTTTTCGGAGAGCTCTCTTGGCTGGAGAGGATCCCTGAATCAGGAAGGGTGAGGCTCTTAGCCCTGACCTCTTGGCTTTCTTCTCTGAATTGGCTCTGTGTTTCTTATTTAATAAGACCATTGGTTACATCTACATTTGGCGCCCAACGTGACAAGAATCCATTAAAAAACGCTTAACTTGGCTTGGCGGCAGGTCTGGTCTCCTGCCAGGGCGGCCGGCCGGTCCCGTTTTCCGCCAGGGCGGCCAGCTCCCTAGCCCAGGCCCAGGTCAGCTTGGCCTCAGGCCGGACTAACTTTGAGCTACTTGCTTAAAGCCGGTGCTACAGACAATTCAGGCCTGCCCTGCCGAACAGGGCCCCTGCCTGTAAAGCCAACGCACGTGGTTGGAGCTTAAGGTAGCCAGAGCCAAGGCTTGACTAGGCTCAAGCGGGAACACGTGGCTAGATTCAAGTTCTCAGGCAGAACTTGTGGCTACGGTTCTTGCGTGTTCTCTCTCTCTCTGGATTCACACCTCGGACACTAGGAGGCTGTTTTGAAATTCCCTCGGATTGGTACTGTTCTACGAGGACTTGGTAAGTCACTTAACATATCGAATATTTTAAAGGAAACTATTTAAAAGAGAAATTTTTTTCCACATTTAAAAAAAATGGGTTTTCTGTGTTCATTGGAAGAAAATTGGGCTTTGTTTGCAATTTTAGACAGTCTGACAATGGAACAGCTATATGAGAAGATTAATGTTGACCGAATTATGCATTTTATTACTATGCTTATTCTCATTTTACTATTTAAAAAGATAGTCAATTTAAGTGCCAGGATGACAGCTTTAGAAAAACTTGATAAACCTGTAAAAACTCAGACAGAAGAAACTAACAGTGAAGTTGCTTCAAGATTGGATCATAGGGTTACAGAAAGAAAGCCTGTGTTCACACAGTCACCCTTAGTTTGTCCAGTAACCGTACAGCAGTTACCTGATCAAATGACTACACAAAATATTTGGGCTCCAATTGAAATGTTAGATTTACGAAGGATTAAGGAGGCAATAGTATCTTATGGCATGCATTCCCCATATGTAAAGCAAATGTTAAACTCTTGGTCAACATATAACAGGATTGTACCACAGGATTGGCGGGAGCTGGCACAAGCTGTTCTTGAACCCAGTCAAAGGCTTCAGTGGCTAACTTGGTTCAAGGATGAAGCTAAAAACATAGAAAAACAGTGGAGGGATAAAGGAATACAAGTCTGCCAGGATCAGCTTATTGGAGAAGGTCAATATGCTTCAGCACAAGCACAATGTTTATATGATGTCCAAACCCTAATTTTATGTTGAACAGCAGCCTTGAATGCATGGGACAGAGTTGAGGAACCAGGAAAAAAAACTGAGTCATTTACAAAGGTTGTACAAGGCCCAAACGAATCTTTCACAGATTTTTTACAAAGACTGGCTTCAGCAGTAAAGAGAATGGTCCCGGATTCAGAAGCTAGTAAGATAATAATTGAGTCTTTGGCCTTTGAGAATGCGAATGCAGCATGCAAAACAATAATCAGGCCGTTAAAGGCAAGATCTGCACCTTTGGAAGATTGGATTAGAGACAAGGTTAATGTTGAAGCTCATGAGCATGATGATACGTGGGTAGGAGAAGCAATTTCAAGAGGTTTGAGGAATGTTAGATGTTTTGGATGTGGAAAGCAAGGACATTTGAAAAGGGACTGTAAACAGGTCATTCCCAGAAACAATGTTTCCTCAAGGAACAATGGCAACAGAATGCCCCTTCCTTCTGGAGTATGCAGAAGGTGTGGTAAGGGAAAACACTGGACCAACGAATGTAGATCAACAAGGGACAGACAGGGTAATCCTTTGCCTCAGTCTTCAGGAAACCCCCAGAGGGGCCTCATGCAGGCCCCAATAGCAAATCCAGTTCAAACCTTTCCTGCAGTTGTAGAGGAAACCCCTACTCAGAGCAATTAAATAACCAAATGCCTATTGGAATAAGTCATGCTGGTCAGGATGATGAAACAGAGAGAATAGAAAATTCAGGAGAAAACATAAAGAAAATTTTTTGGCAAACTTCTATTAATGAACAAAGACCAAAATTATCGATAAAAATAAATGGTGTTTTGTTGTCTGGTCTGGTAGACACAGGTGCGGACGTTACCGTAATTGCACCAGAATTTTGGCATCCAACTTGGCCTCTTCAGGAGGTAAACATTCAACTGTTAGGAATTGGGACATTATCTCAGGTGAAACAGAGTGCAAGATGGCTCGAATGTATAGGTCCAGAAGGACAGAAAGGAAAATTAAAACCATATGTGGCTAACAAAGCTATGAACCTGTGGGGTCGAGACTTGTTACAACAATGGAATACTCAGATTAACATCCCTCCAATCTCAGAAACAAATCATAAACTAGCACATGTTTCTGAGAGAAATATTAGAAGGCATTATTCTGAGTGGTCACCAGCCATCCATATTATACAAGAACAGGGCACAACAACTAATGATCTTCCAAAAACAACAACAGCTCTACCTTTAAAATGGTTAACAGACAAGCCTGTATGGGTCCAGCAATGGCCTTTAACAACAGAGAAACTCCAGGCTTTAGAAGAGCTGGTAGAAGAACAGTTAAATGCTCAGCATATTGAAGAATCAACCAGCCCTTGGAATTCTCCTGTATTTGTTATTAAGAAGAAATCTGGTAAATGGAGAATGGTAACAGACCTTAGAGCAATTAACAAAGTAATTCAGCCAATGGGCTCTCTACAATCTGGAATTCCTTTGCCTACTCTGTTACCAAAAGGATGGCCTCTCATAGTTATTGATTTAAAAGACTGTTTCTTTTCAATACCCTTACAAGAAAAAGACAGAGAAAGATTTGCTTTCACAGTGCCTACTTATAATAATTCTCAACCGGTTAAAAGATTTTAATGGAGGGTACTCCCACAGGGAATGTTGAATAGCTCAACTCTGTGCCAATATTTTGTACAACAGCCATTGGAAGTGATACGTAAAAAATTTCCTAAATCTATAATTTATCATTATATGGATGATATTTTACTAGCTGACTCAAATGCAGATACTTTAGAAAGAATGTTTGAAGAAGTAAAGAAAATTTTGCCTTGCTGGGGATTACAAATTGCTCCTGAAAAGATACAAAGAGGAGATTCTATTAATTATTCAGGATATAAAATAGAGCTACAAAAAATTAGACCCCAAAAGGTGCAAATTAGGAGAGATAGACTACAGACTCTTAATGACTTTCAAAGATTATTTGGAGATATTTCTCATCTAAGAACTATTGTTGGGGTAAAAAATGATGAACTGCATAATTTGTTCAAAACCTTAGAAGGTGACAAGGACTTAAATAGTCCAAGAGAATTATCACCTGAAGCTGAGAAAGAATTGGCCTTGGTAGAAAAGAAAGTACATGAAGGGCACGTGGATCGTATTGATCCAAAGCTGGATTGCATTTTGGTTATTTTACCTTCTAGGCATTCTCCAACAGGAATATTAATGCAGAGGGAAGATATTATATTAGAATGGATATTTTTACCAAATAAACCAAATAAAAAATTAAAAACTTATGTGGAAAAAATCTCTGACTTGATTTGGAAAGGAAAATTGAGACTTCGTCAATTAGCAGGAATAGACCCAGCAGAAATTGTCGTACCTTTAACTAAGGAGGATATTGAAAAATTATGGACAGAAAGTGAACCTTGGCAAAGAGCTTGCAGTAATTTTTTGGGAGAAATTAACAGCAAATATCCCAAAAGCGATAGAATTGATCTTATAAAGAGAGCTGATTGGATCTTGCCTCGAATTGTACGGGAAAAGCCCATATCTGGAGTTCGTACATTTTATACAGATGCCAACAAACAAGGAAAGGCAGGTTACAAATCAGAAAATTTAAGTAAAGTGGTTCAAAGTCCTTATAATTCAGTTCAAAAATCAGAATTGTATGCTATTCTGTTGGTATTAATGGATTTTTCAGAACCTCTCAACATAGTAACTGACTCTCAGTATGCTAAAAGAGTAGTATTACATATTGAAACTGCAGAATTTATCCCTGATGCTTCAGAATTAACTTCACTATTTATTCAATTACAAGATACAATCAGGAAAAAGAGTCATCCTATATATATAACTCACATTCGATCCCATACTGGTCTGCCAGGCCCTCTAGCACAAGGCAATGATGAGATTGATAAATTATTGATAGGAAATGTGCTGGAGGCCTTAGAATTTCATAAAAAACATCATGTCAATAGTAAAGGTTTAAAAAAGGATTTTTCCATAACCTGGCAACAAGCCAAAGAAATAGTAAAGAAATGTCCTACTTGTTCCTTCTACAATCAAACGCCATTACCAGCAGGATGTAACCCAAAGGGTACTCAGAGGAATGAAATCTAGCAGATGGACGTGTTTCACTTTGCAGAATTTGGAAAACTGAAATATGTACACCACACTATCGATACTTATTCAGGATTTCAGTGGGCAACTGCTTTGAGTTCTGAAAAAGCTGATTCTGTAATCACTCATTTGCTCGAAGTTATGGCCATCATGGATATACCTGCACAAATCAAAACTGATAATGCTCCATCATATGTCTCTGTTAAAATGAAACAGTTTTTTGCTTATTACAATATAAAGCATATTACAGGCATACCACATAATCCTACAGGTCAAGCAATTGTAGAAAGATCAAACAGAACTCTAAAGGATATGCTAAATAAACAGAAAGGGGTAACAAAAACCCCCAGAAACAGACTGCATAATGCTCTATTAACTTTGAATTTTCTTTTTTTTTTTTTTTTTTGGTTTTTCGAGACAGGGTTTCTCTGTGTAGCTTTGCGCCTTTCCTGGAACTCACTTGGTAGTCCAGGCTGGCCTCGAACTCACAGAGATCCGCCTGGCTCTGCCTCCCGAGTGCTGGGATTAAAGGCGTGCGCCACCACCGCCCGGCTGAATTTTCTTAATGCCAATGAGAAAGGAACAACAGCTGCAGAGAGACATTGGATAATAGAAAAAACTACAGAATTAAATCAGCCTATATACTTTAAGGATGTGCTGACCTCAGAATGGAAACCAGGGTATGTGTTACGTTGGGGACGAGGTTTTGCTTTTGTTTCTACAGGAGAAGATAAGTTGTGGGTACCATCAAAATTGATAAAGATTCGATTTGAACAAGAGAAACCTCTTAATTAGAGGAGGTGATAGTTCTTCAACAAGCATGAACATCCAATTTAAACTAACTTATACCAGTAACACATGTCTTTTCATTTAATCAGATAATAACTTACCAAAAAGGAACATCCCCAAAATTAGTCTTGGGGAAAGGTTTTTGTTTTTGTCTTTTAGGAGAATGAAGGTTAAGGAATCTGAAGAACACTGGACAAATGAGACAACTGAAGAAAAGGGACAAATCATCTTCCCAGGAAACAGAGTGAAATGGCGTATGGGTATATATTATCTAAAAAAATTTATGTCTTCCTAAATGTTTGTTTCTGCTTTTCTCTAAAAATTTAACACTATTGGTCTTCTAATAGTCCCAGTTTAATTAAAATTTAAAGCTGACTTTAGAGTTGGAGAACGGCTCTCTCCTTCTTTAAACTCAAGCATGTTGTTAAAAGGAAAATGCAAACCCCCTGTATCATGCCAGAATAAAAGAGCCATCTTCTGCTATGGGACAGGAGAAAAGCCAAATTAACTAAGGGACTATTCTATTACTAATCTCAACTCTTTGATTCTATTCTGATTCTTTAAAACTTTTCTTAAAGTATAAATTTTATATCAAAATTTACAAGATTAATATATATAGATATATAGATATATATACATTTTAACCTTTGTTAAGATATGAATGGTCATATAGAGTATTAATTAATTCTAGAAAAAAGGCTTCAATTAGCTGCATATATATGTCTTTGTGTTCGAGTCTCTTATCAGTTTTCTGCAGGAAATCACGGCCAGGCCTAACATCAACTGAAGTCTCCAGGAAGAAGTTGGGGCCCCACAACAACAACAATTCCACGTGGACAATAATAATATCACTAAGCTGACAAACATCATCTACAGATCAGCTTTGAACTACAAGGTGCTCAGAGCAATTTTGAGATGACTAGCTGAGATGATCCAGTCTCAAAGACTACTTGAATAAGGACTTGAGATAAACCCTGAACTTTGGCATTATACACAGACTGGATAATGAAGGATATGGTTACCTTTCCTAGAATTTGACAATTAACCTAAACTTTTTCTTTCAGGATAAAGATAACTTCGCCCATACCCAGCAGGAAGCAATTTTAAGAATATGACGCCCACATTCCCAAAGAGGTGGTGTGGGGCGGGTGGTTTTTTGGTCTTTTTAATGGGTTTTGGGTCTGGGATAATTTTCATTGTTTAGGGGAGCTGGTTACAAGTTGTTGTCAAGGGTTAGGAAAAAGGCTAAGCAAAGGAGATTAGATTTAAGGTTCTTGTTTAAAAAAAAAGAGAGAGAGAAAGAAAGAAGAAGAAAAAGACAATTACTAGTTTTAAATACTTTACATTGGATTGGATTGTTTTATATTGTATACAAATTATATATATTGAAATTGATATTGTTAGAAAATGCTATATGTATATCTCTAATTGTACTTATACCGTTCATTTAACAATGCAATTTTCTGATCCTTGAATGCTATTATTACCAACTATTTAGGATATAAAGAAATGAAAGTTAGTAGTTAGACATTACAATAGAACTTGTAGTCATATTAGATATGTTTTAAAAATTGAGCAGATATATTTTAGACAGGTCATCTTCAAACCCTTCAGAGATCTACAGAATATGGCATTTAAAATGTTTTAATAACTTAGAAAATTTTTCTTTTTTGTTATGATTATGAGACATGTCGGCTCCTGGCAGTACCAATCTACTTCAGAGAAAATATGGGCATTGAAGAAACTGCATATGGAGTTAACTTTCATTGTGGCAAAAGTTAGCCACTGGACAACAAAGTATCCTCGAATCAACTGCTGACAAAATGGACAGACAGGACATGAAACAAAAAACTACTGATTCTTGCCAAAACAAGTGTGGTTATGGCTTTATCAAAAGGCATCTTCTGAGGCCAGGACAATATGGCACCATCCCTGAAATGGCCTTCACAATTCGGAAAAGGTACAGTGCCCTTTTCTTCGAAGGCAGCTGAATAGGCAGTGGGCCGATGGCTTCTGATGTGCAATGGAACAGCAGCTGAAACAGTTATTCTTGAAGAGTAACTAAGCTCACGCCTCGCAATAGTAAACTGGCATTTGACAGAGGGATGTGGAGAAGAACGGGATGCTGAGATGAAGCCATATATACACAGCCAAGAAGAATGGACAGCTGAATTAAAAAAAAACCAACAATTTCCAGAATTTAAAATCCTGAATCATGACATGACACTAGTGGAATTCAGGTGTTTCTGGTACATGGACTGCTCTCACCCAATGTGAGGTTGAACTGATGACCTTGTGTACATCCTACTTCACAAATGAGTCTGTCAGATACGCCAAGGCTATAGGCTGAAGATGATGCCCCAACACTGTGGAGAAACCTCAGGTGACTGTCCAGGCAGCTGGCTGTTTCTGTCAACTCACAAATTTTTTGGAAGTTGCTTGCATGCACTTTCTGTTTTTATTTTTGTTAGCTAATATTATTTCCTTCTTGGGTCTCTGAGGGAGTTGAAGATTAGGTAGTTATAGTTGAAGGTTAGTTAGTTATAGTTGAAGATTAATTAGGATAGAAAGTGAATTAGATACATTTTGGACTTAACAGGGTATTATGGAAACACACTGGTGGGTGTGTCTAAGAGGTGTTTCCAGAGAGGATGAACTGCAGGGGAAGGTGCAGGCTGAGTGTGAGTGGCACCATTCCACAGGCTGAAGTCCAGAACCGACAAAAACAGGAATGAATAGGAGAAAGCCAACTGGGCACTGCTAGTCTCCTTTCCCTCTGCTTCCTGATCCACACAGATGTGAGGAAGCGAGCAGACTCACATCCTGGCTGCATGGACCCAGCCAGTCCTGCCACCATGATTGACTGCACCCTCAAAGTGTGAGACAAAACAAACTCCCCTTAAGTTGCTTCTTGTCAGCTACAAGTAATGATGATAGCTGTAGATTATCTGTGTTTCTGGGTAATACAGACCTTCTTATTGCAATCTACTCTAGAAGGGGAATGTGGAAGTTTGAATGTAATTGGCACCCATAACCTCATAGGGAGTGGCATTATTAGGAGGTGTGGCTATGTTGGAGTGGGTATGGCCTTGTTGGAGGAAGTGTGTCACTGTGGGAACTTTGAGGTTTCCTATGCTCAGGATACTGCTCAGTGTCTCAATTGACTTCCTGCTGCTCACAAGATGTAGGACTCTCAGCTCTAGCACCATGTCTGCCTGCATGCCTCTATGTTCCTCACCATGATGATAATGGACTGAACCTTTGAAACTGTAAGCCAGCCCCAGTGAAATGTTTTCCTTTATAGGAGGTGGTATGGTCATGGTGTCTCTTCACAGCAATAAAAACCCTAACTAAGACAGAAGTTGGTACCAGATGTTGAGCTGGAACCTTCAACTGGCTCCTGAATGATCTGAAAAGCCTCATTCCTGTCTCTATAAACCCTGCCCACTCAAAGAGTCTCCAAACAAAGGAAAAGTACCAAAATGCCCACTTCCGCATTCGTGGTGGCTACTGTAGCTTCCTCCCCTGAAGTTGCCAATTGACCTAGTACCCAGCTAAAGTGATCAGCTTTTGATTATACTTGGACACAAATCAAGCTTGTGGCAGACATGTCATCACCCCTCACCTAAAACCTATGAAGTCTCCTCACTTTTGTTTGTGGTCATAGCTTCTCTGGCCTAGATCTCTGGGTACTGGAGAACCCACTGGGAGTTGCTTTACTCAAATAAACTTGCTGTTATACTTTTTCAGTTTGGCTTGATTTGGTTTACTGCATCAGCTACGGAGCCTATTATGGGGAGACAGAAACCCTATTACTAGGGACTGGGGTATTGCTGTGATAGGCCTAACCATGTTTTTGTTTGGAGTAAGACGGACTTTGGTACTTTCGGTTAGGAAAGCAGAGGAATGCTTTAAGCATTGCTTAATGGGACATACTAGTAGGAGCATGAAAGACAGTGACGCTGAATGTGATTTGAAGAACTGTGGGGATCAAGATGTTTCAGAGGAGAAGAAAGTCTGTGGCCTAAAGACTGGTCTTGTGATATTTTGGTGAAGAAAGTGGCTGCTTTTTGCCCTTTTCTGAAGAGTCTGACTGAGGCTAAAGTGAAGAGTTTTGGATTAATTCTGTTGGCAGAAGAAAATCTCAAAACAGCCTAGTATAATAGACTCTGTTGTGTGGATATTAGTGGTAACTCTAAGAAAGATTTATAATGAAAAGGAATGAGCTGAGCAGGCTACATTACAGAAAGTAAATTTTAAGGAAAAAAGAGCACCAGGAAGTAGGATGGAGCTAAGACCTATGTTCAAGGAGATAAATGGAATAAGAAATGGAATATAGGGACTGGTGACCTCGGGGCAAGATCCCACCCAGTAAAATTTCCAACTTGTGAAAAGGAACTAAAGAAAAGCTTAGAGCAGTGTGTGGTGGGGCACACCTTTAATCCTCGCACTGGGGAGGCAGAGGCTGGTGGATCTCTGAGTTTGAGGCCAGCCTGGTCTACAGAGCAAGTTTCAGGACACCCAAGCTTAGGCAGTAAAGGACAGAAAGTTGGTGAAGATGTAACTGAACAAGGGTCATGTTCGAGCAGCAGAACTTGGCAGCTTCAGCCACCTGGTTCTGACTTTAGAGTTAAGAATAGAAGAAACAGGCTATAGAATTTGCCTCAATGCCTAAAGAAAGCAGATGAGGCTAGGTATGTGTCAGGGGTGTTGCTGAATGGATGCCCAGTAGAGAGGCTATTTCATGAAGCTGTGAAGTTGAAGCCTGAATTGTCTTGGAGAGTTCCCAACATGTTAGAGATTCTAAAATCATGGGTTACCTGCTGAGGAGAGCTGCTAACAGGGAGTGGAACAAGCCCAAGAGAAACAAGTGTGTGGCAGTCAACAAAGCTGAACAGAGTTGGAGATCTGAGGAGCGTTTTGACATCAGACATGGAGATGCAGAGTTTGGAGTTTGCCCAGGTGGTTTTCAGTTTTGCTGTGGTCCAGTATTTCCTTGTTCTGCTCCCTTCCCTGTGTTTTGGAATAGTAATCTATATTCTGTGTCAATATATGTTGGAAGTATGTGAACTGCTTTTTGATTTTGATTTTTATAGGTGATTATAGTTAAGAGGTTGCATGAATCTCAGAAGAGACTTTGAACTTTAAAATTGTTGAGACTGATAGACTTGGGGACTTCTGAAGGTGGATTAAGTGCATTTTGCATTATGATATGACTATGTGCCTTTGAGGGCCAGGGAGTGGAATGTGGTAGTCTGAATGTAATTGGCCCCCATAATCTCATAGGGCGTAGCACTATTATTAGAGGTGTGGCTTTGTTGGAGTGGTATGGCCTTATTGGAGGAAGTGTGTCACTGTGGGGGCGAGCTTTGAGTTCAGGATACTGCCAAGTGTCTCAGTTGACTTCCTGTTGATTGCAAGATGTAGGACTCTCAGCTCTAGTATCATGTCTACCTGGGTGCTGCCATGGTCCCTACCATGATGATAATGGACTGAACCTCTAAAACTTGTAAGCGAGCTACCCTCAATTAAATGTTTTCCTTTATAAGAGTTGCTGTGTTCATGGTGTCTCTTCACAGCAATAAAAACCTTATCTAAGACAGGGAATGAGTGCTGCCTACGGTATCAATGCAAGAATAAGAACATGAAAGCAGTAGCTGTTGGAAACCATACAAACCCATGACATTTTAAAGGAGATAAATCCTAGGAAGAAAAAGGGCTAAAAACAAAACCTCCTTTTTAATATGGTAAGCATGTAAGTCACATACTATTTCTACTGCTAAAATATATTTTAAAATATACACATGAATAAGTATATTCATTTTCCTAGAAGGACATTTTTCTACTGGAATGCTTGTTGTCAACAAGAGATTTTGAATTTAAAAGTAGATAAAGGATTATACTATACATTATAAAATTACATTGAATATTCTTTCACATCTAAGATATTTCCTCTGCTGCTCCTACTCTACACTTTTAAAAATACTTCCCAGCATTTAAATTAAGAATATCATTCTTACTTTAATAGGGCCAACACCAGCAATGCCGAGGCACTGAAAGGAATTCAGGGCTGGATGTGTGGTACATTTTGAGACACCACAGGTACTAAGTTCTTAGCTATTACTTTACTTCTGCTTTTATTTATTCATTTATTTATTTGCTTGCTTATTTATTTGTTTGTTTATTTTAAATAGGTCTCATTTAGTCCAGGCTGGCGTTGAACTAATAATCCTCCTGCCTTTACTTCTAAAGTGCTAAGCCTGAGCTACAATGCCTGTTTTTTTCTTTGTTCTTTCTTTCTCTCTCTCTCTCTCTCTCTCTCTCTCTCTCTCTCTCTCTCTCTCTTTTTGGGGGGATCTCCCTTTTATTAGTAGATTGCAGAATGACTTTTCAATGGTAAAACTGTATATAAACAATAATAAGTTTGACACTAAAATCTTAACCTTAACTAATGATATTTCATTAATCATAAAAACTTATGACCAACTATGCTGGAGGATCAATATAACAGAAGACACTGAGAAGCAAAGGCTTTGGGACAAGAACAGAAAAAACAAAACAAAACAAAAAACAACAACAACAACAAAAACCCCATGTGGTGATTGCTCTTATATTTTCAGCTCTAACAAGAAAAAGGATGAAAAGGAAGGGCGAAGCCTGAGTCAGAAAAATCTGATTGGTTTACTGGCCCACCATATTCATGCTTTCTAAGCAAGCACAGTCCTAGCAGAAACTTCATATACATTCACAGAGAGCATGGCTAGCATAATTCAACTGATTTAACTTGACAGGAAATTACTTTAGAATTAGTAGTCTAGTCGATATTTTAATGAAATGGGCTGGCAGTTAGAAAATTGTAAATTACCTATCTAATACTTTCTTTTAAGTATAATCAGTGGTTTTGATAGAATCATAAATTTCTGAGTTGTGGGACTAATCTATCTCTATTTGCAAAATTAAATGATTAAGTCATATTTTTATTTCAGTGCTGGTGTCTTGATTCATTAATATGAATAACTCTTTGTACAATGAGTTGTTTTTATAAAAAACAGTTAAGGATTAACTTCCAGGCATTAAAAAAATCCCAACATTAATAATTAATAGACTTTCAAAAGTTCTGCATATTACTTATTTAAGTTGTTGGCCAACATCTGGGAAATTCAATCTCTATATAAGATATCTTGGTACAGAAACGTTGCATTAGCTCCTCAGGAGAATTAATTTTTGTCTTTCTACCAAGGAGAAGATACTTCGTTTTCTTGCTGACTGTGCATTTCTCTGGCTTGTCCTAAATACATTCATAATTTAGAATTAGGGCAAGTTCTGCTTTCAAATCAATATCTATGTTAAGTATATTTTTCATTTAGAGAAAAAACATAGTCTATATTCTCTACTCTTCAGGCAAGCATTTTTTACCATCTTATTCAGCAAACGCTATACCAGTTCTAAATTAAGAAAATGTGTACCAGTTCTTTTTGTCCTGTTATTGAGAGGTTAAAGTTAGCAAGGACTAATTCAGCCTCACTGCTTTAGAAGACAGCCTGTAACTACCACAGCAGGGCAGGACCAGGAGCATGTTGGCTGGACTAGTCCACATTGGCTACATCTGCTGGTGGTCTGCCCTAAAGGTTTTAATTGTTGAAACAGAAACAGGCCTCATGATAACAGACTTCATATTAAAGCAGCTTTATAAGTCAAAGATTCTAAAGGCATCCACAACAAAAAAAAATTATCTTAGTCTTGGTATTTTGAAATTTCAAGTTCAAGTTAGTTAAAGTTATAGTTGATATACCACAATGTAATAAATGTTTCTCTCTCTCTCTCTCTCTCTCTCTCTCTCTCTCTCTCTCTCTCTCTCTTTTTTTCTTTTTCTCGGAGCTGAGGACTCAACCCAGGGCCTTGCACTTGCTCAGCAAGCGCTCTACCACTGAGCTAAATCCTCAACCCCAAATGTTTCTCTCAAAAACAATACTTTCAGGCAAAGGCTATGCTAGACCCTAAGGAGCAAAGGAAGTATCAGAACTGGATTGTCATCTAGGGCTCCATGTTTTCCAGAAGGCAGGCTGCTCATGGCCTTAAAGAGTCAAAAGCACTAAAGTTAGAACAAGTTAGGCATAGCCCAGCAAATGAGCTTCCTGCTGGCAAGTGTTCAGTCTTACTTTATGACATTTTAAACAAGTCCCTTTTCTTCAAGTTACTTAGACCTGTTAGGATTTGTGCTGCTCTTACACAGATAGAGTTCCGTGCAGTCTTTTAAGACTTCTCTAAATAGTTAAGAGTCATTTCAGAACACTAAAACATGTTTTTCTTCAATTTATTCATCTACTGACAACTATCGTGTGTTTCCAGTGAAGTTCAGTACCATAAACCCTATCTCTGTGACACACGATCTTCTAGAAGCTTGACATCACAAATTCTATCCCCATGACAACATAACTGTATATCTGACTCATCAGAAAGACCCCTTGAGGACCTAGGGATGCAGTTCACATGGTAGAGCTCTTGTGTAGGATGCACCAAGCCCTGTATTTGAACTTCAGCACTCCATTAACTAGGCACCGAGGATGCATGCCAGTAATCTAAGCTCTTTGGAAATGGAAGCAGAAAGATAAGGCATTCAAGGTGACCATAGACTGTAGCATGAATCTTAAAGATTCTTATTAATAAAAACAAACCTGGAGCTGGGTATTGGGGGTGAATGCTGGAAGATCAGAGAAGCAGAACAAGCCACCTCACCTTGCCAATTCCTCACCTGATCCTGTTTCCTCAGACTGGATGCCTCTCAGCTGAACTGTGCTGCTCAAAAGCCTAAAAACTAAACCAGCTCTAGTTCCTGGTTTATCACACCTTACATACCTTTCTGCTTTCTGCCATCACTTCCTGGGAGTAAAGGCTCTTGTTACCACGCCTGACTGTTTCCAGTGTGGCCTTGAACTCACAGAGATGCAGGCAGATCTCTGCCTCTGGAACACTAGGATTAAAGGCGTGCATGCCACCATTTTCTGGCCTTTATATCTAGTGGCTGTTCTGTTGTCTGTCCCTAGATAAGTTTATTGGGGTACACAATATATCAACCACAATAAACTATACAGAGATTTCCAGATCAGCCTGGGATAGATGAGACCCTGTCTAATTAAAAGAAGACAACAAAAGTCAGAGGAGGAAAATAATGCTGGACAATATAAGCAACACATAACAGATTTCAGCCTTGCCATTTCAGTGGGCTCCCTTTCCTATATTTTATAGCCAACATTACAAAAATGAACTCAAAATACGATGTGAATCTTATTTCTGAAGAATAGGTGTTTTAGCCAGCCTACACGGCACATTCTGTAAATGACTCATATGACAATAAGCACTGAATTTTGCCAGCAGTTAATCCGACTAGCACTGACTTTGGTAACAATGTCTAAATGCAACCTTACTAAAAATGACACTCTAATGAATACCTTGAGTCATCTGGATTTTATGATGGTCCACAGGAACCAGCTCAGGAGCTTTCAAAACATGCTGATTTTTTTTCATGCAGAGATTCTAATGCAGTTTCTCTAGGGTAGCAGGGACATGTTTTATGTGAAGCCACAAACCACTGTTCTAATAAAAACTTATTATGATCAATTATGTGACTTTATAAGTTAGCATTAGAAGATAAACCTTTGTGGATAACAGTAAAAAATAGTCTTCTTTTGGGAGAAAATGCATTTTATCTTAGAAAAGATATTTTGTGATGAATAAAATTGTATCTTACAGACGGTAAACTGACTAAAAGAAGATTTTATAGAATGTAAATAAATCTTCCCTTATTGATCTTGACCCTTCAATGTAAATCGGCTTTGTATATACTAGATACACAACAGATCTTTGAGAAAATCTTGTAAATTCTAGGGAGTTCTTCCTTAAGGCAAGGTGGAGCCTCAGGAACTGTTGTCCTCTTCTACAATTAAGCTACCTATGGAAGCTGAATGTGTCAGTGTACATGGGAAGGCCATAGCTTTTTTGTGTTGAAAGCATACCTGACTGAGAGACATCTATACTCTTTGGGCCAGAAACTTAATTTTGATAAAACTGGTCTTCATTAAAAGCAATGCCCCCAAAGACCTATGCTCTGAAGATGGAACTGTGAAGCCAAAAATCTGAGGATGTAAAAACTCACTTGGACGTACATGCAACCCAGTTTTAGCTGTCTACTTTTTATTAGGATTGCTTTGTCACAGAGGTCCACCAATTTTTAGCGCTCTGTCATTTATCCCATTTCCTTCAGAGGGGCTGTTATTTTAGTGTGTGATTTTTCAGAATGCAAAGTTTCCCAAGAATGCACATGCAGTATTAGAGCTCGAACACCTGGATCTAACAAAGCGTTTTTAGGGTAGGACACACTGGGATGCACGAGGTATCTATTGGCAACTTCTGACAGCATAACTCAGCTTTTAGACTACAGAAAACCTTTGATTCTGAGAGAGGGTGGGGTGAGGAACTGGGCTCTCCCATATATTAGAAGCATGACTCTGAACTGTTAGTTAGGGGAAGGGAAAATCAGAACCCACCTTAGGGATAAGAAAAGGATGTTCCAGAAGCTTTGTTCTTCCTTGGGGAAGTGTCCGGACACCCCTGGCTGTGTGGGCCCCACCCCTTGCTATGTGGGCCCCTGTCACTATGCCAAAGGACCGGCCCACTTCACTGTTGCTCTGCCCCTCCCACACAGTTCCAGTTCTTTGTAGTTACACCATGACAAAAATGGCATTTGGATACTAAAACACTTTATAAGTAACTTTACTGCAATGATTTACCCCTCCCTAACCCAGATATAAAACTGTCATACAGTGAGAACAAAAATACCAATTGTATGAAGAGAATGCAATTTCACTCAAGATTCACCAAGTCTTGGAGATGCTGACTCAGAAAAATACAGACACCAAAGAGAATCAATTCTAAAAGTGAGAAAAATCCCCTGAAAATCTAGATTAGACAAGATGATGCCAACCAAGCATGGAGGAACAGGTTTGTTTCCTTTGCGAATTAATGAATTAAAGGGCAGGAAAAAAAGCATCACCAGAAATCTTGGGGAATCCCAGCAGAGCCTTCATATGATATTAGGGAAATCAGGGTTCCCTCTTGGGGTTCTTTGTCCCGTTAATAAAAGAATTTAAGATTGACCACAGATGGAAGCTTGACGTACTTAAAGGGAAGCTTTGGGACAACTTACTAGAGTTTAAAAGGATATCCCCAAGGCAGGCAAATTGCAATTCTCACAGCTGCCGGAGGAGGAGGAGGAAAATGAAGGGCATGGAGGTCAGCCTCAGGTCAGTGGGCAGCTACGTGGAGGGATGTGGGAGTGGGCTTTAGAAATAGTGAGGCCCAAAGCATTAGATAGTTTAAAAGCACACTTAGTCTCTGGCTAGCATCGGAAATAAAAAGACAACAAAGAAGAAGGAATACTTACCCAGAAAGGCAGTTAGACCAGCTGGACCTCATGGTGGCCCATGGGGACCGCACTAAAGAGCAGCCCTTCTAGGAAGGTGAACATGCCTCCCTCTTTCCTAGGGTTGGTCAGCTGGCCAGATCCCTGACTGGGCCGGGCCCATTGGCTTAACCCTTAAAGGAGGAGACAAGGGCAGAGCTCTACCCGGAGGTAGATTCTACTCTTTATAAAGATGCCTGTGATTGTTATTTGAATTTACTAAGTGGCAATCAGTGAAATTCAGTCAGATAGTTACATAAACAACACAAAACAAAACAGACACTGTACGAAAACCAGGATGAATAAAAATACGCAAGCAAAGGAAAGACTGTGAGCACTGGTAAAATACAGGAAACTACGGTTTTGGTACGTTTCACTGTAGAGACATTTCTAGGTATTTATCATGGTTTTCCTTCTAGTATAGACTTTCATTTAGTATATACGGAAGAAACTGAGAAAGCCTAGTCTGAAAGCAGATTTCCTTGATTTCCTTCACTCTTCAGTTATAAAGCCAAGTCTAGTCCGCAGTGTTTTCTAACCATCACATTGTTGGACAAACAAATGGAAAGACAAGAGAAACAACATCCTGGAGTCAGGCAGGGAGGCCATTCCTACAGTCCTGGTTACTGGGAAGGAGGCTGAGGCTAAGGGCTTCAAGGTCACATGCAAAATGCAAACCTTAGTAAGTCCTTTGCCTGCTGAATTTGAAAAAAAAATCTCAAAACACTCAGCAACTAAGCAGTATGACATGTGGGATATATGCTTTCCTTCTAAATCTTGGAAAATGAGCTTTCTTCTTTGAAATTCATCTTTCATTCTTTTCTATTTTTATGTTTTCACACACAACTCATTTCTCTGGTCAGTAGGAGAGGCTGTGCCTTTAATGAATGGTACATTCCTTGATGGTTATGATTTATAGGAAAATTAAATGCAACAACATAACAAATTACCATGAAGTACATTTGAATCCCCAGAAAGAGCATTTGAAAGTCTCTGTGCTCATTTACATGGGTCTTAGACTAGAGTTCAGTGCTTAACTGTCCTCAGCAGAGAGAACGCTGAGCTTCTGCACTGAGAGCTTCAGTCAGCCATGGGGAGGTCTTCCGGGCTGAGTGACTCTGAAGGGACCGGGTCTCAGAGCCCCTGTGGGGTGGGGAAGTGTCAGCAGGAGAGGGAGCTTGGCTTCCCTCTCTCGGTTTCAGTTTGGTGCCTCCAACCTCCTGGTCATCTTCCAGGACTCTATTTCCTAGTAATAGGAGATGTTAACACAAGAACTGAAAACTGGATGGGTGAAGAAATGAAGGGAACTTTCAGAAGACAGAAAAAGAAAAAGACAAATGGCCAGCAAATGCCAGCCAAAGGTTAGCAGCTACCAGAGAGATTGTTCATTTTGTTTTCTTCCTTCTTTATACCCCAGTCCCTTCACTCTCAACAGATTCAACAAAGCTTAACACGTTTAAGAAGTAAGAGCTTTCAAACAGAATGCGCTTATTTTCAAAAAGATGCTAAAATCAGAGCACACGAGGGAAATATTTGACAAAACTGAAAAAAAAAAAAATCCTGACAAAGATTAGATTGGCATCAGCTCTGAAGGGCTTGGGAACGGAGCTTAGCCGTAGTGTTCCTGCCTCGCACACACAAGGCCCCAGGTTCCCTTCCTAGCACCAGAACTTGAAGTCTCCAGAAAAGAAGCTGCACTGTGTTAGGCCGACTGGTTTGAATTTCTGAGACCGTGTAGAGCTGAAACGTTGCAGATCTTGACCAAACGATCTTGGGTTATTTTTCAGTCCCTTAGTATCATTCACCTCTGTGTGACCTCTCTGTTCTGATTACCAGGTAGGACCTGTGGGAACTGATTTACAGACACTGGCTTCTACCAAACCAAAGCTAAGAATGCCATCACATAGCACCCAAAGCCTAACACCCTGATAACTGACTACTACTGATCATGTACAATAACCACTAAAGAACAAACAAAACAAAACAAAACAAAAACTGAGCTGAGTTGCATAAAACAATCAATTAGTAATTCACTTCAACACATCCAATAGATCGAGACTGTACTGAAAGGCTACAGCAGCGGTCAAAGAATGTTTCAGAGCAGAAAGGGCTCTTGCATTGCACCTCACTGTCAGCTCTCATTTATGTTGTGCTCTGCACACGGTTGACAACCCGAGTGAAGAAGCTGTTACACGGATTTAAAGAGCTCTGCCCCCACTCTTCTTCCAGGGCAAGCAATGGGATTAAAGAGCTGTCACTCTGAAGAGAAAGCAGAACAGAAGGTGTCTGAATGTCAGATGATTCTAACAGCTACTAAAAGAGAACAATAGTTTTGGTGCACTAGAGGATTATTTAAAAACTTAAAAAATGATTTCTTTAAAATTTCAGACTTGTGCAAAAATAACTGTAAGAAGAAATCCAGAATTATAAGTAGCCAAGGGCTATTTTGTATGTAGCACTGGCTGTCCTGGAACTCTTGAAAAACTGTTGCTTTTCTAGAGGACTTGGGTTTGAGTCCCAGCACCCATATGGTAGCTCACAACCATCTATAATTCCAGTTCCAGGGGATCCAATGCTCTCTTCTGACCTCTGTGGAAAGATACTCCATGCATATGGTGTGCAGAAACACACACAGGAAAAATACTCATAAATATAAAATAAAAAATAAATATTTAAAAAATATTCTTTATACTATAACATCTTGAGAAATAAACTTTCACTGGATTTGTGAAGTTCAAAAATGAGACCACCAGAGCTGATCAGGAGAACATCTGGTATCATAATGACCTCACGGTGGTTAAGACCAGTTTTCTAGTATCAGACCTAATTAATCAAAATATGGGGCTAGAACTCAAGAGTGAAAGACCTGCAAGATAGCCAAACCGCACTATGTGGGCCTACACAGCTGGCCAGAGGTTGTCTTCCTGAACTTAGCACCTTCCTGCCCAATCTATTTTCAATGACTGTCTGAAAACAGTTGTTGGGTTTTTTGTTTTTTGTTTTGTATGTATTTGTGTTTTAAGACAGGCCCAGGTGGGTCTTGAACTCTTAAACTTTCTGCTTCTACCTCTCCAGGGCTAGGATCACAGGTGTACATCATCATGTCTAGCCCAAGAAACACTTTACAGTTTCTGTTTTAAATGGCTGTTCTTACTGGTGGTATTTAACGTACTGCAAGGAAGCCGGTGGTTCCCGTGGGGAAGCTTCAGAGGACCTTGTTTTGTGTCCTGAGGAACAGGGGCAGAAACTTCTTGAGAGTCTGAGAATAAGAGAAGCTGTATCAAAAATGTGTGCATGAAGCTAGGAGATGGTGTTACCCGCCTTTAATCCCATCACTCTGGAGGCAGAGGCAGGTGGATCTCTGAGTACTAGGACAGCCTGGACTACACAGAGAAACCCTGACTCAAAACAATTCCCTACCAAAAAAATGTATACATGCACAATACATTCTTCTGGGGCAAAAGTGTTCAGTTTCCTTTGGCTTCTCTAGGAGTTCTGTGATGGTTCTAAAAACTTACAAACTCCACATACAAAAAGCCCTCTTCTAGGAAGCCAATGATAGCTACATAAAACCGAAGACAAATATTACATACACTGTTCTGGTACTGTTCAGCTGTGTGTTCAGCAACACACACATGCATGCACACATACACACACACACACACACACACACACACATACACACACACACACAAATGGCATGTACTATGTATCACAGGGGTGGGGGAGACACACTGGAGAGCTGGCACTACCCAGCTTGACAACCAGGGATGTCAAAAGCTGAGGCTTTCAGAGTCAAGGTGTTCCTCTCTTCAGAGACAGACTGAAGAGGACAGCTTGTTTCTGAAGCATCCTGCTAGAAGTCTACATATAATTATTGGTAGTTTTGCTACTGGTAAGTAGCAAAAATCATAAACAGTTTCAATGTCTATTCTATTTCCAAATTTCTGAAAGGCTGGTCACTTGGCAACAGCCTCAATGAGTGACTACTCTGGAAGGTCTGTAGTTCCCACTCAGATCCACTTCAGCAAACTCATTGGCCACTACAATTTCTCACACCCCAAATAAAGCCAGTAGTCTGCTTTTTTTTTTTTTCCGAGACAGGGTTTCTCTGTGTAGCTTTGCGCCTTTCCTGGAACTCACTTGGTAGTCCAGGCTGGCCTCGAACTCACAGAGATCCGCCTGGCTCTGCCTCCCGAGTGCTGGGATTAAAGGCGTGCGCCACCACTGCCCGGCCAGTAGTCTGCTTTTATTAAGAAAGGCTACGCCTTAACCAAGCAACAATAAACACAGCATTAAGTTCTAAAGTAGCCTTTTCCAAGTACAGAGAGGGCTGGAACTCAGGAAATCTGATTCCAAGACACAGGATTCCTAAGATGCAGATTAAGTACATAAACATTTGGATTCTGATAGAGAACCTTCGTTTCACCTCTCTGCTCTTTCCTCGGCAGTAGGAATGTTGTCATTTAATTACAATACACGAGTATTTGTCATCGCCATTCTACCTTCTTATTTTTAATTGCCACAGAGAAGACTAAGTCCCTATGATGCAGGCAATATTATTTATTGACTTTACAATCAAAGGTATCCATATTTAAAAAAGACTTCCTGTACATCTGTTATGTGTGTATGCACATACAAGTCAGAGGACAATTTGTAGGAGTTAGTTCTATCTTTCCACCAGGTGGGTCCCAGGGATCAAACTGAGGTCATCAAGGCTTGGTGGAAAGTACCTTTACCTAGCAGTTCATATTCCTATATCTATGTATTTGAAAATATATTTTACTTGTATTTGTATGTGTGTGTGCATGAGCACGAGGATATGTGGACATGAGTGCAGGTGCCTGCAGAGTCCAGAAGGGATTTGCTGGAGCCAATAAGCAGTTGTGAGCTACCCAATATGGGTACTAGGAACTGAACTTGGGTCCTCTGCAAAAGTAGTGTGCACTTTTAACTGTGGAGCCATCTTTCAAGCCCCCATATCCATATTTTTAATTGAAACAATTTATAATATAACTTGTGTTAAGCGTTGAGGATTTAAAATATGAATGTCAGTGTACTTTTATACTATTAAGAGAATATTTTTATTAAAAAACATGTAAGCCATTGGAGGTCGGGGAGATGGCTCAGTGAGTAACAGCACTTGCTGTACAAATATGAGGCACTGAATTCAGATCCCCAGAACCTACACAAGAAGCTGACCGGCATCATGTACCTGCTACCCGGCACTGGAAGGAGAGTGGAGACAGCAGGCTCGCTGGTGCTCAGTGGCCATGATCACACCACAAACACCCGAGAGCTACAGCTTCAATGAGATAGACACCCCGTCTTAAGGGCATAAGACAGAAAGCAGCAGAGGATAGCCTGTGCTCTCCTCTGGCTTGTGCACATGCTTGCATGGGCATGTGCATAGACATGTCCACACACAAGAACAAATATCTATAGTATGTTATTTATACAATATTCTGAGATACAACCTACAGAACAAACTTTTAACATTAAATTTTCTTTAGTAATATTATAAACTTACTAGCTTTTAAATATACAGACACAGAAAATAAATCAGGTATAATTGTGTGTGTGTGTGTGTGTGTGTGTGTGTGTGCATGCAAGTCAGAGGTCAAAATTGAGCATCTTCCTCAGTGGCTCTCCACCTTACTTTTGGCGACAGTGTCTCACACTGAGTCCACAGCTCAGATATTAATTAGCAAGACCAGCAATCTCTGAGACCTTCCCCCCTTTCCCTCCCCAGCACCTGGACAACAGGTGCGTGCCTCATTCAGCTTCTCCATGGGTGCTGGGGATCTGAACTCAGAACCTCTTGTTTGTAGGGAAGTGGTTCTTTCTTATTTTTTCCAACCAGTCCACCTCCCCAGACCTATAGTACTTTTTTTCATTAAAAAAGAAAAAAGGCAATAGACAATTCTTCCCCTGCATTGAAAGAAAAAGCATTATTTTCCATGGGAATTTAAGGTCTGAAGTTCTCTTTGAAATGATGATAGTCCCTACAATGCACCTTCTTTGGCTTTTGTTCTGAGCTTTAATATAAAGCTGAACATTTCTGGTCAGTAGCTTGGTAATTCTGTGTCATAAATCTGGGCAGGCAGTCTAAACACATGGCTCAAGAATCCTTTCTTTTTAAATTACACATGAAAGTGTCTCAGCAATTTGGTAGACAGAACATGAAGAGAGATGAACTCTATCGAGGCTGCAAAACTAGAGGGCAGATTGCAGGAGGGAGGAGAGCTCTTAAAGGCCACAGGCTGAGAATAGTGTGGACTCATTGAAGAGACATAAAGCAATGAGTTAGAGAATGCCAGTTTCCAAGGAAAATGAGCCCGCCCTTGGTAGTCATATGCTAAACACACTGAGTAGAAGAAGAAAGTTCAGCAAAGGATAATGCTCTAAACTGGCGCAGTGCTTTAAAAGTGAAATGATCCTAAGCTCTTGCTGCTTTCCTATCAGCAAAGGATGCTACTGAAAAAGTAATAATGACTTTATTTGGAACAAATGGACATTCAGGTCACCTTGCTTTCAAAAAGTTTTCTATTATAAAAGATCAAAACGAGAGCAAACAGCTTGAAGAGCTTTGACTTGAGGTGCTGGTGTTCGAAAGGATTAAATAAATGAGATTGTGTACCTGTTAATGGAGACAAAATTATGTATAAACCCAGAAAAACCAGCCACAATCCATGAAGGTTAAAGAATAGAAGGAGCTGGGGTGAAATGTTACACAGGGTACTAGTCATACGAGGTGAACGACAAGAATCAGGCCA